>NC_060123.1:91071103-91377086 GCF_021461395.2 Schistocerca americana | reverse complement strand
CGCTCAAAATGTTTCTAGATCTGTAATTCTCCCCAAAGATCCATCCTACGCCTTTTGACTTCTCTGTGAGGAATAAGTGTGTCATCCAAATTTTTGGGGGTGTAGTTGGCAATCAGTAGATGTTCAGGGAACGTAGAGTTATGTGTGTTTGTGCCTTTCTTTCCTAGCGGATGCTCTTTATGTCTTTCCTCACATCTCTGCCTGTCTGAGCAATGTAACAGCAGCGCAATTTGTGCAGGTTAATTTATAGAAATCTGAAATGGAAAACGAGTCATCGGTATTCACCATTGTATGCAAAAGTCTTCTCTCCAAACTATTGTCTGTAGAGCATCCGGTTAGAAGTGATGAAACCATGTTTTATTACCTGGGAGGATGACCGACAAAAAATTGTCACGATCAGCATCGTGACGTGCAAGCAATTCCGCACAGATGCTGCTTCGTTGTTCTTTATGGTCTTCTGTTAGGCGGCGAGGAAACCAGCGCGCACACACATTTGAGTACCACAATTGGTGGACGAGTGAGTCAGCACTACTAATAGAGACGCCCAGTTGATCAGCAAGGTGTTTGATTGTGTTCCGTCGATTACCTCGAATGAGAGTGTCTGCAAGCGTCAAAACTGGAGGTGTCATAGCTGTGTGCAGCCGGTTGGCACATGGGAGGTTGGACAGGTTTGCCTGACCTTGTTGCGATGACAACGGTCGCCTCGCCTAACGACTCAGAGTGCTTTTGTTCACTGCCAGGTTCACGTAACCATTCTGCAATCGCCTATGAATATTTGCGATGCCCTGGTTTTCTGTCAAAAGAAACTCAATGACAGCTGTCTGCTTGGAACGTAACCCCGTTACAGACGTATAACCCCACCCCCCACAGGAGCATAATAAAACGCAGGGGCTGAAGCAGGAATACGCCACAGCAAATTCTGCATTTTTTGAAATAAAATCGGTAGAGAAAAAAGTGATGCTTTACTTATTGAACAGCCTTGTAACTGTGGCAGCTGACGTACCAGACTATTGTCTTGGGGTGGTTCTCTCCCACAAGGTAAATGGTTTACACCAACCTATTGCTTTTACATCAAAAACACTGTTGCCAGCACCACAGGCCGGCCGTTGGTGGCCGAGCGGTTCTAAGCGCTTCAGTCCGGAACCGCGCGACTGCTACGGTGGCAGGTTCGAATCCTGCCTCGGGCGTGGATGTGTGTGATGTACTTAGGTTAGTTAGGTTTAAGTAGTTCTAAGTTCTAGGGGACTGATGACCTCAGATGTTAAGTCCCATAGTGCTCAGAGCCATTTGAACCATTTGAACCAACACCACAATTGTAGCCAGACTGGAAAGGATGCTCTGGTTATTACACCCCCTTTAAGAAAGTTTCATGACTGTGTAGAAAATTATTTGTTCTTCTCACAGACCTCAACCACACTGCCAGCAAACCCATCTACATGGCAAGACGCCTCCAGTGCCGGGCCATATTGCTACAGAATACACTTATGATATCCAACATCGTTGCAAGGCGGGTGTTGCCAATCAGATGCACTTTCTCGATTCCCAATTGGGCAAGACCCACTCATCGAGAACACACCTGAAGTTTGATTTCACTCAATCTGCAAATCGGAAACGGTCGTCACACAGTTCCTGATCAACAGCAGATCGATTGCCAGAGGATGTTGCTATCTCAGACGTCAAGCAGAATGTGCAACACCGTTGGCCAGTGGATGAAAAGACTCCTCAAAAAAAAAAGAAGATGAACTTGCCTGTTGGCATTGCCGCCACAAAGTATTGATGTTGAACAGGGCCCTCCTCCTCCGCGGCGAAACTGGGACATGGCAGGTTCGAATCCTGCCTCGGGCATGGATGTGTGTGATGTCCTTAGGTTTAAGTAGTTCTCAGTCTAGGGGACTAAAGACCTCAGATGTTGAGTCCCATAGTGCTCAGAGCCATTTGATAAAGATATTCAACATATGCTCTCAACTTGCCAACAGTGCTAGGACAATCAAGCAGCCGGCCAGTGTGGCCGAGCGGTTCTAGACGCTTCAGTCTGGAACCGCGCGACCGCTAAGGTCGCAGGTTCGAATCCTGCCTCGGGCATGGGTGTGTGTGATGTCCTTAGGTTAGTTAGATTAACGTAGTTCTACGTTCTAAGGGACTGATGACCTCTGATGTTAAGTCCCATTGATAATGGTATCCACAGTTGACATCCCTGGAATTGCGCCAGTTATGTGACTTGAACGATGTTCAACTTTTTCTAGCAGCGCCATTTTATCCAGCATCCATAGGTAGAGCAGAAAACTTCGTTAAGACTTTTCAGTAGCAAATGGCGAAACTGCTCGAGGACCACAACATCGATGATGCTCTCGCACTGTTCTTGGCATCAAACCGCTCTGCTCTATAGGATGGTGTGAGTTCCACTCTCACCTCTCTATTGTGAAACCTGTAGCATGCACCCACTCCTGTCTGAGGCCAAGCTGTTGCTATAGGATTCGTAATAAAGTGGAGGTAATGGTTTCCTCATGGGGCAAGCATCCCTTGGCCCCAGCACTCTCTGGAGAGCTGGGGTGAAAGTCCGACTGCAGGACCAATCAACTGAGTGTCTCAAATGGTGACTCCACCAACGTGTCTGTTCCAGGTTTCCCATGGCTCATGTTTGAGTTTGGCCAACAACAAGAGCAGCAGTCAATGCAGCCCATACTGTTACAAAGCCCTCATGGTCTTCGACATCGAAAGCAAGAGTTCAGTGACTTCACTTCAAGCAGCCGTCGTCAAAAACTCCTCTAGGTGGTCAACAATCTCTGTCCCTGGGACTAGGGAGTCTGTATTGGAATGTGTGGTTCACCCACATAACAGGCCAGTGAGATGAGTGGCCCCATAGGCTCCACTACAACTTGACCCAAATCAAACAGTTCTGGAGAACGACAAAAATGATGGCTTGTTGTCATGGGAAACTCCAGCTGCCACCACTACGGCCAGAGGCGCCAGCTTCGTCAACAGGTGGTGTCGGCGTCACCATTAGCAAGTCCAGATAATATGGCCCTACTTGTATCTGCGATGTCTCGTGACCACAAGTAGTCCATGCCGCATCCCTACGTTGTGACAGTATTTAGGAAGCTGCATGGCTACAGCCAAGGCAATTTAAGCCGATGCACTATCTTGGGAACCATCACCTTCACAGACCCCTACGACAAGCAACGCTCAGTGACTTCGCCTGTATGGAGCCCAGCGCCAGGCACTTGGCGTCCAGCAGTCTCAGATTTTTTCTGTGAGTGTGAATTCTGGAAAGCCATACAATCAGTGGTTCATGTGGACATAGGATTCATACTGTTAGGTTCACAGTGACAGTGTTCCACTACAAACCTCTAATTTCAGACTTGTCATTGATTACACAGCTATCGAACAGTTTGACAGTTTTGTAGTTGGTCCAAGAAGTCAAGTTTCGTTTCAGTGACTGGATTCATTGCAGCCTTCATGGTTTAACGATAAGTGTCTCTTTGATGATATTGATAGTAACATGTTATTTGTCTACCTGTGAGCTCTATTTGCTTAGTGAGCCCTTGTCAGGCCACTTCAGCCGCCGTCTTGAGCAAATGATCAAATTTTATCAGAATTATCGCATCCGAATTTAGATTCTCGCATACTATTCTTACAGTATATTAGTAACCTGTCTGTTATGGTCTGTTTTGTCTCTGAATTTTTAATATTTGGTAAATTTGCATTTAATGTTTGGGGGACTTCAAAACAAAATTGATAAAATGATAAAACCACTTGTGAATGTTGTTAAAACTGGGTTTGGAATCTGCAATGGTATATATAGATTTTTACTTAACTACGGTTTCTTTACTTGCTAATAGTTTATTGCGACTGCACAACTGTTTATCCCAACACATGATAAGCCTTGGCGAGGTTTTGGCATAACAGCTGCTCCTGTCAGAATCATGCTGTATGGCAGAGATGGCACTTGGTACTGGACCGTCCTCTGGACCTGAACATGGAATTTAACTTTTAGAGCATTTCGACACTTTTACGGATGTTGGTTCATTGTACACACTTAGATATATCCGCCAAAACACAAATATCATAGCAGAAGATTAGGAACGTCTCTCTTATGGACAG
This sequence comes from Schistocerca americana, assembly GCF_021461395.2. Classification (NCBI taxonomy): domain Eukaryota; kingdom Metazoa; phylum Arthropoda; class Insecta; order Orthoptera; family Acrididae; genus Schistocerca; species Schistocerca americana. Next base: position 91,372,985 of record NC_060123.1, on the reverse strand, counting down.
AAACATTAAATAAATAAGTTTTACACTGGAAGACTAGTACCGATGATTAATATTTCTTATGCCTCCAAAATGAAAAGTAGTTACCTTCAGGTACAGCGTCACTGCGTTTGTGAGCATTAGCGACCTTATTTGTTGAAGAGAATTTGCAAATAATTGTGACCATGATCGTTCCATACTACCGAGAAGGTAATGAGCATCACAGCTGCAAAGCTGTTACTTTGAACGTCAGTATAAGGAGAGAGAGAGAGAGAGAGAGAGAGAGAGAGAGAGAGAGAGAGAGAGAGAGAGGGTGAGAGAGGGGGGGGGGGGAGGGGGAGAGTCAACTACACTCATTTCTTTATGCTTCTTTCTTACATTCTGTATTTCTTCTGGGGAAAGTTTGTGGGAGAAGTCACTTCAGAATAGTTGTTTTTGAAAGATATGTCACTTGCGATTACTAGATATACCTTCACGAAACGAATATAAGGTTGAAACTGATACTGGTGCAGCTACCAACTAAAGTGAACACACTCTGTGTAATTCTTCAGACCTTTCCGGCGATCTTTTGCCATATTAATGTCTCGAGTATTCTGCAGGGTATTAGTGTCGTTCATGAACTACGCCGACATCCGGCAGAATGCCTGGCACCTCACTATGTCAATGTTTTTCCAATATTGGGATCGATATACAGGCTGGTCCATTGATCGTGACCGGGCCAAATATCTCACGAAATAAGCGTCAAACAAAAAAACTACAAAGAACGAAACTCGTCTAGCTTGAAGAGGGAAGCCAGATGGCGCTATGGTTGGCCCGCTAGATGGCGCTGCTATAGGTCAAACGGATATCAACTGCGTTTTTTTAAATAGGAACCCCCATTTTTATTACATATTCGTGTAGTACTAGAGAAATATGAATGTTTTAGTTGGACCACTGTTTTTGCTTTGTGATAAATGGCGCTGTAATAGTCACAAAAATATGGCTCACAATTTTAGACGAACAGTTGGTAACAGGTAGGTTTTTTAAATTGAAATACAGAACATAGGTACGTTTGAACATTTTATTTCAGTTGTTCCAATGTGATACAACGTGTAAGTACGTGGTATCACGTAACATTCTGCCAGTGCGGACGGTATTTGGTACGTGATACATTATCCGTGTTAAAATGGACCGTTTACCAATTGCGGAAAAGGTCAATATCGTGTTGACGTATGGCTATTGTGATCAAAATGTCCAGCGAGCGTGTGCTATATATGCTGTTCGGTATCATGGACGACATCATCCAAGTGTCCTGACCGGTCGCCGGGTAGTTACGTTATTTAAGGAAACAGGAAGTGTTCAGCCACATGTGAAACGTCAGCCACGACCTGCAACAAATGATGATGCCCAAGTAGGTGTTTTAGCTGCTGTCGCGGCTAATCCGCACATCAGTAGCAGACAAATTGCGCGAGAATCGGGAATTTCAGAAACGTAGGGTGTTGAGAATGCTACATCAACATCGATTGCACCCGTACCATATTTCTATGCACCAGGAATTGCATGGCGACGACTTTGAAAGTCGTGTACAGTTCTGCCGCTGTGCACAAGAGAAATTACGGGACGGTGACAGATTTTTTGCACGCGTTCCATTTAGCGACGAAGCTTCATTCACCAACAGCGATAACGTAAACCGGCATAATATGCACTACTGGACAACGGAAAATCCACGATGGCTGCGACAAGTGGAACATAAGCGACCTTGGCAGGTTAATGTATGGTGCGGCATTATGGGAGGAAGGATAATTGGCCACCATTTTATCGATGGCAATCCAAATGGTGCAATGTATGCTGATTTCCTACGTAATGTTCTACCGATGTTACTACAACATGTTTCACTGCATGACTTAATGTCGATGTACTTCCAACGTGATGGATGTCCGGCACATAGCTCGCGTGCGGTTGAAGCGGTATTGAATAGCACATTTCACGACAGGTGGATTGGTCGTCGAAGCACGTTCACCGGATCTCACGTCCCCGGATTTCTTTCTGTGGGGAAAGTTGAAGGATATTTGCTATCGTGATCCACCGACAACGCCTGACAAAATGCGTCACCGCATTGTCAATGCATGTGCGAACATTACGGAAGGTGAACTACTGGCTGTTGAGAGGAATGTCGTCACACGTATTGCCAAATGCATTGAGGTTGACGGACATCATTTTGAGCATTTATTGCATTAATGTGGTATTTACAGGTAATCACGCTGTAACAGCATGCGTTCTCAGAAATGATAAGTTCACAAAGGTCCGTGTATCACACTGGAACAACCGAAATAAAATGTTCAAACGTACCTAAGTTCTGCATTTTAATTTAAAAAACCTACCTGTTACCAACTGTCCGTCTAAAATTGTGAGCCATATGTTTGTGACTATTACAGAGCCATCTATCACAAAGCGGTAAAAGTGATCCAACTAAAACATTCATATTTCTTTACGTACTACACGAATATGTAATAAAAGGTAGAGTTCCTATTTTTAAAAAACGCGGTTCGTATCAGTTTGACCTATGGCAGCGCCATCTAGCGGACCAACCATAGCGCTATCTGGTTTCCCCCTTCAAGCTAGAAAAGTTACGTTCTTTGTAGTTTTTTCGTTTGACGCTTATTTCGTGAGATATTTGGCCCGGTCACGATCAATTGACCACCCTATATACATTATCTGTATATGCAAAAAGTTCCTGCAAATTCGAACTTTTTCTAAATTTTCGGTGTTGCTTTTTTATTTAGACAGAATGGTTGGATGATTGTATAAGTAGTCAGGGGCAGTTGCTACGTGCCAGGAGACAAGGCAGTGCGCTAGCGGCGCGGTGGCTGCACGTCCAATATAGACAGAGGAAGTCCCGCGCCACCGCAGAGTTATTGCCGTAGCCAACAGCGCTGCCAACTTCTGGAAGGCGCCGGGGTGGGGCGGCGCGGGGCCGTGCCGGCTGCGATTGGAAACCGGCGGTGCGTGCACCTCGGCGTGGAGGCCGGAACTCGCGTGAATGCCCCGTCTTCTGCCGGCGCCAAGAAATATTTCGCTGCGAAAGCAGTCCCGGCGGCGTAAAACGAGAAAAAGAGCCAACTGCTCGCATTCCCATGCGCTTCCTTTCTCCTTTCTGTATTTCTTCTGCGGAGGGGAATTGTATCCTACGTTAGAGGGCAATCTCATACTCACTAGCGAGTTTTGGCGACAGTGCAAGAATCACGCATTGCAGTGTTGGTAACGTCCTCGTCGCAGTGGTTGACCTGTGTGTTGCACGGGCTTCTGAATGGTGTTTAAACATATAATTTATCGCAACGGGTGCAAGTCTATGATGTACTCTTGTGCAGTGTAGCATTATCTTCGTGTTCTATCAATATGATGAATTAATAAAATGATGATGATGTTTGGTTTGTGGGGCGCTCAACTGCGTGGTTATCAGCGCCCTTACAAATTCCCAACCTTTGCTCAGTACAATCTCGCCACTTTCTACATCTACATCTACATCTACATCCATACTCCGCAAGTCACCTGACGGTGTGTGGAGGAGGGTACCTTGAGTACCTCTATCGCTTCTCCCTTCTATTCCAGTCTCGTATTGTTCATGGAAAGAAGGATTGTCGGTATGCCTCTGTGTGGGCTCTAATCTCTCTGATTATATCCTCATGGTCTCTTCGCGAGATATACGTAGGAGGGAGCAATATACTGCTTGACTCTTCGGTGAAGGTATGTTCTCGAAACTTTGACAGAAGCCCGTACCGAGCTACTGAGCGTCTCTCCTGCAGAGTCTTCCACTGGAGTTTATCTATGATCTCCGTAACGCTTTCGCGATTACTAAATGATCCTGTAACGAAGCGCGCTGCTCTCCGTTGGATCTTCTCTATATCTTCTATCAACCCTATCTGGTACGGATCCCACACTGCTGAGCAGTATTCAAGCAGTGGGCGAACAAGCGTACTGTAACCTACTTCCTTTGTTTTCGGATTGCATTTCCTTAGGATTCTTCCAATAAATCTCAGTCTGGCATCTGCTTTACCGACGATCAACATTATATGATCATTCCATTTTAAATCACTCCTAATGCGTACTCCCAGATAATTTGTGGTATTAACTGCTTCCAGTTGCTGACCTGCTATTTTGTAGCTAAATGATAAAGGATCTATCTTTCTGTGTATTCGCAGCACATTACACTTGTCTACATTGAGATTCAATTGCCATTCCCTGCACCATGCGTCAATTCGCTGCAGATCCTCCTGAATTTCACTACAATTTTCCATTCTTACAACCTCTCGATACACCACAGCATCATCCGCAAAAAGCCTCAGTGAACTTCTGATGTCATCCACAAGGTCATTTATGTATATTGTGAATAGCAACGGTCTTATAACACTCCCCTGCGGCACACCTGAAATCACTCTTACTTCGGAAGACTTCTCTCCATTGAGAATGACATGCTGCGTCCTGTTATCTAGGAACTCCTCAATCCAATCACACAATTGGTCTGATAGTCCATATGCTCTTACTTTGTTCATTAAACGATTGTGGGGAACGAATGATGAAATGATGAGGACAACACAAACACCCAGTTATCTCGAGGCAGGTTAAAATCCCTGACCCCGCCGCGAATCGAAGCCGGGACCCCGTGCTCGGGAAACAGAGCGCGACCGCTGCGGACTGAATTAAAAGGAAAACCATTTTTGAAATGCATTGGTGACAAAATGTACGTATTATAATTGATTTGTGCCTCACTGCCTTAGCAGATGTCACACTAACCTGGCCGTTCTTCTTTTTAAGAGATTTCCACAGAACACTTTCTTCAGCCATTTTACTGTCTGTTTCATACCTCTCACCTATCTCCCTTACATTTCTATGTACTACTTCATTCCAGTATTTGCAATTCTTTCATTACTAGGTATCTCAGTTTCTCATGCCAATTCCGTGAATAAACAGCCTTACTTACATTTTTAATTAACTACATGTGTATCAGTTTCAGAGTAACTCCCTTGTGCCTATACACACTTACTCCACTGGTGTTTCCGTTGTTAGTTGCATCACTGAAACTCATCTTCTGTTGTTTCAGCTGTTTGGATGTCCTGTACTACTCCAAAGAAGTGTCCTTTAACGACTGACTTTGCTTTTGGGAATAAAAGAAGATTACATAGGGACATCATGTTGGGTTGATAAGGAGACTGTAGTAGCATTGCAGTGGACTATGCTGTCAAAGATGCCCAACAGACAACGCAATATGGGATGGTGCATTATAATGATGCAGGACCCATTTGTTAGCAATGTGTAGACGAACATGATGGATCCATTTTCGAAGTCTTTCGAGAATTTCTTGGTTGTGCCGTTTTACTCTCTGGCCTGGAGGTAATCACTCTTTGTACACAGTACCCATCGAATAAAAGCAACACACAAGCATGCGTTTCACCTTTGAGAGTAATACGCACACTATCTTTGATTTTGGCAATTACTTCGAACACCGTGGCGAACTTAAATGTTTCTTCTCGGGAAAAACCAACTTTCATCGCCAGTTTTAACTCGGTTCACTAATTCTGGGTTTAGTTTCACTTGCTTGAACACATGGGCAGCCACAGTCCACCATTGATCTTTTTGATGTCGTGTAAGATATCTGGGAACCATTATACTACAAATTACTCATTCCCAGAGTTTATGTCAACATCAGACGAAGAGTTTCCCAATTAATTTTCAGTTCGCTTGCAATCATTTTCATGGTTACTCCTCAATCAACTTGCACAAGTTCACTCACTCGGGCTGCGTTGTAGTCTCTTTGTGCTGTTGATGGTCACCCACTGTCGTGTTCGTTTTTGACATTGGTTCTGCCTTCTCAAAACATTTTGTACCAACGAAACACTTGTGACCACTATAAAACCTCGTTTTCAAAGCCTAACGAAGCTTCCAGTACGATACCGTGGCATTATCACCAACTTTCACACAGAAAGACATGGCATATTGCTGAGCAATATTTGTTTGCTTGCATAGTTGTGACGAGGAGCCAACACAGGACTTCACTGATCAAGTTGCTGATACTCACTGAAACTTTGGGGGTGCACGCCACTTGTGGTTGTAGCGGGGAAAGACCAAAGTCACACACTGCCTGAGGTAGCAGGCAGCATGATTGCCAAACTAGATTTGAAAAAATAAGTCTCAATACAGTACTGTCGTCCTCATATGATACCAGTGAAAAAAAAAAGCTGTCTTTTCTTGTGACAGCCTGTTTTTGATGTTTTTCTTGCATCGGCCATTTTGTGTAATTTTGGTAGGTAGCAGAAATTTTTCACTTTGTCTATCACATCTTTAAGGTTTGAGTCTCCTTTTTATTCGTTGTACCAGTTGTTCTCTTTACCCTTAATTCAAATTCTGTGTGAAGTAGGCTGTTTATTGAATGGATTACTTGTGTGTGTGTCTTTGGATCTTATGGATTTTCAACAGCGAGGTTATCAGTGCCCTTACACTCATTAAAAGAAGCAAATTCGGAGTAATCTCATGCACTCGAAATAACCACACAGTCATTCTATCTCAATGCGCTAAAACAACTTAGAAAGAGGAAACGTAGCTATACTTGAAATTAAATCACAAGTAAAACGACGAAGGAGCTGAAAGAAAAGCACAAGGAAATGCCACTGGCTTATCACATACAAAAACATTTGGGTGAGCCAGTCAGCCCCTGAACACTGTCTCCCCGAAGTCATGGAAAAAACGTTGGACAATTCACAAAACTTTAAAACCCCGACCAGATTCGTTTGGACGTTACTTCAAATAGAAGGCAGATCTGGTGGCAAAGCTGCCGCGGCCCGCTGGTCCGAAAATAAAAGACAGTCTGATAATATATGATGCACAATGATTTGTACACCACGAACAGCAAGAAGCCGGAACAAGAAGCTACCCATCACAGGGCTGTGACCTACGCGAAGACGAGTAAGGAGGACCTCGCGCATGGACATGGCTTGAAGGAGGTACGTCACGGCCTCGTCATGGGATTTGCTAGACGGGGTTCATTGTCTGTCACTTTCAGCCAATCATCTTCCCATAGACGCACTACCTTGTACCTCGACAGCAAAGTGATAGTATTCAGGAGGACGGCACACTGAAATAACTGAGGGTCACGACACGCTTTCTTGACTGCTAGATCCACCCTTTTGTTGTAGCACTTATCGTGTGCTCTGGTACCCATCAGAAAGACCCCCCTTCCCTAGTCATTGTAGTTGGAGGAGGGCATCCCAGATATTCTGGACTACTTTACCTGCTGGGTACAAACGCTTCAAAGAGTGAAGGGCACTCTGAGAGTTGGACAGACAAAAAATTTAGCACTGCAAGTAAGTCTCATCTTCTCCAGTGCCTGCAAGATCGCTTATAATTCTGCACTGATGGCATCTTGCGGCAGTCGATCTTTAAGGGCAGAGGAAAACGGCAGAACAACCAACCGAGTCCCATTGTTCAGACTCGCCAGTAAAGAGAGCTACATAGTTGCGGTGCTAATATAAAATTTCAGAAAATATCGCATTAAAAACAGAGCAGGAGTGAAATCTCTCCTATACTGCACAAAATCGAAAATTATTCTTGGCCTCTGCAGTGACCAGAGGGGCAGAGGGTTAAAACGCTGGATTTGCGGTCGTACTTGTTTCACACCGAGTGCCTCCACCACATGCCGCACACGGCATTGTGGCTCATGGATGGTTGAAGAAAAGGTGTTCCGGAGGCGAACGAGCAACTGGATGGTATGCACGTGAAGTTGAAATGTTACAATCTGACCCGTGTAAGTGACATATATTAAAAAAACTTATTTCCGGTCTTATAAACCAATTGTCGCATTACAGGATATAAGTCCATAACATGGATGACACTGTGTAGAGCCAATAACCATTAGCACAGTGTATGGCGTATTTATACATCTAAATCGACATGCATACTCCGCAAGCTGTCTTACCGAGCGCGGCGGAGGGTGCCCTGAACCACTACTAGTCATTTTCTTTTCTGTTCCACTCACTCATAGAGCGAGGGAAAAATGACTATCTATACATCTCAATATGAGCCCTAATTTCTCGTATCTTCTATTCGTGGTCCTTATGCGAAGTGTACGTTGGCAGCAGTAGAATCGTTCTGCAGTCAGTTTCAAATAGCGGTTCCCTAAATTTTCTCAATAGTGTTCCTCGAAAAGAACATCGCCTTCCCTCCAGGGATTCCCATCTGAGTTCCCGTAACACTTGCATGTCTTTCGAACCTACCAGTAACAAATCTAGCAGACAACCCCCTGAATTGCTTCCATGTCTTCCTTTAACCCGACCTGGTGTACATCCCAAACGCTCGAGGAGCTCCCTACAGCAGGTCGCACGAGCGTCCTATATGCGGTCACCTTTATAGATGAACCACACTTTCCCAAATTTCTGCCGGCCGCTGTGGCTGAGCGGTTCTAGGCGCTTCAGTCCGTAGCCGCGCTGCTGCTACGGTCGCAGGTTCGAATTCTGCCTCGGGCGTGGATGTGTGTGATGTCCTTAGGTTAGTAAGGTTTAAGTAGTTCTAGGTCTGGGAGACTGATGACCTCAGCTGTTAAATCCCATAGTGCTTAGAGCTATTTGAATCATATAAATCCAAATTTTTCCCACTAAACCGAAGTCGACCATTCACCTTCCTTATCACAATCCTCACATGCTTGTTCCAATTCATATCGCTTTGCAAAACTACGGCGAGATATTGAAACGAAATGACAGTGTCAAATGATTGAAATGGATCTAAGCACTATGGAACTTAACAGCTGAGGTCATCAGTCCCCTAGACTTAGAACTACCTAAACCTCACTAACCTAAGGACATTTCATACATCCATGCCCGAGGCAGGATTGGAATCTGTGTCCGCAGCAGCAGTGCGGTTCCGGACTGAAGCGCCTAGAACCGCTCGGTCACAGAGGCCGGCGAAATGACAGTATCAAACAGGACACTACTAATGCTGTATCCGAACATTATTGGTTTGTTATTCCACTCATCAGTATTAACTTACATTTTGATACATTTAGAGCCAGGTATCATTCACCACACCAAATAGAAATTTTGTCTAAGTAATTTTGTTCAATGGTTCAAATGGCACTGAGCACTATGGGACTTAACAGCTGTGGTCATCAGTCCCCTAGAACTTAGAACTACTTAAACCTAACTAACCTAAGGACATCACACACATCCATGCCCGAGGCAGGATTCGAACCTGCGACCGTAGCAGTCGCGCGGTTCCGGACTGCGCGCCTAGAACCGCGAGACCACCGCGGCCGGCAGTAATTTTGTGTCATCCAAAAGCCACTCATCTTGGACACCTTCCGTACATCTCAGCATTATCAGCATACAAATGTAGACCGCTGCTTATCCTGTTCGTCATATCATTTCTGTACACACTAATCAGCCAGAACATTATGATAACAGCCCGTATGTCCACCTTTGGCCAATGTAACAGAGGAGACGCGTCGTGACATGGAAGCGATGCGGCCTTGGTAGGTCTCTGGAGGGAGTTCGCACCACACCTGCACACACAAGTCTCTTAATTCCCGCAAATTCCGGGGAGGGGGGCGATGAGCTCTGACGCCACGTTCAGTCACATCCCAGATGTGTTCGATCGTGTTCAGATCCGGCGAAATGGGGGCCAGAACATCAACTGGAGCTCGCCACTGCGTTCCTCAAACAACTCCATCACGCTCCTGGCCTTGTGATATGGCGGATTATCTTGTTCAAAAATGCCACTGCCGTCAGGAAACGAGGTCAACAAACTGGGATCTATAACTTAAGAAGTTTTCGAGCTATTCACACACATGAGAAACAATTCCGTATGCTCGTACCTTGTCAAATGCTTTTCGAAAATATAGGGATATGGAATCTGGATATTTCCCTTTATTCCATAGTTGACAGTACATCATGTGAGAAAAGGGCAAGCCCGCATGTCGTGGTCGTGCGGTAGCGTTCTCGCTTCCCACGCCCGGGTTCCCGGGTTCGATTCCCGGCGGGGTCAGGGATTTTCTCTGCCTCGTGATGGCTGGGTGTTGTGTGATGTCCTTAGGTTAGTTAGGTTTAAGTAGTTCTAAGTTCTAGGGGACTGATGACCATAGATGTTGAGTCCCATAGTGCTCAGAGCCAGCCAGAAAAGGGCAAGCTGAGTTTCACACGAGCGATGCTTTCTAAAACCGTACTGATTAATAGACATAAGCTTTTTCGCTGCCTAGGATATTTATTACATTCGAAGTCAGAATATAATAGCCAATACATTGCTACATTAACTCACGGTACATGGATGTGATAAATGCGGTTCACAGCAATTTATTGTCTGTTAAATACTCGTTACTGTGTGATTATGGTTATTCGCTGTCCACAATGCCAGCCATATTATTTACCTTCGATGTGAACTCGTATCCTGTAACACGACAACTGATTTATAGGACCAGAAATATGTTTTCTCAACAATGACAGGTCACTTAGACGATGACATTATAACAGTTCAATATGCACCTGAGAATCGCTATGAAACCGAAATCATGGTTGTGTGGAATAAATGAATAGTAATTCACAGTCAAATGTCGGAAATTTCTTTCAGTAAGTGTACATGACTGTGGCCCCCAGCGAAGGAAAATTATGAAGTAAATGTTCTGTCATATGTTGTAGAAAGAGAAACACCAACTTTTATACGGTGGGTGTTGTGGTGTATTTTTAATTTGAGCCATCGCAGTTGCCATAGGTTTTTTAAATAATGCTTCATGGCGAATTTCACGAGTCATATTAAGTGCACCATGGCTTGTGGCATCTCAGTCGACTTGGCTTTGTATCTGCTTTACCATGCTGCATCCATTTTCGAATTTCCAATCAATGTTAAGAATATTTTATCAAAATTATATGTGAAATATTGAAAAGTAGTAAAAAACAAAAAAATTAAACTCCTAACTTTTGGTAGCGCATCAGCATTTTAATATTCGTTACGCTTCTTTTGAGCTTTGCACAGATCTGTATCCTTATTGTAACAAAATTCATTACTTTTTCAGAAATTATGTGGTATGTGCATAAATACTGATGCATCTCTATGGCGCTGTAACCCCTACACTAATAGCATAGTTTTAGCTGTTGTGTCTTCTAGAGATTATAATTTGACATGATTAGCGTTACATAGCTATCGTGCTTCCTGTACATCTTTTTTTTGACTGTGGTTTTGAAATGTCCATTAGGTCGCCACATGCTTTTGCAGTGGAGGCAAAGGCCGCTCACCGCAGCTCGTGTTTCCTGTCCTCCCACCTCGACACACACACCTGCCAGCAAATCGCTTTCGACAGGCACCTGATGTGTGCTGCAGTCTGCTGGCCGAGCAGCGAGATGCCTCCTCGCTTTTGATGTCTATCTCGTTGACTGTGCCCAGAACGCGCCCTGCGTTTACGCCGTTTCGGCTGTCACACCTCGAGAGTGCACTGGTGTGCGTGATATTACTTAGTGTCCAAAGGTTGTAGCGTCACAATCGCCAAAACAGGCTGTGTGTAGTTTGCTGTGGCTGGCTATATAGATTTTCCTTTTTGTCAGTGAGACAGTTATTGCTGATGCAATGTGTGGGGCCATAGTATCATGCAAGGGAAATGATTTCAAATGGCTTCTAAGCACTATGGGACTCAACATCTGAGGTCATCATTCCTCTAGACTTAGAACGACTTAAACCCAACTAACCTAAGGACATCACACACGTCCATGCCCGAGGCAGGATTCGAACCTGCGACCGTAGCAACAGCGCGGTTCCGGACTGAAGCTCCTACAACCGCTAGGCCACAGAGGCCGGCAAATGATTTCACTGCAAGCCAATGTGGTTCTCCTGTTTAGCTGTCAGTGACGTTAGGTAGTGCCGACGAGGGCACGCAAATGTGACACACTGTTATACACTACTGGCCTTTAAAATTGCTACACCACGAAGATGACGTGCTACAGACGCGAAAATCAACCGACAGGAAGAAGATGCTGTGATAAGAGAATGATTAGCTTTTCAGAGCATTCACACAAGGTTGGCGCCGGTGGCGACACCTACAACGTGCTGACATGGGGAAAGTTTCCAACCGATTTCTCATACACAAACAGCAGTTGACCGGCGTTGTCTGGTGAAACGTTGTTGTGATGCCTCGTGTAAGGAGGAGACGTGCGTACCGTCACGCATCCGACTTTTGTAAAGGTCGGATTGTAGCCTATCGCGATTGCGCTTTATCGTATCGTGACATTGCTGCTCGCGTTGGTCGAGATCCAACGACTGTTAGCAGAATATGGAATCGGTGGGTTCAGGAGGGTAATACGGAACGCTGTGCTGGATCCCAACGTCCCCGTATCACTAGCAGTCGAGATGACAGGCATCTTATCCGCAAGGCTGTAACGGATCGTGCAGCCACGTCTCGATCCCTGAATCAACAGATGGGGACGTTTGCAAGACAACAACCATCTGCACAAACAGTTCGTCGACGTTTGCAGGAGCAAGGACTATCAGCTCGGAGACCATGGCTGCGGTTACCCTTGACGCTGCATCACAGACAGGAGCGCCTGCGATGGTGTACTCAACGACGAACCTGGTTGCACGAATGGCAAAACGTCATTTTTTCGGATGAATCCAGGTTCTGTTTACAGCATCGTGATGGTTGCATCCGTATTTGGCGACATCGCGGTGAATGCACATTTGAAACGTGTATTCGTCATCGCCATACTGGCGTATCACCCGGCTTGATGGTATGGGGTGCCATTGGTTACACGTCTCGGTCACCTCTTGTTCCCACTGACGGCACTTTGAACAGTGGACGTTACATTTAAGATGTGTTACGACCCGTGGCTCTGCCCTTCATTCTATCCCCGCGAAACCCTACATTTCAGCAGGATAATGCACGATCGCATGTTGCAGGCCCTGTACGGGCCTTTCTGGAAACGGAAAATGTTCGACTGCTGACCTGGCCAGAACATTCTCCAGATCTCTTACGAACTGAAAACGTGTGGTCAATGGTGTCCGAACAACTGGCTCGTCACAATACGCCAGTCACTACTCTTGATGAACTGTGGTATCGCGTTGAAGCTGCATGGGCAGCTGTACCTGTACACGCCATCCAAGCTCTGTTTGGTTCAGTGCCCAGGTGTATCAAGGCCGTTATCACGGCCAGAGGTGGTTGTTTGGGTACGTATTTCTCAGGATCTATGCACCCAAATTGCATGAAAATGTAATCATGTATCAGTTCTAGTATAATATATTTGTCCAATGAATACCAGTTTATCATCTGCATTTCTTCTTGGTGTAGCAATTTTAATGGCCAGTAGTGTAGGAAGTGCTGAAACATGTAGCTCGAAGCGCAGCTAGGTGTCTCTCATCACAAAAATCAGATACAGGCTTTGATCTCCTGCACGCAATGAGGATACTACATGTCATCACAAGTAGCCGTTGTCTGACACTTCAAAATATGCTATTTTCGTATATAAATTATTCAAGTGAAGCATGAACAGAATGAAAGAAATTAGTATTGGCCGCGAAACCATAATTGCATTGAAGCACTGGAAAGCTGGCTACTCAAAACGTGTAAATTCAAATGCTATCACGTTACAACTCATGAAGAGGTGCATTCTGATTTTGATGTGGATTCAATGACAAAAAGTGTTATAAAACACATGTCACTGACTTAGGCTGAAACCTTTTGCGTAATTTAAAGTTGTAAAGAAAGTCAGCTATCACAAAAGCAAAATGACTTTGGAAAGTAAGATTTCTAGAAAGTAAAGCTCAGAAGTAAATGAAATAATGTTACTATCATAAGTGCAGTCCGCCCCCGGTAACTGAGTGGTCAGCGCGACAGAATGTAAAACCTAATCGCCCGGGTTCGATTCGCAACCGGGTCGGAGATTTTCTCCACTCAAGGACTGAGTGTTACGTTGTTCTGATCATCATCATTTCATCCCCATCGACGCGCAAGTCGCCGAAGCGGCGTCAAATCGAAAGACTTGCACCCGGCGAACAGTCTACCCGACGGGAGGCCCTAGTTACACTTCTTCATAAATGCAACTGATACACACTCATCTTTGTGAGGAATAAATGTGATGCTTATCATGTTTATTCCGTTAAAGTCAGTATCACAGCCATTAAGTTTTCATGATTTGTTATAATGTTTACAATCTTCCCCACCCAACCTTGAACCTCGTAGCTGCAGCTGTGATGAAAGAGGCCGCGTACTGGGTACAGACTCACAGGTGTTACAGTCATTTCCATGTGATTCCTCACACGAGTCACGGTTTGACAAAGCTCTCTCTCTGTGAGTGTGTGTTCTGCTGGCAAATGTGTGTGAATACTGACACGAAGGCAGCTCTGGGCTAATACTGATTGACCGTTTCATTTTAATGACAAGTAAAATATTTAGCTGATGGGTAGTGGAGGGGGAAGGAAGTGGAGGGGGAGGAGCAGACTTAGGAGAGTGGGGGGGAAGTGGAGGCTGAGGAGCACGATGACGTATCCCACCACCGCTGCCACTATGGCAATTCTGCCCTTGCACACAGGAAACGTGCAAGGAGTGGTTCAAAGTCTAATTGTTCCTGAAACCCCATAGTCTTCCTAATAACATGGACGTAATTTTTAAACTGTGGAAGATGGTAAAATGGCAATACCTTGTAGTAGTAAGATGGGTCTTTGTAAAGAGCTCATTAAAAAACTGGGTATTCTTACTGCACCAAGTGAATACATCTGGCAATTTCTTATGCATATCAGGGAAAATACTACCACGTATTTCACTAATAATTCTACAAATAATGATGGAATAAGACCCACTTTGGACTTAAGTTTACCAAGAGAAAAAAAGAACTCAAAGTAACATTTTCTAGCAGGGAATACAGGGTGGTCCGAAATTCCCGTTACAAACTTCTAGGACATGTAGAGGGTAGTGAGTACAGAACATTCATGTCCGGAATCTTATCGTTTCCGTTCTACGACATTTTCAATTCAGATGTGTATCTCGTCAACGTCTGCTTAGGGCAAGAGAAACGTCTCAGAGTTCCCTGTCCTGGTATGCAACAGAGTAGACACGATGACGTGTTCTATGTCAAACGATCCCCAGATGTCACTTATTGTCCGCTTTGCTGTGAGACCGAGTCAATACCTGTGCATCAGCGATAGAGGAAACGTGGTGCAGTAGACGCTTGCGGAATACACAGACATGCTCCTTGTGTATGGCGAAGGTGGAGGTAACGGAAGAGCTGCTAGTCGGCTGTTTCACGAACGTTTTCCACACCGGCACACTCCATCGGACGAACTGTTCGCTCAAGTTACACAACGGGTACCTTCACTGTGAGGAGGCTTCACGGTGACGCCGCACTCCCGAATTTGAAGAAGGTGAATTGCGTCGCATTGAAGACAGCCCGTCAACGAGTTAGCCAACAACTGCGCTTGCAATGGCTGTTAGTCACAGTACCGTCTTGGACGTCTTCCATGAGCAACAATTACATCCGTACCACTTACAAAGGGGACACACTATGGGTCCAGCAGACTTTCCACAAAGTTCGCCAACAATTGCTCGTGCAATGGCTGTTAGTCACAGTACCGTCTCGGACGTCCCACATGAGCAACAATTACATCCGTACCACTTACAAAGGGTACACGCTATGGGTCTAGCAGACTTTGCACAAAGCGTCGCCTTCTGCACATGGTTCCTGCACCGTTGCTTCGACGCTCCCCTGTTTCCACGTCGAGTTCTGTTCACAGATGAATGTAAGTACACAAGGGATTGTGTTCTGAATGCTCGAAGTAGCCATGTATGGGCGGACGAAAACCCTCATGCCACGCATGTTCAGGGCTTTCAAGACAGGTTTGGAATTAACGCGTGGGCAGGTATTCTGAACGGTCATTTAATTGGACCATACCTCCTTCCATCCAAGCTCACGGATCCCGCATACCCAGT
Source organism: Schistocerca americana (assembly GCF_021461395.2). NCBI lineage: Eukaryota > Metazoa > Arthropoda > Insecta > Orthoptera > Acrididae > Schistocerca > Schistocerca americana. Next base: position 91,357,090 of record NC_060123.1, on the reverse strand, counting down.
CTTCCTACGACACGTAATGGATACGTTCTTGGAAGCCGTGTCATTGAATTTCCGTCAGGAAATGTGGTTTCAGCATGATGGAGCACCGCCTCACTTCTCACTGGCTGTCCGGAGGCATCTCAACAGACGGTGTGGCGAAAGATGGCTAGGCCGTGGTGGTCCAACCGCGTGGCCGCCACGATCGCCGATTTAACCCCTATGGACTACTTCTTGTGGGGTTGTATGAAGAGCCTAATTTATGAGACAGCCGTAAAGACAGAGGAAGCTCTGCTGGCACGGGTTCTGGCCGCTGCACAAGACATTGAAGAGACACCAGGTGGGATGGAGAGAGTGTACCAGAACATGTACAATGTGTGTAACAACATTGGTGGTCGCCACATCGAGCCGCTGTTGTAATGCATCGGTACGTTGCGGATGGTGCCATAGATGCTGGGTTCTTGTCGTTGTCACTAATGTAAACCATAAGGTGTAAGTTGTAATGCAAATGCGTAACAAATAACGGAACGAATCAGTATTCTTTTCAAATGGATTTCAAAAATTGTACTGGGTCACGCCTAAGTACATTCCTCACGTGGGTGTGGATGAGATGATAATCTGCATTGAAACTGTCGTAGAACGGAAACGATACGTTTCCGGACGTGGGTTCCCATTCAAAATGTTGCGTACTCACTACCCTCTACAAATCCTAGAAGTTTGTAACGCGAATTTCCGACCACCCTGTACAGAAATTTCCCAAGGAGACGAAAAAGATTACTAAAATAAGCAACGCAGGCAATACTTCAAAAGAGAACTGGGGAGACTCAGAGAAGTGGTTAATAACTGTAGTGTCCGTAGTTGATATGAGCTGGCTGCCCCAACTACGACACTGTCAAACTTTTAATAAGTGTATAAAACTTGAACAAATTTGTTTAGAATATTTACAGAGTTATAAAGTTACACATGACCTTGTATCCTCTGAGTTCACTTCAGCAAAGTTTCCGTTCCATTAGGTAATTGATTTAACTGTGGTACAGTAAGGTAAATCACTTGTTAAGAGTTTCCATCGAGTTACAGCCGTTGTGATTTCAGTAGCGTCGCGCAGTCTTCCCACTGTGAGGCTTCCGAGATCTGGGCGGAGCTCGATGCGCAGCGACTTAGAAAGACGGCGAAGGAACATTTTGGTGCAGTGAGCGGTAGCGGAGACGGCGTCCTCTGGCAACGTCCGTAGCGCCATCCACAGCGAGACGGCGACCTCTTGGTAGAGAGAGAGAGAGAGGGAAAGAGGCTGGCAGTGGCGTGGTGGCGGCCTGTCTAGACGTGTCTGCTTCCGCCGAGGTGTGAGCGGCTTACTGTGTGCGCTCGACAAAGGATACGTCGAAATAACTCCAACATCGCGCCTCATTGTAACGCTATTTCAAGGCAATCACGTGCCAAGACCTACACTGCACGATGTTAGGTTGGGGCATAAGTTCGTAGCGTTTTTCCATAAGTTTAATAAACACAATAAGTACACACAATAAGGACTTTAGCCTTCAAAAATACAGGCTGCCGGCCGGTGTGGCCGTGCGGTTCTAAGCGCTTCAGTTTGGAACCGCGTGACCGCTACGGTCGCAGGTTCGGATCCTGCCTCGGGCATGGATGTGTGTGATGTGCTTAGGTTAGTTAGGTTTAAGTAGTTCTAAGTTCTAGGGGACTGATGACCTCAGAAGTTAAGTCCCATAGTGCTCAGAGCCATTTGAACCAAATACAGGCTGTTCCACCCAAACCTCCCTCAGGAAAAAAAAACCACAGTAGACCACAGTAGATACGGCAATGAAAAATACACCACATTGTAGAGCATATCAAAGAATTTATTAATTTATCATAAAGACACCTCCATATGTGAACCATTTGTAGGGCGAAGAATGTCGAGTCGATATTCAATTTGTTCCCAAGTTGTTTGCAACATTTCCTCTGTTATTGTTGCAATCGCATTAGTGATAAGATGTCACAACGTAGGAATATTGTCCACTTTGGTCCTTCACGAATCCACACATGAAGAAATCAAGTGGAGTAATGGCGGGTGAACGTAGTGGCCAGGCAACGGGTCATCCACGTCCGATCCAAAAAAATGGGAAATTTCCTACCCAGGAACTTGCGAACAGCCTGTGAATAATGCGGCGGAGCTCCATCTTGTTGAAATCTGTTGCTGGGTTGCATGTCTTGTATCTGAGGGAACACAAACTGCTCCAACATGTCCAGATACACTGACCCATTCACTGTTTGTTACACAAAGAAGAACGGTCTAACAGTTGTGTTGTGCATTAGCCTGCACCAGACGTTTAGTTTAGGGCTATCACGAACATGCTCATTGACAACGTGCGGATTTGGCGAACCCCAAATTCGATCATTATGCCTATTAAACCTTCCTGATAGATGAAAGGTTGCCTCATCTGAGCATAAACATCTTTCCAGGAAGGTGGCATCCATATCAATACGCTGCAGCAGATCTGCAGCAAATTGTTGTCGGCGTAGTTTGTCGTTTGGCGTCAGATGTTGCAGAATTTGCACTTTGTAAGCACACAAACGAAGACGCTGGGCCGGCCGCGGTGGTCTAGCGGTTCTAGGCGCTCAGTCCGGAACCGCGCAACTGCTACGGTCGCAGGTTCGAATCCTGCCTCGGGCATTGATGTGTGTGATGTCCTTCGGTTAGTTAGGTTTACGTAGTTCTAAGTTCTAGAGGACTGATGACCACAGATGTTAAGTCCCATAGTGCTCAGAGCCATTTGAACCATTTATTTTTGAAGACGCTGGTAAACTACACGATGCAATGTTGATCGAGGTACATCAAGTTGCCTAGATGCTTGAAGAATTGACTTACATAGGCTTGTGAGAAACGTTTGTCTGATGTCCTCCACTGTCTCTTCTGAAACTCCGTAACATGCACCGCCAGAATGTTTCAGAACACTTCCTGTTGCCAGAAACTTCCTACACCATTCCTTAACTATTTTCGCATCAGGTGGATCACATTCATTCACACGACGATAATTTCTTTGCACAGTAATCGGCGATTTTGTTTCTGCAAACCACACTACTGCTTGCGTGTGCTGCTGTGGAGTCGCCATTTCCACTTCATGCGACCATGCTGCACTCTGGCGACGATACTTGGCACTCATGACGCGCGAATATAAATTCTTCGAGATCCTCTACAGTGTGGTGCATTTATCACTGTCGTATTTACTGTGGTTTTTCTATCCTGGGTCCTTGAAATCAGAGAGGTTTGAGTGGGAAACCCTGTATATCCTCCTTCACTATTTACAACCGTCTGCCAACGCTGGGGTAACTTTCCGATTCCGCGACTGTGGAAATCACGTGGTTTTGAGGCGAAAAACTCGGCGAGGCATGTACGGAGCGCAGTTTCGTCCGAAAAGGAAGTTTCTCGAAGGTTGTTCGATAGAAAGCGGGTGAATAAGGTGAGTGGGGAATGATTTCCCACCCCAACCCTTGTATTGTGTTTTTTGCCAGTCTAGCACAATGCGGCTGGGCGTTATCGTGGAGTAGCTTCGCTTCATGCAGTCTTCCTGGTCATTGTTCTTGGACTGTGCGTGAAAGACGCCTAAGTTGTTGACAATAAACGTCAGCATTGATGGTTACACGTCAGGGCAGCAATTCGTACCACACCACACAGTTGCTGTACCACCAGATGCATCTTTTGTGGAGGCGAGCAAGTCTTTGTACGGAGAATTACTGCTTTCTTTGGGATCAACTATTCCTTTCTTTTCCTTACCTTAGCATAAAGACAGCATTTGTCGTCACCACTAACGCTGCAGGTCAGTATTGTTCAAGAGCCTGTAACACCGGAAATGCATATCCTCCTATTTCCATCTATTGTACTATAATTTTTTTTCCTTGTTTTGTTACCTCAAGATATGACATTTCTGTCTCTTTATATATTGTAATTGTTTTACTGTTTGTATATATATATTTATGCATTTATGTTGGTTTGTTTTGTGAATATTATTTGTATTTATACGCTGGGTCTGGCCTAGGGAAAACTATGCTATCGAACGAATACATCGATAGGTCGTGTGGAGAACCAAAGTGTTTAGGATCTTTGGTAGTGTTAACTCTGCCGCGTGGAGCGCGGGCAGAGCAGAGAGAGTCTGGATGGGGTGGTGCAGTGGAGCAGGTGTGTTGTGTGAAGCTCCCGCGAGTTGCCGCGCTTTCGGGGTTTGGCAGCATGTAATTGCGCTCGACTTGCGATGATAGTTTCTGACATGGTGTTGCGGACGGGAAGCATTAGCTGGCGCACATCAAGAGCCCGTTTCGTCTGGTGACCGTGTCGAGAAGAAGGCGCGCCAACATCCAGCTTCTGCAACAGCGACGGTCGACAATGAGTGACTGTCGCCACCTCCTCGATCGACGGCTTCAAACCTTCAATCAGCCAACAGGGAATACTGGAAGCAGGTAAGGCTTTAAAACTGTATGGCAGACCTCAGCTTTTTAAACTTTTAAAATTGTTGCATCACAAAATTACAGCAACTTAGCATGAACCTTTGTTGCTCATTGTCCCAATTGCATTGCCAAGCAGGTCCCTTCCTTTTCCGAAATGAGCCCGAGTGTCGTTGAAATTCAAACGCCAGCATCATTCGATTTCACTGCTTTAATTTCAAAGTTCAGTTAAGGTATTCATAGCTGGCTACAATACTTAGATTACACAAGCACAAATTAAGAGTGCGAGTTTTGTTACCGTATTTTAGTTACCTGTGACTGCAGCTCAGCTTGGTACATACTAAATTTTACTATTGTTAATTGTTCAGAATCATTTAATTCAAGTTCAAAGTTAAATCTCTTATTTCTGAATTGCGTAGATTCAAGTAGCTTTTGAAATGATTGTTGAGGTACTCCAATACTAACCATAATACTAATACTAATACTAATCTATCTAATACTAATACTAATACTAATACTAATACTAATACTAACCATATTTTACTGAATTTCAATGTGCTTCAGAAAGAAAGCTCACTATTAACTTCAGTCACTAGATTAACTTTCGATTTTCCGGTTTTATTAATTCTTTTGCTAAATTAAGTCAGAGTGTAGCGAAATTTATTACTTCTGACAAACTTTCCGTTTTCGCACCACACGTGTCAACCTTCAGTTGCCACGCTTCTAGTGCTAATTATATGTGTAATAACCTTTCTTTTTTCAGTTACTATAGTAATTTTCCTTAGGACTGGCGACCGTAATTTCCCCCAAATCTCAAATATCTAATTACCGCTAGTTAATTGTTAACGTAACGGCCGCACATTTACTTTCTTTATTAACTTTCCCCCTTTTCAAAATTAATTTCCACCAGTTTCATTTGCATTTTTCCTTTCATTTAGATGTAACCCTTTCCTCCCTCTTTGCCGACAAATTGACTTCAGTGACGATTGCTTTTCCCAAATTTCCATTAGGTACACGCGGTTTAATTTTTCACTGTCATTAGGGTCGATAAGTGAGGGGGAGGTTACAAGCCAAAGCCAATTAATGACGAGTAAGTTGAGATGCATATGTGGCTACCTGCTGTGGTGTAGAGTAAGTAGTCCCCGTACAACCGATTTTTGAACCTTCCCCATTGCATGTAAATATGGCGCGATGGCTGAATGATCACAGTTCATCACAATTTGTCAGTTCTCCAGTACAAAGACGATGATCATTACGGATTAACGCGTTTAAACCATCTTTATCAAACTCTGAAGATCTTCCTGAACGCGGAGGGCCAATGATGTAAAAAATAAGAGAAAACCATTTTCATGCCGTGCTCTGTCCAATGGCAATATCCACGTACATGGGGAAAATGTTTCTGGCTGCCTCTGCTGCCGACATCTCTGAACACAAATAGAAGAATATGTCGGAAATGTTCCGATTTCTCCACTTGGCAGCCCGTTTTCTAGCGTAGACAGCTTCACTCACTACCTCTAAATGACAAAATGATAATATGTAAACTCGGGGATGGCGATTGCATCTTTCAGCACGATCGAACACCTGTTCATAACGTACGGCCCGTGGCGGAGTGATTACACGACAGTAACATCCCTGTTATGGACGGGCTTCCACAGAGTCCTGACCTTAATCCTATAGAACACCTTTGCGATGTTTTGGAACGCCGACTTCGTGCCAGGCCTTACCGACCGTCATCGATATCTCTTCTCAGCGCAGCACTCCGTGAAGAATGGGCTGCCATTCCGCAAGAAACCTTCCAGCACCTGATTGAGCGTATGCCTGTGAGAATGGAAGCTGTCATCAAGCCTAAGGGTGGACCAACACCATATTGAATTCCAGCATTACCGGTGGAGGGCTCCGCAAACTTGTAAGTCATTTTCAATCAGGTGTCCGGAAACTTTTGATCACATAGTGTATAACATAACGTAACTAGCCCTGTTGTTAGCAGACACAATCCAGTCAAATTAAGAGAAGAAATTGAGAAACTAAAATGGAAGTCTTAAGTATTATGATTTATAATGAGAAGGAAAGGAGCGCTAACACTCCCGCTGCACAGAAGTTCAGGTTCTGGGGAATTGCAACTGAGCACAAAAACGGCAGCTATTTGTGCAGATTGTTATCGATATAGTTGTACATACTTTTCCGTTATATGTTATGATTATCTTAAGGCCAATAGCCGTGACTTTTAATAGTTTGTTCCTCCTACATTGTCATCAACACACTAATGGATAAATTGAAACTGCTTAACGTACAATGTCCAGTAATAGCAAACATAAAATACCACAAATTGATCCAAATTAATCTGAAACTATTTCGTCTAAACACGTTTGTATGAAATAGAGCTCTCTAACTGTTCCTATAACAGAAATAATTTAATTTTCTTGCTCTTAACCTTATAGAGTAGCCAAGTATCACTACTAGCAATATACACGTCAGACCCGTCTTTAACACAAGTCACAGACCTTACATGCATTCACTTCCTATTGAGCTTTCAGTAAAATCGCAGTAAAGGTTCACATATTTTGCTGCCTTCTTATTTATTCGTACTACCTTCACCAAAATTCCAAAACTGTTCTTGTTGTTGGAGCCATTATTACCCTCATAAGTCTTTTTCTAAGCTTCAGCATAGGGACCACACAGCCAACCGGTTGCAAATAACTGTTAGGTAGACTGATCAAGGTTTCGACACCTCGAAACCTAGGTCACTGTACTGGACAGTTATTTACAGCCGGTTTGCTGTGTGATTCCTATGCTGAAACTTATACACAATTTCTGAGAGATGGCCATTTTTAAAACTGTGAAAGAAGCCTTTTGTAGGTATTAATGGCAGTGTAATAGCCAGTGGAAGCTGTTTGTAGTTTTGATTTCTAATTTTGGGCTTGCCTTTTTCTGTGGAATCTGTATTGGAATTCCGGCGTTGCTATACTACCAGTTGTACTGGACGTTATTTCTGAGAGTGAGAAGTAGTTATTTCGTACACGAGAAGTTACTGTTGAAGGTTAGTAGTAGCAGGCGTGAAGTGTTCTGACGTCGTAAGAAAATGGGAGTGTTCTGGATTATCAACCGCCCCTTCTTTTTTTGTGCAGTTTACGGCCCTGATTAGAAGGGCGATTCACGTGACCAACCGGCATTTTGGAGACGGCTGCTGATAGTCTGAGTTCAGGTGACTAACGCGCTGGGGTAGAAAAATGAAACGACGTTTAAATGTACCGAAAAATTAGGAGTAAAGAACCAGATTAGTCAAGAAAGCTGATAGGATTCTTGTTGGTACGCCACTGACGCTTTAGTACTGGTTAAAAGGAAAAGTTACAAAGTTCCAGCGGCTAGAGTGATTGAAGCCTAGCTTAACTAACAGAACAACCATGTCTGATAGCAGCAAAAGGAAGCCAGTTTATCTATCGCAAGGCCCTCTCCTTGTTAGTACTAAACACAATTATCGGAAGGGTAAGAAAGCATGTACTCGTGTGGGTGTCAGAAGGTGTGTGGGAGGGTATGTGGTGAAATCTAAACATAGTTCAGGACTACACTCATAATTTACAACCATAGTTTGTGTGAATATGTAAGTCTCATTCTCTGGTAAAAATAAAAATACTGTTTAGGTGTAATACCCGTAGCACCCTAAAGGATAAGGTGGGGATATCAGTCTGATGGAAATACAACGACGTTACTGCTCTGTCCATGGTTTTCTGGAATAGTAGGCTGAGTAGTGACAGTGCAGATTACATCTAACCCCTGGGGTTTGGTTCAAATGGTTCAAATGGCTCTGAGCACTATGGGACTTAACATCTGAGGTCATCAGTCCCCTAGAACTTAGAACTACTTAAACCTAACTAACCTAAAGACATCACACACATCCATGCCCGAGGCAGGATTCGAACCTGCGACTCTAGCGGTCGCGTAGTTCCGGACTGAAGCGCCTAGAACCGCTCGGCCACTGCGCCGGCTTGGGTTTTGGTGCATCTGTGCGAATGCTTCAGGTAGTTTCAATCAAGACTGACGCAAAAAATTCTTGTAGCCTGAAAAAAACTGTGGAATTGGGACATACCTAGCACTCATACTTTTGAAAGCACCTAATTCTTTTACATTAAAGATTTACTTCCTTTTGTTGCCTAACGTGAAATTAGGATAAATAATATGCAAGCAATGTCGAATCACCATGTATCGTAATATGAACTATGAAATGGAACAGAGAGAAAGGGAATTAGAATACGAAAATAGATTTGGGATGGGAGGAGAAAGGCATGAACTACACACTCTAAAGAAAAAACAATTCGAGTTACAGAACGCAATAGGAATTACATAATTGGTTTCTCTGAACATACATTTTGATTTTATTCTGAAATGGACGAATACAGTGATTTATTCAACATAGTAATAGTACAATAAGTAAACTGGTTTGTACGTGCCCATGCAGAGCGAAAGTCTAATAGAGCCGAAAACATACTAAGAAAATTCAAGCAGAATAGCCAAGGGTCCAAGTGCAGATTGTCATTTCCATGCAGTAATTCAGTATGTATCCAAATTCACAGGCAGTGGCTCGTTTCCTCAATCAGTTCAAGTTTCTACGTGCTTGATAATGCGAAGTATTCTTGCACAGACAGCGTGTTCCATTTATCGTGACCACCACAGAGATGTAATATTTCCCAGACGGAGGAATTCTACAACTGTAGTGAAGGAAAGGTAATTATAATACTGTTTTCAATCAAGGATCGTCTTTACTATTCATAACAAATGGTTTAAAAGTACTACAGTACGTTACGTGACGGGCGGCAAGTTCGCTAAGCACCTGTCTTCAAAAAGCAGAGTAACTGGTTAAATGTAAATGTCGTGTGACTAGGGCCTCCCGTCGGGTAGACCGTTCGCCTGGTGCAAGTCTTTCGATTTGACCCCACTTCGGCGACTTGCGCGTCGATGAGTATGAAATGAGGATGATTGGGACAACACAACACCCAGTCCCTAAGCGAAGAAAATCTCCGACCCAGTCGGGAATCGAACACGGGCGCTTAGGATTGATATTGTGTCGCGCTGACCACTCAGCTACCGGGGGCGGACAGCAATTGGTTGAGTGACAGCGGTTGTCAAGTTGCCTTGTAGCGCCTCAGCCAGGTAAGTGAGCGTGTAAACCGGGCAGCCTACCCAGATGCTGCAGCAGGCTGTGTGAGATGGAGAGACGTTTCGTCGGTCGCAGCGGTCTAGTGACTTGGAAAACCCCGAGATGGGATAGGAGAAGGCATCGCCGTGTGATTAAGGGAGCGAACCAATACGGCCAGAAAAAGACCAAGTTAAAACTGAAACTTACAATATTCGTTGAGAAAACGAAAACTACTTCCAGAAATGCTATGAAAAATCTAAAGACAATGACGAACTCGTGACAGTGAGAGGAGTTCCCTAAAATTGTTATCATGTATGTAAGGTTATTATGAACAAATTTATTAACATTTATATTCAAAAATATTTATAAAATCATTAAAAGTAACACAGACACGCACTATATGCTTATGATACACACTTAAATTAGTCTTCATCTCAGCTAGTGACTGATTACGTATCTGCTACTGTAAACAAATACAAAAATTGTTCTAAACAATTTATTGAATAATTTACAATAATAAGACCTAAACAAATATTTCTCCACATCTACACTAACCATTATCGTCAGAACGAGAGGTTTTGTAGCATTATCCTGATGCTGTGTAATGAGAATTTAAGTAAAATAATGTTTGTAAGCATGTAGTTCGAGTAACGTAGAACTGCACCGTGGAGGTGAATAAAGTCTACAGTTTGACTAGGTTCCTGCAATTCTGTCTGTGATGTATTAATTTTAAATACAGCCAATTATTCAGCTATTTAAAACTGAAGATTGTAATGTGAGAAGGGTAATCAGGGAAGAGTAAATAATACTTACTGTATGTTTGAAAAGTATAAATGTTGTAATGTATTTAATCTTACGAATGGTGGTCAAGTTGTAAGTTGCTGCATTGAGTCAAGCAGTGGGTCACATGACGAAGTTTTTAAATAGGCAGGCAGAGAAGAGTTCATAATCCTTCGGTCTTTGTCTCTCTGTTAGTGAGGTCTGTTGGGGCAGAGAGCTCCTTGAACTTGGACATTGAAAGATTTCCATGCGCACTAGCCTAGAACTCTGACTGTTAATGAGCATAGAGTCACAGTCGGCCTACCAGTGACTAAACACTTGGCTGTGGTGAAATACTTACTGAACAAAGGCCGTCGGTGCACACTGATTGAACTTAAGGATTTTCTTGCAGCTTAAGTGATATGACAGGCAGCACTTTACTTTACATTCGTTAGTGCTATGCTCTGCTTGCACTCCAAATTTAACCACTTGGGATTCATGTAACTATATAGCGTTTAATAATATCCTGTGTTAGGCAACCATTCGGAATAAATTTATGTGGGATTTGAATTAACGAATAACTAAGACGAAACCTTTTGTTCTACAGCGCATTGTTATCCTAGACGTTCATTTCCTTAATGTTTTTCCTTTTTATATTTGCAAATATTTTATTAATTTGTTTATTTCACTCATATGCCTACGCTAAACTAAGGTGCCTCATGACTGATCTGTGGTTCTATAAAGGCATAAAGCAACAGTGCATGACCGAACACTGCTTGTTCAGATGAGCAATATTGAAATTTATAGTATGCACTCGTCCTCTGATGTTTAAGCAGCGACACAACTAAAGGTGAGTAATTTTCGTTGTGTTATCATTTGTTTAGTGATACCTCTAACTAGTGGACGAGTTATGTTACCACAAGTACAATCGTTGACACAAATCGCGAAACGACTCGTCTCATCGTTATGCTGAAATGTACAGCTTCACCGTCTGTTAACACAGCATGATATGCAAGGAGACGAAGTGCTAGCATTATATTGTTTATAGGCATGAAGTCTAAAAACTATAAGAACATTGTGACACTGTTTTAGATAATGGTGGAAATTATATTGCTGCTTATTTATTTATATCTTACGTTTCCTGTATCTTCAATGTTCAATAAACTGACGAAGACTCGCTATTTAGTATTCACTGTACTAATATAATTGAATTACGACTTGTCATGATAACGTTACGAAAAAAAGCCTTTTTGAACAAAACAAAGTATCCCAAATTGTCACCAGTTGGCAGGATAATACGCACTTTCAGCTTCTAAAGGAGCTGTGTCTACGTTCAGTCTACAGCCATACTGAAGTATCGAAACAGGACTTCCACAAAAGTATGCAACTATAGCAACAGCTGTAGTTACATAGCAAAATTCTGTTAGGAAATTATACTGTTGCACAATTAAGTCAATACACTTGACAGAAGCAGAAAAAACAGGCACTAACAAGTGTGCAATTCAGCAAATTTTTCACCTTCTAATCTGCAGGCAACAGAATCATGAAAACGACAAAATTTATAGGGAGAAGTTGTTTTAGGATTTCTTTACTGATTAGCGATCTGCCTGCTAGTGGCTCCTTCGCAGAAGAGGTAAAAATCTTGTCTCCATCGAGATAACAATCAAAAAATAACGCACTCGCCAATTGAAGGACGTACACTTTGCCGCTAAGCTGGCATACAAATGCGTCAAACAGCGCTCTCTGGTTCTCCCATTGATGGCTAAGACAGAGGATTCGCAATGTCAATAGCGCAGTAAGCTGCAGTTTCTGTAAGGAAGAGTTATCTGGGCTCAAAATCCGAAATTTGCTAGCCGTATGTCATCACTTAAGCGAGAAAAATTCAAAATATTTATTCTAAGATAATTCTGAACCAAACCAGCAAGTGACTGGGAGACTACGTTTCCTCAGATGATGTGTTTCGTGAGCTGGCTGGCACCGGGAAAGCCTGTCCTTCAAAGACGTGGTACTGCACACTGCCATTGCACTGACTAAGAGCAGAAATAACAAGTATAGGCCAACACGCTTTATTTGCATTTTTGTAAATACGATTGGGGTCTAAAGTGTAGTCACAAATTGTATCCAATTGCGCCGACTGCAGCTCGAACATCATAAATAAAGAGCAAGGAGCCGGCAGGTGTGGCCGAGCGGTTCTAGGCGCTTCAGTCTGGAACCGCGCGACCGCAACGGTCGTAGGTTCGAATCCTGCCTCGGATATGGATGTGTGTGGTGTCCTTAGGTTAGTTATGTTTAAGTAGTTTTAATTTCTAGTGGACTGATGACCTCAGATGTTAAGTCCCATAGTGCTCAGAGACATTTGAATCATTTTTTTGAAGAGCAAGGAAAATTATTTCTGCGGTTCTCCTCTTCTGTAGCTGCTGTAGCTATTTTTCTGCCTTAAGCAAACTGCCAACTAAGAATCTGATGGACTGGAAGTGATTCGCTTTTTTAGCATCATCAGACGCTATGAAATTATGAGTAAATAATATTCATTTCAATATTATATACATGAAAATAGTTTTCCTTATGAATGCTTGCATTGACACCACATATAATACACTCCTGGAAATTGAAATAAGAACACCGTGAATTCATTGTCCCAGGAAGGGGAAACTTTATTGACACATTCCTGGGGTCAGATACATCACATGATCACACTGACAGAACCACAGGCACATAGACACAGGCAACAGAGCATGCACAATGTCGGCACTAGTACAGTGTATATCCACCTTTCGCAGCAATGCAGGCTGCTATTCTCCCATGGAGACGATCGTAGAGATGCTGGATGTAGTCCTGTGGAACGGCTTGCCATGCCATTTCCACCTGGCGCCTCAGTTGGACCAGAGTTCGTGCTGGACGTGCAGACCGCGTGAGACGACGCTTCATCCAGTCCCAAACATGCTCAATGGGGGACAGATCCGGAGATCTTGCTGGCCAGGGTAGTTGACTTACACCTTCTAGAGCACGTTGGGTGGCACGGGATACATGCGGACGTGCATTGTCCTGTTGGAACAGCAAGTTCCCTTGCCGGTCTAGGAATGGTAGAACGATGGGTTCGATGACGGTTTGGATGTACCGTGCACTATTCAGTGTCCCCTCGACGATCACCAGTGGTGTACGGCCAGTGTAGGAGATCGCTCCCCACACCATGATGCCGGGTGTTGGCCCTGTGTGCCTCGGTCGTATGCAGTCCTGATTGTGGCGCTCACCTGCACGGCGCCAAACACGCATACGACCATCATTGGCACCAAGGCAGAAGCGACTCTCATCGCTGAAGACGACACGTCTCCATTCGTCCCTCCATTCACGCCTGTCACGACACCACTGGAGGCGGGCTGCGCGATATTGGGGCGTGAGCGGAAGACGGCCTAACGGTGTGCGGGACCGTAGCCCAGCTTCATGGAGACGGTTGCGAATGGTCCTCGCCGATACCCCAGGAGCAACAGTGTCCCTAATTTGCTGGGAAGTGGCGGTGCGGTCCCCTACGGCACTGCGTAGGATCCTACGGTCTTGGCGTGCATCCGTGCGTCGCTGCGGTCCGGTCCCAGGTCGACGGGTACGTGCACCTTCCGCCGACCACTGGCGACAACATCGATGTACTGTGGAGACCTCACGCTCCACGTGTTGAGCAATTCGGCGGTACGTCCACCCGGCCTCCCGCATGCCCACTATACGCCCTCGCTCAAAGTCCGTCAACTGCACATACGGTTCACGTCCACGCTGTCGCGGCATGCTACCAGTGTTAAAGACTGCGATGGAGCTCCGTATGCCACGGCAAACTGGCTGACACTGACGGCGGCGGTGCACAAATGCTGCGCAGCTAGCGCCATTCGACGGCCAACACCGCGGTTCCTGGTGTGTCCGCTGTGCCGTGCGTGTGATCATTGCTTGTACAGCCCTCTCGCAGTGTCCGGAGCAAGTATGGTGGGTCTGACACACCGGTGTCAATGTGTTCTTTTTTCCATTTCCAGGAGTGTATATAATAACATAAATGAAAAGATAACGTAGCTCTGCTTGTGGAAGTTCGCGTTTGATAATCAGATTTCAGTTGCTGCAAATCGCATATAGTTTCAAATCACAAAAGCAAATCGTGCAAGGGAATGTAACGCAGTGAGCGAAAAATGGAATTCAAAAGCCACGACGATAATTCAACAACTGAATCATTGCAATACAAGTTCGACTGCAAAGTCTGATTACATGAAAAGAGAAGCACCTATGATAGGAATTTGAAACAGGGGATAAAAAGTGCCGATAGTAACGTGTCAAATATGTCGTTCTTAAGCAGAATTGTGCTCATTGTGTAAAAACCAAAGAGCCAAAAAGTATCAGGTGATCGTAACAATTACAATATAAATGTAGGTGATGCTCTGTCAATAACAGCGAAAAGCGCCTGGTGAATGAGATTTTGAATTTTCAGACAGCTTAAGACAGAAAGGAACCACAGCAACAAAAAGAAGTTTCCCTAGGCGATCGTGGGACGGAGTTTACATGCAGTTCCTCACAACTTGCGGATTTTGCTCGTAGTTTCTTTATCAGTTGTTTCACTGCAACGACCCTTCTAGGTTATCACAAAATTCATATGTAGATTGGAATTGTCAAGGTGTAAGTGTTAAAACGGACTCCTATTTAAAAGATTAAGGCACCTGTTGCTGGATCTGACTCAGTGGACAAAGCTAACTGTAATTTCATTTCATCTTGGAGACTGGTGGAAAGGCTTGACAACACTTTCGAGATAGTCACCGCGCAGTTGTCCAAGGAGACAACTGCTCATTGGCTCTTGCTTGAATAAAAATTTGAAGGTCACGTACATAGGGTAAAACCAGAAGGACAAACAGGCCTCTTTATATCACCATGGAATACCTAGAAATATTTAAGCATTAGTAAGGCAAACAAATTTTGATGAAATGAGGTTACTGCAATAAATTAAACACTTCGAGATGAAATGTTAATAATTTCTTTCTTAAATATTTACGTCATGAAATCGCTTGTACACAGCTGTTAGACCCAAAATATGTGTAACTGAAGATCCCTTTGAGTGTTTTAAACACTGTGGTTAGTCGATGTGCCTGAGGGGAGTGTCCACCATCCGACACTGTCGACATTCCAGTTCCAGTGCGATGCAGTTCCCATTTAGAATCATACAGTTTCAACGAAAAGATCAGCAGTGATATAGTTTCACGAAGAGAGGCAGAAAGAGAGAAAGAGCTGTTAGCTGCATTTTGTTATGTATGTATCCCTACTACTAAATTAGCCTACTTTTGTGTTAGATCTTTAACGCTACTTCAGTATGATTGTGAACTCAGCGTAGATACAAGTTGTTTAGAAGCTTTTCTTGGGATTCTTGGTTTTATTAAACATGACGTATTTCGGAGTGAGACAGGCGAAATACCCACAGACTTCAAGAAGAATATAATAATTCCAATCCCAAAGGAAGCAGGTGTTGACAGATGTGAAAATTACCGAACTATCAGTTTAATAAGTCACAGCTGCAAAATACTAACGCGAATTCTTTACAGACGAATGGAAAAACTGGTAGAAGCGGACCTCGGGGAAGATCAGTTTGGATTCCGTAGAAATGTTGGAACACGTGAGGCAATACTAACCTTACGACTTATCTTAGAAGAAAGATTAAGAAAAGGCAAACCTACGTTTCTAGCATTTGTAGACTTAGAGAAAGCTTTTGACAACGTTAACTGGAATACTCTCTTTCAAATTCTGAAGGTGGCAGGGGTAAAATACAGGGAGCGAGAAGCTATTTACAATTTGTACAGAAACCAGATGGCAGTTATAAGAGTCGAGGGGCATGAAAGGGAAGCAGTGGTTGGGAAAGGAGTGAGACAGGGTTGTAGCCTCTCCCCGATGTTATTCAATCTGTATATTGAGCAAGCAGTAAAGGAAACAAAAGAAAAATTCGGAGTAGGTATTAAAATCCATGGAGTAGAAATAAAAACTTTGAGGTTCGCCGATGACATTGTAATTCTGTCAGAGACAGCAAAGGACTTGGAAGAGCAGTTGAACGGAATGGACAGTGTCTTGAAAGGAGGATATAAGATGAACATCAACAAATGCAAAACGAGGATAATGGAATGTAGTCAAATGAAATCGGGTGATGCTGAGGGGATTAGATTAGGAAATGAGACACTTAAAGTAGTAAAGGAGTTTTGCTATTTAGGAAGTAAAATAACTGATGATGGTCGAAGTAGAGAGGATATAAAATGTAGACTGGCAATGGCAAGGAAATCGTTTCTGAAGAAGAGAAATTTGTTAACATCGAGTACAGATTTAAGTGTCAGGAAGTCCTTTCTGAAAGTATTTGTATGGAGTGTAGACATGTATGGAAGTGAAACATGGACGATAACTAGTTTGGAAAAGAAGAGAATAGAAGCTTTCGAAATGTGGTGGTACAGAAGAATGCTGAAGATAAGGTGGGTAGATCACGTAACTAATGAGGAGGTATTGAATAGGATTGGGGAGAAGAGAAGTTTGTGGCACAACTTGACTAGAAGAAGGAATCGGTTGGTAGGACATGTTTTGAGGCATCAAGGGATCACAAATTTAGCATTGGAGGGCAGCGTGGAGGGTAAAAATCGTAGAGGGAGACCAAGAGATCAATACATTAAGCAGATTCGGAAGGATGTAGGTTGCAATAGGTTCTGGGAGATGAAGAAGCTTGCACAGGATAGAGTAGCATGGAGAGCTGCATCAAGCCGGTCTCAGGACTGAAGACCACAACAACAACAACAACAATTTCGCAGTGTTATCATTATAAGTTGTAATTCATTTGTATTAGTACAGTGATTACCGAACAGCGTTTTTACGTTATTTTGTTGAAGATAGTAGGTGCATTAAACATAATGTATAAGTAAATGAGCAGCAATATAGTTTTCCACATTATCTAAAACAATCTAATAATGTTTGCGTAGTTTCTCGACTTCAAGCCTACAGACAATACACTGATCGCCAGAACTTTATGGCCACCTACCAACTATATAAAGCCGTCCAACGATAGCAGCGTTTCCTTAAATAACGTAACTATCCGGCGAACGTCCGGACACTTGGATACCGAGCATCATACATAGCACACGCCCGCTGGGCATTTTGATCACAATAGCCATACGTCAACACGATATCGACCTTATCCCCTATTGGTAAACGGTCCATTTAAACACGGGGAATGTATCACGAAGCAAATACCGTCCGCACTGGCGGAATGTTACGTGATTCCACGTACTAATACGTTTGTGACTATTACAGCGCCGTCTATCATAAAGCGAAAAAAGTGGTCCAACTAAAACATTCATATTTATTTACGTACTACACGAATATGTAATAAAACGTGGGGGTTCCTATTTAAAAAAAAAAAAAAAAACCAGTTGATATCCGTTTGACCTATGGCAGCACCATCTAGCGGGCCAACCATAGCGCCATCTGGTTTCCCCCTTCAAGCTAGACAAGTTTCGTTCTTTGTAGTTTTTTCGTTTGATGCTTATTTCGTGAGATATTTGGCCCGGTCACGATCAGTGGACCACCCTGTATAAGTGATCGGTACGTCATACAGATTCGTTGTTTCTTGTAATTGCTGCTCTTTTTAAGGTTCAATGAATAATAGCATATACAAGTAATTAGTGTGAATGTCATAAATTTTTACGTAAATTGGAGAATACGTTCAGAGGCAAAGATATAACTTAAATTGTTTATCTTTCGTTGTCAGTCAATGATAAACTCTATAAGCAGCGCCTTGGTATTACAATATCCTTGGGTGTATTGAAATTTATCGTAGTAAGCTATTTCGTTTCAACCTTTCAGAATTGAATGGAATAACTTTTCATTTATAATTAATCTCTTTTCAATAAAACGTAAATTCGCTTTCGCTGCCAGAATAAAGATTAATTACCTTCCTTTCGCTGCGAGTTATAAGCTGAAAAATACTGTTCCTTCACTTTAGGGTTTTAATTTCTTTGAACTTTGCTTTTAACGATATGTAAGTATTTTACTTTATTGGACTTTTGATTTTCTTTGACACGAAAAGATATATTCGAGATATTAGTCTGCTTTGAAATAAACTTCTGAATATTCTTATACTTTAGGGATAAAGACAAGTCGGGTACTGAATTTTTCAATTTAAAACACTTACTTATTTTCTTCCTGCCATTAACTCTTTTACAGGTACAAGTCAGCGTTTTACTTTAGGAGTGCTGGTTCTCTATTCGAAACCCTACTAAATGGAAGTGTAATAAAAAATAAATAAAACAAAAAACTTAGTATCACTGTCACTTTTCAACTATTTGAACTTTAAATAATTAAACAACGCTCAAATACGTCAGGCGTTGACATCTGCGACCTACTAATATTTGAAACTCAAAACAAACACCCGATGATCTCTTTTAGGGAGAATAAGTTTGTTCTATAATAAATGGTTTTTGATCTGTCGTTAAGGGGCAGGGGGAAAAGCTACCAAACTCTCAATAAACCTCCGATTGTTTCTCAATAAGTAACTATTACGTAGGACGAACGTTCTTTCCAATAGAGACTACACATTCAGTACATCCAACGAAATTTCCGGAATTTACTGTATTACGACGCTCACGCCAAAGACATACAACAAATCCTAACCAAATATCGCTAACAATAAGTCACTACTCCTCAGTGCTTGCGTACACCTACAGAACCACAATAATGTAACGCGACGCTACTGTCCCTCAGCGCGTGTCCTTATTTTCAACCACAAAACAACTAAAAGACTTCGCGTGAACACGTCTCTCCACATACACCAGCCAACGAAGAATCTCCGAAAAATATTGAAATACAGTTCACTTACAAATGCTTGACTATTACGCAGCGCAGCGCACCATTAATCACAAATAGGGGAAAGTAATCTCACACTTCGCCGGCTGCTGTCGCCGAGTGGTTCTAGGCGCTTCAATCCGGAACCATGCTGCTGCTACGGTCTCAGGTTCGAATGCTGCCTCGGGCATAGATGTGTGTGATGTCCCTAGGTTAGTTAGGATTAAGTAGTTCTAAGTTCTAGGCGGCTGATGACCTTAGATGTTAAGTCCCATAGCGCTTAGAGGCATATGAACCATTTGAATCTCGCACTTCAATAAATCGGAGCTTTTCCTATACCTGGCGACTCTACATTTAACCAAAATCGGCGAAATATTGACTTTCGAAACAAGCCGATAATATTTTCAAAACATCTTTCTAAACACCTTAGATCTGCTTCGAACACACTTGAGTTCTATCCCCGTTGCAGACTAATTCCCGTATCGTACGTATGAACCGACTTCATCACACTCTTGAGATAATCTCTTTCGAGGCTCACTACTCGAACAATAATTGGACACTGAACTCCAATTCTCAAAGGACAAGTCAAGAACTATTTTCTGAGAACTAAAATATCACGCTAATTCTCTCTTTAACAATAAGTAGTTCTCCTTAGCAATCGACGGCAAACGTTCGTGGTGGCCAGGTTCATCGTAGCTGTTATATTTGCTGCACGGCGCGGTTCAGCAGTCGGCTGGGCGTAACAAACTCACTGACTTGACAGGACACAGCTTATTTCGATCATCAGGTGCCACATATCTATAAAATTTTGACACAAAAAATATAAGAAAACTTAGGAACTTGTTAAACTCTTCATTCACTCAAAACATCAAAGTCTATAAAAGTTAATAAGTTGAGGGGATATTAACAAGTGATCCGCTTTCTCGAGCTGAAGGCGTTTGGAGCATTTCAGGGATGGGATGAACCCTTTTCAAATGCCCGAGAGCAACTTCGTGGCGAGGTACTGACGGAGCGGAAAGGTGGCCTGTAATCTGAATGGGGAACTGCCATCGCATATGAGAGCCATCCCTTCGCACTTGAAGGTATATTTATTTATCAGTTCCTGAAATGACTAAATTACTTGAAAAATCCTTATTAATAATCAAGTCTTTAACACAGGAAGCTATTCTGAGGGAGGCCAGATATACAGGTCGAAACTGGCCAATAATATAGTGTTTTAATTCATACTTGGTTTGCTTCACATATTGCATACAT
The DNA here is from genome assembly GCF_021461395.2 of Schistocerca americana. NCBI lineage: Eukaryota > Metazoa > Arthropoda > Insecta > Orthoptera > Acrididae > Schistocerca > Schistocerca americana. Next base: position 91,336,710 of record NC_060123.1, on the reverse strand, counting down.
AAGCAACAAACACACTGTGGAAATATGTGAAGCCATTTTAATGTCACTGGGATGTATAAGTACTAACATCTCGTTTTCTTCCACCGTTTCCACTGATATCTTATATGAGCAACACTATTCGCTGTAAACACACTGCCGGCTGCTATGGGCGACTGGTTCTAGGTGCTTCAGTCTGGAACTGCACTGCTGCTACAGTTGCAAGTTCGAATCCTGCCTCGGGCGTGAATGTGTGTGATGTCCTTGGGTTAGTTAGGTTTAAGTAGTTCTATGTCTAGGGGACTGTTTTGTTTAAAGTTGTGAAGCATCCTTATCTATCTCTTTTTTTTTTTAAATTTTAATTCTAGTTTTATTTTAAAGTCATATCTTCTAGATCTATTATTTAATTGTTTATTGATCATAATGTATCGATGGGTTGTAGGGGTTCCGACCCCTGGGGAGGTGGATGGGTGTTTTTGCATGGCTGTGTTCTTTTAGCCGCTGCACCTACGTAAGGCGGGTGATCTTGAACGGGACGTGGCCGCTGCAAGAGGTGCCTGGTGGATCGCGCTAAGTTTTAAGTAGTGCTGAGAGCCGTTTGAACCATTTTTGCAAACACACTTTTCCTCAACAATGATGAGAATAGCTTGTCTGCAGATGTCTGAGCTGGCCACTTGGGGGCCGCCCGGTGTGGCCGATTGGTTCTAGGCGCTTCAGTCTGGAACCACGCGAGCACTACAGTCGCAGGTTCGAATCTAGCCTCGGGGAATGGATGTGTGTGATGTCCTTAGGTTAGTTACGTTTAAGTAGTTCTAAGTTCTAGGTCACTGATGACCTCAGATGTTAAGGCCCATACTGCTCAGAGCGATTATTGGCCACTTGGGGTGTGGGGCGCTGTGTTCACAGTGATGCACCATGCTGGGTGCATAGTGGTCCAATGAGCATACCAGTAGATATGTTCGCTCATATTGGATTCTGTGGCTGTAGGAGAGACGGCAACAGGGCTCAAGGCCACCTCTATTCCCTGGGACCCGTACCGACTCGCTACCGAATGGCTTATGGAGTTGCACGGAGGCTCGGTTGCGGGAACTCTACTGCTCGGTGCGCTCACCTGCCGCACCGATCGGCAGAGCGACCGAGCGGTACAGATTAGGGCTGCAGGCAGGGACTCGGCACGTTTCAGGCGACGGCAGCTGGTCACAACTGGGACGGCCTGCTCGCCAGCAGGTGTCGTGCACGCGCTTGCGGTTCCGTGCGGGGGAAGCGGCACAACACGGTGAGTGACGTCTGCATCGACCGCTGCGCGAGGCGCCGCACAAAGTCGGCAATGAGGTGGCGCACGAGAAAAACAAGTCGTCCGCGAGGCGAGCGCGGCTAATCCGGCGGCGGGTTTTGTGCGGCGCGCTCTAATGAAAAAGCTCTCGCCGCCGGCCGTGCACGCCTCATCAGCCATTTACAAGTCTCGGCCGCAGCGGGCCCTATTGTGTGCCGTCCCGCCCCCCGCCTGCGGCTGCCACTGCTTTGTCCGCAGCAGCGCCGGGCCCACTGCAACTGGTGCATGCCAGCTGCTCTCTCCCGCAGTTGAGGAAGGCTAGGCGACAATACTCTTATAGACAACTGAATGTGCAGGGGATAGGCAAAATAATGTGTACACCTGTACTCAACTGGAAAAAGTTGATTAATAATGGATTGGGTCCTTATTTGCCCGTAACACAGCTGTGATTCTTCTTGGAATACTGGTATATAATGATTGTATAGTCTCCAGTGGAATGTTATGCCAGTCTTCGATTAGAACCTCTTTTAACACCTGGAGTGACGAGGGAGGCGGAAATCTGCTCTGGAGTCTGCACTCCAATGCCGCCCACATGGGTTCGATAACTTTCAAGTCTGGGTACTGTGCTAGCCAGGCAGTTAAGGTACATGCTTCTCATACCACGGCTGTACTGTCATGGCTGTGTGAATGTATACATTATCGTCATTAAATATGGCATCATAGTGGAGTGACGAGGGAGGCGGAAATCTGCTCTGGAGTCTGCACCCCAATGCCGCCCACATGGGTTCGATAACTTTCAAGTCTGGGGACTGTGCTAGCCAGGCAGTTAAGGTACATGCTTCACATACCACGGCTGTACTGTCATGGCTGTGTGAATGGATACATTATCGTCACTAAATATGGCATCATAGTTGGGGAACAAAGTTTGAATAGTGGGATGCACCTAATCACCTAAAATGTTCACATAATCGTTGGCTGTAACACGGCCTTTGAGAGTAATGATGGGACAAGGAGAATACCATGATATTGCTGCCCAAAGTGTAACACTTCCACCTCCACATATAACCGTTAGAATCAAGCAATCAGGACTGTTAGCTTCTTTTTGCGTTCTCCAGACGTAAACCCGGCCCGATGTTGACTTGTCGGACCATATGATGTGTTTCCACTGATCAGTCGTCCAGGATTTATGTTCATGACACCAAGTTTTACTCTTCTTTGCGTTGTTTGTCTTCGCTAATGGTTTCGGTATAGCAGATCGTCTGTGAACATTCGCTTTATGAAATTCTCGGTGGACAGCGTCGATAGATACTGGGTCTCAAAGATAGCTACTGAACTCTGCAGTCAGTTTAGTCGCCACAGTTTTGTGTTATTTCTACACAACTTGTGTTAGCGTAGGACGATCTCTGTCATTTACTTTTGATTTGCGCCCACTATTACGTTTACACAATGATGTCCTTCCATGTTTTGTCTAGGATGTCGTGCCTGTTGAAACAGTTGCTCTTGAAACATTCAATAAGTTGGCTGTCTTGTTTACTGATGCTCCAGCTAATCGGGCCCCCACAATCTGCCCTCTTTGGAACTCAGTTAGGTCTTTCTTTGCACGTCGACCTCGGCCTCTGAATGCAAATACGAAGTGTGCACTACTTGTAAACAACATGCTCTGATACCTAGTCAGTACTGAACACACAGCGGGACACTTGCCTCACCTGCATTGTCGACTGCAAACACAACCATCCCATTACAACCACTATTCACATTATTTTACCTATTCCCTATATATCCACCTGTGGAAATAGTCATATGTAACCAAAAGAATGCACAAAGTTGTTTTTAATAATTTAGTCAATGCAAGGAATGAAGATTCCACTGACTGAAGAGAAATCACTTATGGAGTTCCACAAGGCTCGATCTTAGGTCCACCATTGCCTTTCACATATGTAATCGATCTTTGGTCTAATACTCTGGGTGCCCATAAGCCCTCACTACCATTTAAAAAATGTTAACTTGAAAACCATTAAAGATAGAGTTTCATGGTTTACTATAAAACGTTAAACAGCTCTCAGAGCTTTCTCCTCTGTCCACTATTGCAGATATGACTTGGAGAGTATTAAATAGGCGACAGACCATGAGCTGGCACATTGTGTCAACCGGAATGTAGAATCTAAAACTGTGATAACTGTACTTTGGAATTACCGGAGCCAGCATATGAGGGCACCTCCAGCGAAAACAAGCATAATGAGATGGTTCAAAATCTTTAAAGGGAAAGTCACTGTCGCAGTGGAAGTCCCTCTGTGTTTCAAGCATGTGCTGACAATGCAAACTTCATTTTATTGCAGTCCTCAGATGTCAGTTTCTCGTATGGGATGTGCTGAATGACACATTTTTCAGGGGTCGATGTGTCGTGATGGTCCCACTGCATGGTCCACCGTGCTCTAGCAAAGTGATGCCATCATTCTTCTTTTTCTGGGCTTACATCATGGATTACACCAGCAACTGACATTTATACCCTTCATGCACAAGTCTGCGAAGTTGCAATGCTGAGCCATACATGGCCGGAACTCGAATACCGTCTTGACGTGTACAATCAACGAGTGGGGCAAACATGACAGTTTTGACATAACACAAAAAAACTTCGAGGGCTGCTATATCTTTTACAGCAAACAACGATACGAGAGTGAAAATTTCACTCTGCAGCGGAGTATGCGCTGATACGAACCTTCCTGGCAGATTAAGACTGTGCCAGACCGAGGCTCGATCCCGGGACCTTTTCCTTGCACAAGCAAGTGCCCTACCACCTGAGCTACCAAATAACGAATCACGACCCGTCGTCAGAAATTTTCTGCCTCCAGTACCTCGTGTCCTACCTTCCAAACTTCACAGGAGCTCTCCTGCGAACCTTGCAAGACTAGAACGTCTGGAAGAAAGGATATTGTCTCCGTAATAAGTGTGTCATTTCCTAACCGAATTCCTTCAATTCCTTTAATTCGACTACATTCCATGAACCTTGTTTTGCTTTTTTTGACGTTCATCTTATATCCTCCATTCAAGACACTATCTATTACGTTCAACTGCTTTTCCAAGACCTTCGCCATCTCTGATAGAACCACATTGTCATAATAAAACCTCAAAGTTTTTATTTCTACTCCCTGAACTTCAATCCCTTCTACAAATTTTTCTTCGGTTCCTTTTACTGTTTGCCCCATCTACAGATTGAATAACATCCGGGACAGGCTACAACCCTGTCTCACTACCTTCTCAACCATTGCTTCCCTTTCATGCCCCTCGACTCTTCTAACTGCCGTCTAGTTTTTGTATAAGTTGTGAATAGCATTTCGCTCCCTATATTTTACCCGTGCTACCTTCAGAACTTCAAAGAGTGTTTTCCATTCAACAGTGTCAAATGCTTTCTCTAAGTCTACAAACGATAGAAACGTACGTTTGCCTTTCCTTAACCAGTCTTCTAAGTTAAGCTGTAAGGTCAGTATTGCCCCGCATCTACCTACGTATCTCCGGTATCCAGACTTATCTTCCCCAAGGTCGGCTTCTAGCAGTTTTTCCATTTTTTGTAATTAATTCGTGTTAGTATTTTGCAAACGTTAGGATATAAAGGGAATGAAAACAGAATGTACCATTAAAGGCGCTAATGTTGGATAGCAGCAAGAGTTAACGTGTTCTTAGCTCCTAAAGCACAAGCTTTTAGGTTCATTTGTATTATAGGCTGAATTTTTCCCATTTTGTTGGTGTGTGGATGCAGAAATTTAGAACGCACACCCTGCTGAACATTAAAATATTCCAGGCTATTATGACCAGGTTTGATGGGGTTCACATTAAAACCTAACGTTTCGTCCCCATCTGCGGAGATGCGTGTGAAATGGCTCTAAGCACTGTGGGACTTAACATCTGAGATCATCAGTCCTTTACACTTAGAACTAACTAACCTAAGGACATCACACACATCCATGCCCGAGGCAGGATTCAACCGTGTGGTTCCGGACTGAAGCGCCTAGAACCGCTCGGCCACAGCAGCCCTCGATGTGTACAAGCCTTGCGCCATGGGGTGATAGCAACAGAGGACGATGGCAATCGACAACGACCAGTTGTGCCCGGATACTGAAATTATGTGACGTCACGCCATTGTACAGGAACCCACGTAAACGCCGGCCGTTGTGGCCGAGTGGTTCTAGGCGCTTCAGTCTGGAACCACGCGACCGCTACGATCGCAGGTTCGAATCTTGCCTCGGGCATGGATGTCTGTGATGTCCTTAGGTTAGTTAGGTTTAAGTAGTTCTAAGTTCTAGAGCACTGATGACCTCAGATGTTAAATCCCATAGTGCTCAGAGCCAATTGAACCATCCCACGTAAACGGAATTTAGTCAGTAGCGAGTCAGGGTTTGAATCGGTCACTTAAAGAAGCTACTATCCGCCTCGAAAATGTCCTCCACAGATGGTGACGAAATGTTCGATTTCAATGTGAAATCCATTCGACCACAGGATGAAAACCTGCTATATTTTATTAATTTTATGTAATTGTTACGGCATTTGCTCTGGGCCACTTAGTTTTCTTTCTATAGTGGTCAGGATGAACTGAGATAGACATTTCTTTGAAACATTTTAAGAATAATAGTCAAATGAGAGGGCACTTCTTGAAATACGGTATAGGCATCTCACTATGAAATATTTTAATAGTGATATTCTGATCAAGAAAGTAAGGCGACATTTTTTAGATCTGAAGTGCCAGTAACCATTCATGGACGAGTACTCTATGCATTCTGCGGAGCCATGAAGTACCACTTTTAAATATGTGTGCACAGGTACTTCATACAAATTGTAGGTTATAAGAAACGATATAAGACTGTGAAGGATTATCTTGGATATTGCCAATCAGTCCAGAGAAACGTAAGGATCTGGGAGAGATTAGTTGACAGGACAGAATAAAGACAGTTGTTTATAGAGGTGACTGTGGCGATAGTGGAGAAGATTTAGATGGACTACAAACCAGCCTCGTTTAGTCGGCGTCCTCCAAATACTTATAGAAGGAATGTCCTTCTCTCCAATGTTCCACACTAATGTGTAACATTTTGTTTTCAAGTGTAAGAGTGCAGTGCAGTGACTAAAGTGAGGGCGACACTCTTCAATCAAAAATAAGTGGCTTGGATAATGTTTCTTTCTGTATTTCTTTTTTACTCTTGTATACACCAGTATATTTATTTTGTACATCTCTGTAGTGGTGATGACCATCGTATTTTATGGTAATTTCATTCTTGTGTATTTTTCGTCGGCACTATTCACCAGTACTAACTGTATCTGTAAACATTTATAGCTACCTCATCATTCCTGTTTCCTTTTATGTCTAAGTGTAGTCCTTGTATTGAAAGTTTATCCTGTCACCCGTTCACAAAATACTTTTTGCACGACAGTGATAATGAACGCATGTCATTCCGTAATTTTGTTACACTACCTTGACTGATTGTTATGAAAACGTTTTGTTGCACGTCCTTGCTATTTCTAGACTAAAGAGTAATATGTATTGACAAGCGTCTTTCTCGAGAATTGAGAGAATTTTTTACTACCTTATGAAATGCCATATGGCTAATGAATGATGTTTCGTGCCGTCCTTTGTACATATTTGCTCATTTTCTTTAATATCTAGTTTCTAGCTGCACTGCAGCATTGGTTAAAATAAAATTTAATATATGTACTAATATAAATATTTTATGCCTACAGATCCAGTAAATAATAAAATTTATGATCTACTTAAAAAAAAACCGAAGGAACACAAAAAGACATTTCCCGTCACAGGACTTGCATATATAATTTTCTTTTCAAGTACTTGGTAATTTATTTTGTAGCATAAGTTGTGGTGCACCACTTTAATGGCATAGATATTAAGATGTGAATAGACATTTCCCTTTTTCTGCATTGTTGTCTTTAGTGTAATATTTTTTCTGCTTGAACTTTGTCATGCATAGGTATTAGTTATAGCATTTGCTGCTGCTGTTTGCCAGGCATAGTGTTACTGAATTTGACTTTGTATTACTCTGTTAAGCCAGTTTTACTACTGATTTATTTTTCTTGTTGCTGCACATTGGCTCATTTTAGTTGTAATGTTGCATTGCTTGGTAATTTAGATTTACTGTAGCTTGCTTTGACAATTTCCATTTTTTTTTCGTTGCTGTTTGTATTAATTGTTTTGTGCTGCTGCATTGCCTCGTCCCTTTAGTTTAGCATCTGAGCTCAGTAGATTTAAGTTAGCTTAAGAGGGGGTAGACTATATAAGAGAATGAGTTGTGATGCATTGGAAGAAATGTATTGAGAAGTTATACTAAAAAAGTATAGAAAGCAGGTATAGATAGGACTTTTTGGAAATAATGAAGATTGAAGGGAGATCTCCGTGAAGTAAAGGAAGTTTTGTTTGCAAAATACTGCAGTAAAACAAACCCTGTCCTTTCCTTGTGTTATCCCACTATGTGTTTGTGTTCCCTTGTGTATTTGTGTTTTTCCTGTCTTTATATGTTTAGCTGATGTTGTTATGTTGTAGAATTCTCCTAATACTATGTTATTTACTTTGTAAAGATGTTTAAACATTATTTGTTCTGTTTTGTTTTGATGCTCATGTGTGAAATTGATGTTTCAAAAGTTATTCTGATATTTTTTCATAATTCCTGTAACACTGATGTATATGTTTATTTCAATTCTTTTGTAAAGTTTGTGTTACTACAAATGTTATCTGTATTGTTATGTTCTTTAATGATGTATTTTGTACCTTTGTAATTATATTCTTATGTTATAAAATTGTAATTGACACCAGTTCATCAAATTAAGTAACTTGTAAGTTCCATTTCACTGCACACGTTTCTGTTGGTCATAGTATATGGACAATATGTGAGAAGTAGGGACTGTTAGTGTTTGCACGTGTGTTAATCGTTCAGCAAGGGACTGGATAACAGCATTGCTGGTTCTAAGGACAATTCCAAAAAACTTTGTGAGTGCACAAGTGGTGGTTATGGACTTGCTATATTATCCGCAAGACTCTTGAATGGTGATTGTGCACCTGCACAGTCACAACAGATGGCTGCTGGCCATCTCTACAAGGACTACAGTGGGTCTGCATCTTTGATGACCCACCAATACCATTATTTCTACAAGGACTACAGTGGGTCTACACCTTTGCTGACTCACCAATACCATTATTTCTACAAGGACTGCAGTGGGTCTGCACCTCTGGTGGCCCACCAATACCGTAGTCTCTACCAGGACTACAGTGGGTCTGCTCTGTGATGACCTACCTACCTGTATTCTCCAAAACTTTGACTGACTCTGCGGTGGATTTGCTCTGTTGTGGCCCATTACCTGTCTGCATGTCAAGAGTCAGCACTGTCTTTTCGTTGGAAGGACAACACTACTTCTTCAAGACTGCATGGAAATCCACTATTTCTGTGTGCATTTTCTTCTACTGCTCAGACTTTGATAAAAACGCTGCTATTTTACTGTGATGAACGATCAGGACTGTCTTTATGGACTGTGAGAAAATTGTAGCTTTTGACCAACATTGTATCAATAAGTGTGTGCCTTTGATTTCTTTGTTATTGTAATTATGAAAAATTTTATCAAATCATTATCAAAATTGTTTGTGGGGAGCATGGGGGCTATGTAAGTAGGCTGTTTATGTTTTCTTGTTGGCAACGTTACGTAGCGCTCTGTATGAAAACCACAGGCTGTGCTGTGTGCAATCTGTGGCTAGTTTGCATTGTTGTCTGCCATTGTAGTGTTGGGCAGCGGCAGCTGGATGTGAACAGCGCGTAGCGTTGCGCAGTTGGAGGTGAGCCGCCAGCAGTGGTGGATGTGGGGAGAGAAATGGCGGAGTTTGGAAATTTTTAAGACTGGATGTCATGAACTCCTATGTATATTATGATTTTTCAACACTATTAAGGTAAATACATTGTTTGTTCTTTATTAAAATCTTTCATTTGCTAACTATGCCTATCAGTAGTTAGTGCCTTCCGTAGTTTGAATCTTTTATTTAGCTGGCAGTAGTGGCGCTCGCTGTATTGCAGTAGTTCCAGTAACGAAGATTTTTGTGAGGTAAGTGATTTGTGAAAGGTATAGGTTAATGTTAGTCAGGGCCATTCTTTCGTAGGGATTTTTTGAAAGTCAGGTTGCTTTGCGCTAAAAATATTGTGTGTCAGGATAAGCACAGTCGTGTATAATTATTCAAAAAGGGGACGTTTCAGTATGTATTACTTATTTGTGAATTTAGTGTGTAAAGATTTGATTTAGGGGCACACAAACATACACTTATGGTGAATTGTAGTGGTATCATGGCTTAGCGTTACCTGTTTGAATGGTCGACGATCCTAAAGAAAATTTTAATTGTGGTATTGGTATATGCCTTATATATAGCATTTGTATTATTTTGTATTTTCTGAATTGGTTTCCCTGTTGAGAGAGGGTTACTTTATTAATTTGATCCCTGCGTCTTTTTGTATATTATTAGAAATTAGAGCACCTTTGCGTTAAAAAAGAAGGTAGCTTTTCTGCTGGATGTTGAAAGCAAACAGAGCATGTGAAATTTTTTCAAGCCATGGCCCTATCGTATAAGGTGGCTGCATAAACAGAGCTGCATTTTAACCATTTGATACTGCTTCATTATCCTGTGTGGTTTTGTGTGTGTTGTAATCTCTTGGTAAGCAAATATGCAGGGTGCGACTTTGTAAATTTTGTGTGTTAACAACGATCCTCTTCATATCCTCCCAGATTTCCCGGATAATATTTGCAAAGCGTGTACCTATATCTGAGTGTGTGTAAATCAGCCGCTGAGGGAAGCAAAATGTTTATTATTGTCTCTGGGCTGTGCAGTATCGATATCAACAGCGTTCCCAAGAGAAGTCTAGCAAAGATGCTACTATGCGTATCAGAGCATTTCCAAACGATAGGAGATGTCATTCCCCCACCACCTTAAAAAAAAAAAAAAACAGCTTTGCTGCCGCTGTGGTATAACTTAATTTTCCTTGGACCACATTTTGATATTTGTTCCGGTTAGTGTGTTCAGGTTTTTGTTGGTTATGAAGAAATCATTTCATTTATTTCACATGATGTTTGGGAGTGGTTTTTATTTCGTTTCCTTGAGTTCTTCATTTAAATGGTACTATGTGTTTATTCAGGCCAAAGGTGACCACGTGCCCTCAGCATTTGTATCTCTTTGACTGAATACGTAACATGTTTTGCTTAAGAATAGCGTATCCTTTAAACATTCAGGAATAGCGGCACTGATTTGAATAATATCCTGTATCCTAACCAGATAAAGATTTCTGAATGATGAACCATGTGTAGAGAATAATATTCAGCTTGCACCCGCTTATTCAAGTTATTGCCTTCAGCACTCAGTTGTATTCTTGCCTTTAAATTACACGAATCAGATCTCTGAATGTGGGATACGTTTTTCCATTTCTGATGTAGGACAGTCTGTGCGAGTGAAGTAATGACATCGCAATATTACAAGTGTAGGCTATCCCATTGTGTAGAGTACTTAATTCTACGTAGATCAATTCCTAGTTGGTATAATATTTCTATAACAGAATTATGGTTATGAAATTTATCACTTTTAATCGAAATACTTTGATTTTTACTTAGTGGGCCTCTCTGGCTCATGTGTGTACTTTCAGTGGTGGTGGAATGAACTGTTTCAGTCACTTGCTAATGTAAGTGTGGTTTTATTTAAATTTTGATGCAAGGTTAACCTCCTTCTACGTATTTTCCTGTTTCTCTCATCCCATTCTTTGAATTCATTAAGTTGATCTGCCTTCCAATCTTTGTTCTGAAGATAACCATTGTGTAAGTAAGGGACTAGCTTCACTTGTGATCAGTGTTAGTTTACATATTTGATGTGGGATGGTATTAAATTGTTATATGAACGATAAGTGCTTTACAAATATTTCACCTCATCTCTCATGTTCTCGTTTTCTGTAATTGTTCCCTTCAAAATGTAAAGGGGAAGCTTATTAGATTCAGTATTATAATTAATGGTGTTTCTTGTGCGTGTGATGCATACCACGTCTCTGGGTAATCAGACTGCATCAAAGGGACTATACAATTGCGTTATTTAAGATCAGAATTACTTATAACTCGTCATGATAAAATATCACAGCAGACATGGAGGGCGAGAGTGGGACGTAACATACTTAAAATACAACTTGTTTTGTCCCTTCACTGAGGTATGTCAAGTCCATGGCATAGGTTACTTGTTTTCCTACGCAACATATAATTTATTTACTGATTTCCAAGCCGATTCATACGATCAAAAAGAAACAACAGATAACATGCGTTGCAACGTGCAGTACGATTTTCATTGGTGTTCGAGTGACGTGTGATATGATCCACATACCTCACTTGCATACACCAATTCATAGGCCTCCACAAGCTGGAGGGGGGATGGAGGGTGGTAGAGGGGGAACTTGCCCGCTCTCCACTGGAATCTGGAGTACAGAGTTTTTATTTCTTACGGAATTCTCGTACACTTTTAAAAGTCAGTGGAAATTATCAACTCTGTTACATATAATAAATGGTTTGTGTGAACTTAGTTTTTGTGGCCTGATACGTCGTGATGCTGACCAACTCGTGTATAAAAAAGGAAAACTTTCTTTGCTCCTCCTCCCCTACCCGCTTGATTAACTTCTGTGGATGCCCGAGTAGGACATCGTATATTTTATTGATTTTATTTTATTTTATTTTATTTTATTTATTTATTTATTTAACCTGATCAGATTTGGGCCATCAGGACCTCTCTTACATCGAACCAGTGTTTCACACATGCAGCATTTCACACATCAGAGTTACATCAGGACAATAGTTTAAATAAGAAAATTAGATTACTCTAGTCACAATATGATTAAAAAGTAATGACTAAGACCTAATAAAGTAAGTGCTCGCGGTATTTTTACAACAGGTGCTACACATACAAATTATGATAAAAGCAATAATAGTAACAGCAAAAAAAATCAAATAATAATGATAAACATGAGAAAAATTGGCAATAGTAATGAAGATTTGTGCAGACATACATTAATATCTTGGTGTGCAAAGTAGATGTTTACTAGTATAGCGAGTTTTGGGGAAGGGAGATTTAAGGAGGGGGAAAGGGGGAAGTAATGAGGTGAAGTGCATTCATGTACAGAGGAAGACATTACTGTTGCTTAAGTAGATACGTCATTAACTGTTTTTTGAAGCCCGACATGTTTTTAAGTCCTCTAACACAACGAGGGAGGTTATTCCAGAGTCGGGTTCCCGCTACTGTAAAGGACTTGAAGAAGGTGACTGAGCGATGCAGTGAAACAGAGAGGATTTTATTATGATGGGAACGTGTGTTTCTGTCATGTTCTTCCGACATAAGCGTTAAGGACGAGGAGAGATATGAGGGAGAGTGTACATTTATAAGGCAGTAGATGAGACAGAGCGTATGGAAATCTCTTCGTTTTTCTGCACGCAGCCAGGACAATTTTGCATACGCTGGTGAAATGTGATCAAAAAGTCGAACGTCACAGATATATCGGACGCAGGCACTCATGACCAGTTCCAGACGTCGCGAATTTTCCTGAGAGAGGCCTTGTAGGATAATATCGCTGTAGTCAATGATTGGGAGTATAAGTGTTTGTACTAATTTCTTTTTCAAATCGAAAGGGAAGAGTTTTTTATATTTTTGTAGGACACGAAGGGATGCTGATGCTTTTTGCACACTGCAGTTACGTGCTCTGTCCAATTTAGATTTTCATCTATTATTACTCCAAAACTCTTTGCTGAGGGAGAGAAGTTAATATTTGTTCCATTTAGGATAAGAGATGGTATGGATTCCCAATGTTTTGGGCTAATGAGCTTAGAGTGACCAACAAGTACCGCTTGAGTTTTGGATGGGTTTAGTTTTAGTCCTATGGCCTGTGCCCATTTTGATAGTGCATCGAGGTCAGTACTGAAATTTTCAGTAGCTCTCTTAAGATTGCTTGGTTTCGCACTTAGATACAACTGAAGGTCATCAGCATACATATGATATTTGCAATAGGTCAGAACCGATGACACGTCATCGACATACAGAGAGAAGAGTATGGGACCTAGTACTGAGCCTTGGGGAACGCCTGACACTACCTGCCGCCATTGTGATTTTGTATTCCCGGACAGGACGCACATTATTATTTATGAGAAACGCCTTTTCTCATAGTGCTTCATCAAAATGTGAGTTTGTATTAGTAAGCTTTCGCACTAGAAATATTTAACAAACAATATGAGTTCTGATGTCAAAATATTATTTATACTTCCGACCACGTTTCTGTAGCGGGGATCGAAGTTACTTCGTTTCCGATTGATGAAATCGGCAGTGTTCCGTATATGATGAGGACATTTGCCAATCGATGGTCTCAGCAAGAAAGGAAGATCTTTGGCTGAATCATTAGGGGGGGGGGGGGGGAAGAGTCGTCAATATTACTCACTATAGGCCGTAAAGGAAGACCTTTGTGCCCGCAGACTGGGATCTCTCCACCTAAGTATTTCGGATCTTTTAGTGAGTTTTGATATAGTATCTCTTTTTACAAAGGTGCCTCTTGCTGTTTCCTTGGCGATAATTGGTGAACAGTTTCAGTCGGACATCACTGCTTTGTTTCGACACGGTCTTTCCTCAACCTATTTTATGTTTAACAAAGACTATTTTGGACAGGCTTACGGCGTCGCCATGGGAAGGACCTTGCCTCCCCTAGTTGATAACATTTTTATGGAAGGTTTTGAGGAAAGAGCACTTGAATCAGCGGTTTCTAAACCAACTGTGTTTTGGAGATTCGTGGAGGATACTTTCGTATTGTGGCCCCACAGAGAAGATAAGTTAATAGAGTTTTCACCTCTTCTTAACTTCATTCACGAGAACATTCGATTTACTATGGAATTAGAGAAAGATAGTTTTCTCCCATTCTTGGATGTTTTGGTTAGACGGAAGAATGACGGCTCTTTGGGACATTCTGCTTACCGTAAGCCCACTCATACTGATTTGTACCTGCACTCCATAAGTTTTCCATCACCCTCCTCAAACCATGACTATGGTTAAAACTCTTTTACATAGGGCCCATATAGTGTCGGATGCAGATAGTTTACCTAAAGAGCCTCCACATTTAAGGACAATGTTCACAGACAATGGATACTAGACCCGGCAAATTAACAGGTCATCCTCCGCTAAAGGGGGCGCGGTGGCTAGCACACTGGACTCGCATTCGGGAGGACGATGGTTCAATTCCGCCTCCGGCCATCCTGATTTAGGTTTTCCGTGATTTCCCTAAATCGCTGCAGGAAAATGCCGGGATGGTTCCTTTGAAAGGGCACGGCCGACTTCCTTCCCCGTCCTTCTATAATACGATGAGACCGATGACCTCGCTGTCTGGTGTCATTCCCCAAAGAACCTAACCAATCCTCCGCTAAAATCAAGAACCGGGAAGTTGATAAAGAGGAGAACGTGCCAACAAAGTCCCTAGCGTTTCCTCCATTTATTGGAAATATGTCCTTTAAAATAGCAAGAATCCTTAATAATTTTCAGGTGAAAGTGATTTTCCGCCCACTGTCTAAGATTGCTGGGAACAGTGAAGGATAATTCGTTATTGCTTAAGGCGGGTCTTTTTAGAAAATACCTTCCCAGTGTGATATGGCCTATATAGGACAAACAACATGCACAGTGGAAGAACGTTGCACGGAACAGAAACGTTGCACTCGCCTTCTGGAACCCAGCAAGTCTGCAGTTGCGGAACATCGTATCTCCAACGGACATTTAATGGAGTATGACAAAACTTTAATTTTAGCCACAGCAACATCTTATTGGGACTCCGTTATCAGAGAATCCGGTGAAATACGCGGGAAATCTAATGAACCGCGACAGCGGCTACCAGCCGGATAATGCGTGGAATCCCGTCATCTCCGATATTTACTCCAGACAGAGAAGCCAGAATACTCTGGTTACTGCGGCGAGCGGCAACCGTGACTCTGACGTATGCGCGGCAGTATTATCAGCGCGCTATATAGGACGCAGCAGGGAACATCTTCGCCAATCTTCGATGGTTTACCTGAAAATGACAGGCAGGTGCCCAGTTGAAATAACGTGGAATAAAGTTTACGACGACCGGCTTCAGCCTCGAAATCTCTCAGAAAATTTAATTCGCCGGGAAAATTCTAAATTTCGCTCCGATTACATTGTAAAGTATGTATGTAGAACTGTAAACGGATCCTAGCCAAGGCTCAACATATGTTACGTACCAGGAATAACGGAGATGTAGCCCTTGTGCGCAATTTGTTGTTAAGCCACCTCACAAGGACAATTACAAATTTAAAAATTACAGGGTCGCCACCAGCCCAAGCCCTTCCTAACAATTAAGAAAAGATCGAACTGGAAATTATCAGTTCAATTAAATTTAGAACTTAGTTATAAGAATACTTTTTTAAAGACACTAACAAGATGAACAGCATTGTATGTCTTATAAGAATGAGCTTGCTTAATTAAATTTGTGGCGTCACCGCCAGACACCACACTTGCTAGGTGGTAGCTTTAAATCGGCCGCGGTCCATTATTACATGTCGGACCCGCGTGTCGCCACTGTCAGGGATCGCAGACCGAGCGCCACCACAAGGTAGGTCTCGAGAGACTGACTAGCACTCGCCCCAGTTGTACGGACGACGTAGC
Organism: Schistocerca americana; assembly: GCF_021461395.2. NCBI lineage: Eukaryota > Metazoa > Arthropoda > Insecta > Orthoptera > Acrididae > Schistocerca > Schistocerca americana. The sequence goes on along the minus strand of NC_060123.1, from coordinate 91,320,766 downwards.
TAGCGACTACACTGACGAAGCCTCGCTCATTAGCCGAGCCAATAGTTAGAATAGCCTTCAGCTAAGTCAATGGCTACGACCTAGCAAGGCGCCATTAGTAACATTGCATGTATCTAAAGAGTCTCACTTGTATCGCCACAATCTCCAGATGTACCAAAAGGATGGATTAAAGTTAAGTATTCCAGAAGCTACGTACTTTTCTTTATAGCATTCATTACGTATCCTGTTTCAGACCTCACGCCATCCTCATTTATTAGCGCGTGCCTTTAGGCTTCCTCTCATTGTGTCTAGGCTGTCTTGTCTAGACACAACGAAATTTATTTTTCCTTCCATTTTTGTTCATTACAAGCAAGCAGATTAACTTAAAAAAAGTCAGGGAATAGAAAATTAATTTGAAACCTGGCATCAATGAGAAAGATAAAGGAAGCAGAGTTTATCTTTTACGCAGCACATTTATTTCATTACTGACTTTGATACACATCCTACGAATACACATGACTGGTACCTGAATGAAAAATTTAACTAAATAAATCGCAAAAAATGGTAGAATAGCGCAATAAAAAAAGGAAAAACACACAAAAGGGAAGTGGATCACAATAATTCAATCATTCCATCTACATACCAATGACAGAAATAGTTCAGAGAGATACCTATCACCATCATGCTCATGCACTAGCTTGGAAAGAGCTTTATCCGATTCGCAAGGTTCGTATAGTAGATATATGACATGAAATCCGTGCCTGCCGCTTATGAACGGCCGAACTTCAGCACGTGGATAAACTTGATTACGAGTTAACTGTTCAGAAATTAGACATTAAACCAGGCACAAATGTAAGAAATTTTAATGGTGCAATAGCAGAATGACTTTGCCATCACGAAATAAAATTAACTCGGCGAGGCAGAAACCCTCTCTAGGAGCTACGAACTGCACTCACCAACCGCTAGCTGCAGAGTGTCCTTTCTCCACCGAGCTTCGCGTAACTACCGGTGTAACGAAAGCTACCAGAGGAGTAGGCTTCCGCCCCCAACCTGACAGACAAACCAACCTCAGACTAAGAGAGGTAAACCTCTCCGTCCAGGTACTGGGATCCTAAGTTGGTGCCGGCCGGGGTGGCCGAGCGGTTCTAGGCGCTACAGTCCGGAACCGCGTGACCGCTGCGGTCGCAGGTTCGAATCCCGCCTCGGGCATGGATGTGTGTGATGTCCTTAGGTTAGTTAGGTTTAAGTAGTTCTAAGTTCTAGGGGACTGATGACCTTAGAAGTTAAGTCCCATAATGCTCAGAGCCATTTGAATCATTTTTGAACCTAAGTTGGTCATCCTGTGGTGCCCTCCAAACGAGAAGCAAACATCACCTGCTCCTAGCAGACGACAAACAACTCAGCGTCCCCCACAAAAGAAACCCGAAACCACTCGTAAAAACACTCATTCAGTCACATTCACGCGCATATAGGGTAGGGTGAAGGGAAAAACGTAATAAATACACGTCATGGTTTCCTATGGAGCACCAAAATAAATCAAACAAAATATCATTTAATAAGCCTTAGTTTGATTGCTCAGTGTTTCTGGAAGAGTTAATAAATTTAACCGCAATCAGGCGGTGGACAGAATAGGATGCGTAGAATCCAGTGAGACGAGCGTCTATGAAACGACTGCACAGAGACGTTTCAACATGTTCTTTAAGTTTATCTCGTGATACCTAGAAGAGGCTTTGCGAAATATGTTTTAAAGCTGCCATTTAAATGAGAAAGGTTAATACAGAAAAATAAAGCTGAACATTTCTCGAAGTAGGAGAGTAATTTTTCATACACTGTAAGCCTCAGTCTCCACGGATTTGTGTCTCACTCAGGCTGCTCTTTGACCAGAGAGAGCTCGTGTGAAATATCCCATCGACAAGAGTATGAAAAGCAGATGGGTTGTAACGTTTGGCGTGGGCGACCAGGATAAAAAAAAAGAAGAGCAGCCGGCAGAGGTGGCGCGGGTATCGTTCGGGCTGGGATGGGCCCTCGCTCGCCGCGGCGTGCGATGAACCTGGTGTATGGCCGGGCGGAGCCCATCTCGCCCGCCCGCCTGCTGCAATTTATCGCTCTCGTCTCCTCGTGGCAGCCGTGTCTGCGCCCCGGAGTGATCAATTACTGGACGCCGGAAGAGGGCGCCGCCAGTTACGGGCCGGCTTTGCCAGTACACCAGCGCCCAACTCGCCGGAACAAAGCGCGAGGGCAAAGTTGAGGGGCACAGAGTGCCCCAAAAGTCAAGCGTGCTGCGCTGCGCGTCCACAAAGCAGGGATCAAGCTGAATTACGGCGTGGCGCGTAGAGCTGTTGCAAAACTTGTGCACTGATTACAGAGCAATGCGTGTTCTTAGGGAAAACTCACGCAACACTATTGTAAGAACAACAACCGATGGATTCTTTCCTTTAGACTGAATAATCCAGAGCCGTTTTATGTAACTCTGCAGGTTTTCTTCATTGAAAATAAAATGTTGTTCCAGAATGAGATTTTCACTCTGCAGCGGAGTGTGCGCTGATATGAAACATCCTGGCAGATTAAAACTGTGTGCCGGACCGAGACTCGAACTTGGGACCTTTGCCTGCGACACAGGAGAACTTCTGTAAAGTTTGGAAGGTAGGAAACGAGGTACTGGCAGAAGTAAAATTGTGAGGACGGGGCGTGAGTCGTTCTTGGGTAACTCAGATGGTAGAGCACTTGCCCACGAAAGGCAAAGGTCCCGTGTTCGAGTCTCGGTCCGGTACACAGTTTTAATCTGTCAGGAAGTTTCATAAAATCTTCTTGACTGTCAGGCCACATCAAAAGATAATGAAAGACTTTCTCCTTGGCGAAAGGAACGCACCAGCTCACCTCCACACTGAGGAAATCTACCGCAGCCGAAAAGGAAGACGGGTCTCGCGACGAACTTGTGACGTCACAATAGTCGCCTTGCCTGACATAATCTGAGGCGAAAAAAGTCATGGTACAGAGATATGGACATACACTGATCAACCAGAACATTATGGCCACCGATCTACTATCGATATAAACCCCTCCAGGTGGTAGCAGCGTCACCTGGGGAAGAATGACTATTAGTCAGAGACACGCACGGTGCATGTAGTTAGTTATCAGTGAGTATCCTGTCCGTGTGTAGAATAGGGAAGGCGTATGATCCATCTGCGCTTGACCGATGACAGACTATGACGGCCCAGACGCTCGGTACGGGCATTTCGGAAACTGCACGACTTGTCAGGTATTGAAAGAGTGCTGTGGTGACTGTCCACAACACGTGGCGAAACCAAGGTGAAACAAGAGGATAGTGCGACTGCAGGGACTATCTCGCACACGCCACCTGTCCTCGTTGATACATATTAACTCCCGTCAGCAGCTGAAGGTATTAATATATAATTCTAATTTCGTTCTAGATGGCTGCAGGTCATCAATGGTGTCTGTTCTTTCGGACATGTTGGAAAGAACAGACACCATATCCATACAAGTACATAGTTCTGGCAATACCGGCCATGACCTTCCTCATCTGTGCGGATGCACACGTATTACCCGAACTCTTACGGGACTTGGTAAGAATGTCTTTCACGAGTAAAGTGTGTGTTGGGGTGGGACACTACGAATGTAGTGTGTGGACATATTAGGTGAGAATTTGGGTCTCGCGGGAGGCGTGTGCGCGATAGTCCCTGCAGTCGCACTATCCTCTGTGCCCTCGGTGGATCAGATGGATAGAATGTCTGCCATGTAAGCAGTAGATCCCGGTTTCGAGTCCCGGTCAGGGCACACATTTTCAACTGACCCCGTTGATATATATTGTTGTGGATTGGCAAGAGGGCCAACCCACTAATGTAAGAGGAAGCCGAAAGGCACGCGTTTTAGCTCACGCCGGCTGGCGTGAGGTCTGGAACAGGACAAGGAAGTTAGACTAGAAAAAAAGGATGTAGCTGGTGGAATACTTAACTTTAATCCATTAATGTTGAACGTAGCTCTTGTCTGGACATTATTTACAGTATCAATAGCAACTGATAATGGCGCCTTGCTAGGTCGTAGCAAACGACGTAGCTGAAGGCTATGCTAACTATCGTCTCGGCAAATGAGAACGTATTTTGTCAGTGAACCATCGCTAGCAAAGTCGGCTGTACAACTGGGGCGAGTGCTAGGAAGTCTCTCTAGACCTGCCGTGTGGCGGCGCTCGGTTTGCAATCACTGATAGTGGCGACACGCGGGTCCGACGTATACTAACGGACCGCGGCCGATTTAAAGGCTACCACCTAGCAAGTGTGGTGTCTGGCGGTGACACCACATATATCAACACCCGTCAGCAGCTAAAGGCATTAATGTATAATTCTAATTTCGTTCTAGACGGCTGCAGGTCATCAATGGTGTCTGTTCTTTCGGACGTCCGAAAGAACAGACACCATATCCATATAAGACGTCGTAGGGGTTGGGCGGTCACCCCTCATTACAGAAATCAAACGTCGTAAGCTGGGCAGACTGTTAAAACAGGACAGGTGGCGAAATGTAACGGAAATAACATCAGGCTTTAACGCTGAGCAGAGTACAAGAGTAACGATGGGCCTCCGCAGCCGACGATACATTTATGTGTCAATGTTAACACTACGTCATCGGCAACTGCAACTGAAATGTGGACGTGACCCTCGGCCCTGGACGTTGGCGAGGTGGCAGAGCATTGCACGGTCTGATAAGTTCCGATACCCTATTCACTATGCCAATGGGAGAGCGCGAATCGGTCATCTTACAGGGGAACAGCTCCTTGCCATCTGTACTGTGGGATGGAGATAAGTTGGCGGCGGCTCCATTATGCTCTGGGGAACATTCACGTGGGCATCCATAGGTCCAGTGGTGCTCGTGAAAAGCACCTTGGCGGCCAAAGAGTATCGTCCACTGGTCGCAGAACATGTACACCGCTTCATGATGTTTTTCAACAGGGTAATGCGCCACGTCACAAGATGAGTAGTGTGATAAAGTGGTTCGAGGAACACAGTGGCGAGTTCCAGTTGATCCGCTAGCCCCCCCCCCCCCCCTCCCCCAACTCGTCAGAGCTCTTCACCCATCTCCAAGGAATTTTCGGTAATGAGATGCCTTGTGGCTGCAGATGTGGTGCCATCTCCCTCCAGCGACCTACCAGGGCCACACTGCTTCCATGCCACGAAGCGTCGCCGCTGTTATCGTTCCAAAGGTGGACATAGGCAGGTGATGATTACATTCTGGCTGATCAGTGTATACAGATGGCGGTAGTATCGTGTACACAATGTATAAAAGAGCAGTGCATTGGCAGAGTTATCATTTGTGCTCATGTCATACATGTGAAACGGTTTCCGACGTGATTATGGACAGACAACGAGAGTTAACAGACCTAATGTGGAATGGTATTTGGAGTAAGACGCACGGGTCATTGCATTTCGGAAATCGTTAGGGAATTCAGTATTACGAGGTACACAGTGTAAAAAGTATACTGAAAATACCATATTGCAAGTATTACCTCTCACCAAGTGCAACGCAGTGGACGACAGCCTTCGCTTAACGACCGAGAGCAGCAGCGTTTGCGTAGATTTGTCAGTGCTAACATACAACCTGCACTGCGTGAAATAACCGCAGAAATCAATGTGGGACGTACGACGAACGTATCCGTTAGTACAGAGCGCTAAATTTGGCGTTAATGGGCTGTGGCAGCAAGTGATGACGTGGGTGTGTTTGATAACAGCACGACGTCGCCTGCAGCGCCTCTTCTGGGCTTGTCACCATATTGGTTGGACCCTAGAATACTGGAAAACCGTAGCGTGTTCATATAAGTCCTGATTTAGGTTGGTAAGAGCTGATGACAGGTTTGGGGTGTGGCGCAGACCCCACGAAGCCATGGATCCAAGTTGTCAACAAGGTACTGTGCGAGCTCTGATAGTGTGGGCTGTGTTTATATGGGCTGTGTTTACATGGAATGGACTGGGTCCTCTGCTCAAACTGAACCGACTATTGACTGGAAATAGTTATATTCGGCTACTTTACGTTCCAAACAACGGTGGAATTTTTATTGTTGTCAATTAGCCATGTTGTCGGGCCACAGTTGTACCTGACTGGCTTGAGGAACAATTTGAACAATTCGAGCGAATAATTTGGCCGCCGACATCGCCCGCCTTGAATCCCATCGAACATTTGTAGGACATACGCAAGAGGTGACGAAATCCTGCACCGGCATCACTCGCAATTACTGAATGCTATAGAGGCAGCATGGCTCAATATTTCTGCAGGAGAGAGCCAACTACTCATTGAGTCCATGCAACGTCGAGTTGCACTGCACCGAGCAAAGGGAAGTCCGGCACTATTTTAAAGGGTGTCCCATGATTTTCGTCCCTTTAGTGTACCTCGCAAACACTGTACCCCATGCAGGGCCCACGGGAAATCAAGATGTCAATGAAAAGGTACCATTAAAAGTCTTAACTTTTCGGTGTGTTATTGAGAGATTGCATGTATTTAAGTGTAGTTAAGAATTATTAAACTAGTCTGAAATAATAACTCATTCCCCGCTGGCGTTCGTATGACGTGTGGGGTAACGCGCAGTTACATACACTCCATGGCATGTCTTTCTCGTGGCCTTGGCAGTCTATGAAATGACGAGTGTCTGTGTTGATGTAAGAGCGGGCTGAAAAAACAAAGCCAAGTTACTTTTAATCAATGCTGCGCAGCACTTCAAGGTGATATAATTTTTCAAGATAGTCACCAAAACTCTGTAAACAACGGTCGAAACATTCTACAAACGTGCGATTACAATGAAGGCAGCGGTCTACGTTAGCGGAACAGCATGAGTATTGCGTCCAAGGTAACATACAAGTGCTAGCCAAAGAATGCAAGGTTTTTGAGATTTCTAAAAACGAGTGTAATATCAATGTAGATGACTACTGCAGGCTTCCAGCTCCTTGGATTCCCGCCATCAAGGACGTAAATACGCAGCCACGGTGCGCTAGGAATACAAAACTCTACCAGGAAGCCACCGTTGCGGTACGACAATAATATTTTGATTAAGTCCCCCCTCCCTTACTCTGCGTCTTTCGTTACGTCCCCAATGTAGCCGAAAAAATTCCACCGTATAACCCGATTTCTTCAGAAGATGTGAGGGAAAACTCACGTTCTGAACGCAACACTGGTATCTGACAATGCAAAGCTAAACGGAATCGGAAAATACTGATGAAGATACCAGCTGAGTGATCCAAATGTCGATTTATAATACGAAAAAATAGCAACATGACGTGGTATAACAAACCAGAAGATGTTACTTTCAATGCACACCTAACTAAAGGCCTAAAGTACTTAGGACTAGCGCTAGATAAAAGGGTTAAATTGTGATTTTCAGCTGCAATCACGCTGAAGAAAAAGGTCAAGTTTTTTACTGTCTCTCTCTCTCTCTCTCTCTCTCTCTCCTTCTCCTCCACCCTCCCCCCATCCCTTGACCCGAAGCCAGACATAATACTGTATACTATCAACACCTCTTTTAACGAGTCACAGATGTGTACGGTTCTAAAAACAGTTATGATGTTGATGACAATGAAGATGATAATGATTATGATGATGATGATGACGATAGTAATAAAAGTAAAAATTTTTAATACAATGATAGTAGACTGTTTAATCACCATATGTGAAATACTTTAGTGTATTAATTTCTTTAAGTCAGTGTATAGTACACTGATTTAGTATTAGAACAAAAAAAGTGCAGTTTAAAGCCGTATATCCTTCAAAAAGCATACATTCGAAAATTTGCGAATTACTTATGGCACGAAATTAATTTATGACCTATAGTAGCAACAAACTCTCACAACTTTGATAACGTCACAAAGTGTAGAATATAAAATCTAAATATACAGTTTCAGTTATCAGTATCTCAGCCAACGCTGCCATTGTTAACACGGTGGGCAGACTATGGTTATTGATAGCTAACATCCCAAAGATGTTCGGGCTCACATGCGGTTGCTCTTCGTCGAAATGTCTTGGCTCAAACTCGTCTAGGGCTTGAACCGCGCGTATGGCATTACACGCCCTAAATTAGACACTTGTGACACTTTGGTTAAATTGTCTGTCTGATGGTAAGTTGCGAAATAGTATGAAACATACAACGTTAATAAAACTTATAACAACAGTAATAATAATATGAGGAGGTCAATCAATGACCCATAAATGATGTAGGCTACACAGTTGCGATTTGTTTGGAATAATCCAGGATGAGATTTTCACTCTGTAGCGGAGGGTGCGCTGATATGAAACTTCCTGGCAGATTAAAGCTGGTTGCCGGACCGAGAGCCGAGTTCGAGTATCGGTCCGGCACACAGTTTTAATCTTGTTAAAATAGTGTTTATTCAGAAAGTAAACTAATAGCGAAAGTGGTCGTGTTTAGAATTACTATTACACTCGAGCGCATATCCATTTGACACAGTTGGATAAATCATAATCTCATCGTGAGTTACAAGTTCAATACTCTACCTAGTTAGCTACGCTGAAAGTTACGTTTCACACAAGGCGCTCGGCTGCTCACCGCTCAGAGACTAAGTTCCACGATACCACACAACGCGAAATTTTCTAAGTAGTTTCACTTCCTAGCTACCTAAACATCGACTGTCCGCTTTCGCGTCTCAATCCGAGTTGTCCCTCTGCCCGTCTCCGGCCGCGTTTCCCATGCGCCGAATATCCTCGCTCAACTGACTAGGGCAGTTCCCTTTCCTGAAGCCATACATCTGATTGACTACAGCTTATTCTACATTACTTTACATTTTTACATATTTAAATAACAAAAGCTTGAGCAGTTTCACCTTCTAAATAATGTAACAATAACATCCATTACATAATAAACGTTAAATTCTTTTACGTAAAACCAATACAATATCCTTCTTAACTTTGAATGTCACAACAAGCAGCCTTGCGCCAAAGTGCTTCCTGATAAATAAATGAAGAACAAAAGTAACTATCATGCACTAAACTTAACAAAAAATGTTCTATTAACTAAGGTATCATGCTGTCATCGTTCAGTGTGTCTTGTATGGAGGAAATGATGATCTCATGCTTAACTGAAAATACTGTTAATTTAAATTTGCTATATCAGTAGAAACAAATAAAGTTACAGAGTTGATATTTACAACATTTGTCATTTTAATGATGCGCTTCCACATGAAATTTCGATCGTGAAGGTCGACATAAGCGTTCCGATTTTAGAATTCAGATCTTTGTTACAAAACTTGTTAATTTCACTTTAACAGGAAATCCTAAACTATTACAGTTGTTGTTATTGTGGTCTTCAGTCCTGAGACTGGTTTGATGCAGCTCTCCACACTACTCTGTCCTGTGCAAGCTTCTCCATCTCCCAATACCTACTGCAACATACATCATTCTGTATCTGTTTAGTGTATTCATCTCTTGGTCTCCCTCTATGATTTTTACCCTCCACGCTGCCCTCCAATACCAAATTGGTGATCCCTGCCTCAGAACATGTCCTACCAACCGATCCCTTCTTCTAGTCAAGTTGTGCCACAAACTTCTCTTCTCCCCAATTCTATACAATACCTCCTCGTTAGTTATATGTTCTTCCCATCTAATCTTCAGCATTATTCTGTAGCACCACATTTCGAAAGCTTCTATTCTCTTCTTGTCCAAACTAGTTATCGTCCATGTTTCACTTCCATACATGGCTACACTCCATAGAAATACTTTCAGAAACGACTTCCTGACACTTAAATCTATACTCGATGTTAACAAATTTCTCTTCTTCAGAAGCGTTTTCCTTGCTATTGCCAGTCTACATTTTATAACCTCTCTACTTCGACCATCATCTGTTATTTTGCTCCCCAAATAGCAAATCTCCTTCACTACCTTAAGTGTCTCATTTCCTAACCTAATTCTCTCAGCATCACCCGACTTAATTCGACTACATTCCATTAGTCTCTTTTTGATTTTGTTGATGTTCATCTTATATCCTTCTTTCAAGACACTATCCATTCCGTTCATCTGCTCTTCTAAGTCCTTTGCTGTCTGTGACAGAATTACAACGTCAACGGCGAACCTCAAAGTTTTTATTTCTTCTACGTGGATTTTAATTCCTACTCAGAATTTTTCTTTTGTTTCCTTTACTGCTTGCTCAATATACAGATTGAATAATATCGGGGATAGGCTACAACCCTGTCTCACTCCCTTCGCAACCACTGCTTCCCTTTCATGCCCCTCGAATCTTACAACTGCCATCTGGTTTCTGCACAAATTGTAAATAGCATTTCGCTCCCTGTATTTGACCCCTGCCACCTTCAGAATTTGAAAGAGAGTATTCCAGTCAACATTGTCAAAAGCTTTCTCTAAGTCTACAAATGCTAGAAACGTAGGTTTGCCTTTCCGTAATCTAGCTTCTAAGATAATCCGTAGGGTCAGTATTGCCTCACGAGTTCCAACATTTCTATGGAATCCAAACTGATATACCCCGAGGTCGGCCTCTACCAGTTTCTCCATTCGTCTGTAAAGAATTCGCGTTAGTATTTTGCATCCATGACTTATTAAATTGAATGTTTGGTAGTTTTCACATCTGTCAGCACCTGCTTTCTTTGGGATTGGAATTATTACATTCTTCTTGAAGTCTGAGGGTATTTCACCATCTTGCTCACCAGATGGTAGAGTTTTGTCAGGACTGGCTCTCCCAAGGTCGTCAGTAGTTCTGATGGAATGTTGTCTACTCCCGGGGCCTTGTTTCGAATCAGGTCTTTCAGTGCTCTATCAAACTCTTCACGCAGTATCGTATCTCCCATTTCATCTTCATCTAAAGCCTCTTCCATTTCCATAATATTGTCCTCAAGTACATAGCCCTTGTATAGACCCTCTATGTACTCCTTCCACCTTTCTGCTTTCCCTTCTTTGCTTAGAACTGAGTTTCCATCTGAGCTCTTGATATTCATACAAGAGGTTCTCTTTTCTTCAAAGGTCTCTTTTATTTTCCTGTAGGCATTATCTACCTCACCCCTAGTGAGATAAGCCTCTACATCCTTACATTTGTCCTCTAGGCATCCCTGCTTAGCCATTTTGCACTTCCTGTCGATATCATTTTTCAGACGTTTGTATTCCTTTTTGCCTGCTTCATTTACTGCATTTTTATATTTTCTCCTTTCATCAATTAAATTCAATATTTCTTCTGTTACCTAAGGATTTCTATTAGCCCTCATCTTTTTACCTACTTGATCCTCTGCTGCCTTTACTACTTCATCTCTCAAAGCTACCCATTCTTCTTGTACTGTATTTATTTCCCCCATTCCTGTCAATTGTTCCCTTATGTTCTCCATGAAACTCTGTACAACCTCTGGTTTAGTAAGTTTATCCAGGTCCCATCTCCTTAAATTCCCACCTTTTTGCAGTTTCTTCAGTTTTAATTTACAATTCATAACCAATAGATTGTGGTCAGAGTCCACATCTGCCCCTGTAAATGTCTTACAATTTAAAACCTGGTTTCTAAATCTCTGTCTTACCATTAAATAATCTATCTGAAACCTGTCAGTATCTCCAGGCTTCTTCCGTGTATACAACGTTCTTTTATGATTATTGAACCAAGCTATGATTAAGTTACAGATATTATCAATATTCAAGTTTTATCGCGATAACCATGAAAATTTATGGAGGATGTAAGTTTGAAACTCCTGTTGCTTTATTTCTTGAATTACAACAGAATTAAATAGTTTTCATAGATGTTTCCCTTTCTTGGCCGTTCGTAGGTCCGCCATATTTAACACTGCTACGTCTCCCTGGCCACAAACAGCTTCTGCGGGGTTTCTCTATGACGTAGATTCTTGTATGTCTCACTTGTACACTACAGCGCTTAGGCCTCATTCAGCACAGTAGACGCCCATGAATCTCCCCATCTTGTGGCGAATCTGCACTCTTTCTGGCACATGGTCTTCGACGACAGGGTTCGTTTCACAATTCCTGAAGGCTATCTCTTTCGGCTGTATATTTAAATGAGAGCGAAATGTTCGTTAACATGCCCATGCCATTGTGGAGAACATTGTTGTGTCTTTCGGTTATTTCCGCCTTCGCTTGGGGATTCAATCGCTAAAGTAATAAAATTACACGTTAGGAATCACTTCAACAGTCACTCGACTACGATACTTTCCCATACACCGTAGCGTCATCAGCAAACAATCACCCTGTCCGTTACGTAATTTATTTTCCAGGGGCACTCTTGATGGTACCCTTGGCTCGCCACCGAAGATTACATACTGGATTGTATTACTTGAGGAGTCTTAGAGCCAGTCACATTTCTGGGAACCTACTCCATATGCTCGGATCTTCGTTAACAGTCTGTAGTGAGCACGGTATCAAACGCTTTCCGGAAACCTAGGAGTATGGAATCTGCCTGTACACCCACTACCCGTGTCGAAATTGTTGTTGAGAGCAGCTAGGTCGACCTGTGGTTAAACGGCCCTATCTGGATGGAACGCCATGTGAAGCTGGTCCGGCCACAACCTCTTCCACACAAGCAAATAACAGAAAAGTATTCTGTGTTAAACGTAGCTTATGAGTTCTAAAATTTCTCGCCATTATGAAGACTCTTAGTTTCCGTCAACTTCTATTCTCCAAATGTGAGTTTGCGAAGTGATAAATGTGATAAAATGATTTTAGAGGTTTTCGTAAGCCCCATGACCCTCCGTCTTTCCCCTCAGATCAGCACCAACTCTAGTAATGGGATACTTAGTAAATCACATTTCGGATTTCAAAAATGCTGTTCCACTGAGACAGCAATATGCAATTTCACTATCCACATAAAATAGTCTATAAATAGTAAAATGTCACTAATAGGAATTTTCTGTGACTTGTCCAAAGCATTTGAGTGTGTCAACCATGACATTATGTTACAGAAATTACAGTTCTATAGTATAAATGGAATAGCATATGAGTGGTTTAAGTCATACATACAGAACAGGAAGCAAAAAGTTTCCTTATATGGGTCAAGTGATTTAAATAAGGTTGCGACTTCATCTAACTGGGGTCAAATCACATTAGGTGTTCCACAGGGTTCAATCATAGTTCCCCTTCTGTTCTTGGTATATGTGAACAACTTCCCTTCCTATCTGAAACAGGAAGCAAAACTGACACTGTTTGCTAATGATACAAGCATCATTATTAATCCAGTAAGAAAAATTCCAATTGAAAATGATATAAATAAGGTCTTTGGAAAAGTCATTAATTGGTTTTCTGCAAATGGGCTTGCTCTAAACTTTGAAAAAGCACAGTACATCCAATTTTCTGCTGCAAAGAGTACAGTTCCTTCAATAAGTATAACACATCAACAGAAGCCAGTAGACAGGGTAGAGCATAATAAGTTTTTGGGTGTACGTACAGGTGTGAATCTTAATTGGAAAATTCTTATTTTGGATCTTCTAAAGCGACTAGATTCAGCAACTTATGCAATCAGAATAATTGCCAATTTTGAGTTTAAATAAATTAGTAAGCTAACGTACTTTGCATACTTCCTCTCTCTAATTTCACACCGATAATTTTTTGGGGTAACTCAACATTTAGACAAAAACTATTCACTGCTCAAAAGAAAGTGGTTAGAATGATGTGTGGGGTTCATAGTCGCACATCTTGTAGGCATCATTTTAAAAGATTGGGAATTCTTACAACAGCCTCACAGTACATTTACTCACCGATGAAATTTTTTCTCAACAACATGGACCAGTTTAAAAACAACAGTGACATTCATGATTATAATACCAGAAGAGAGAAAGACTTACACTATCCTTTGCTCAACCTGTGTTTGGCACAGAATGGGGTGAAAATTGCTGCTATAAAAATTTTCGACAAATTACCAGGTGAAATAAAATGTCTGAAGACAGCAGTAATAGCTTCAAAAATAAATTGAAACCATATCTCCTTGACTACTCCTTCTATACCATAGATGAACTCCTTAATAGGAATAAATAAATATATAAGTATAGTGTATGCATTTTGCCATTTAAGGGAATGTGGTAAATAATAGAAATATTAAAATGTTAATCTTTTACTCTGCATTGTAATATATACATATTCACTGCTCGAAAGAAAGTAGTTAGAATAATATATACACACACACACACACACACACACACACACACACACACATATATATATATATATATATATATATATTTAAAAATCTTGTTTCATATGTGCATTTTTTGTGCACTTGACACGTTCCACATCGTAACGGCTACCGTACCGTGCAATTTATCGATGCAACATGCAACTAACTAACTAACTAACTAATTAACTAACTAGGGGAGTGTTGCGAAGCCGTCAGGGCCTGAGGAAATGTGGCCACCACGTACCGATAACAAAGAAAGGAATCAAATAATAAATAATACCATATGTATCGATAAATTTTCTCTAATCCTCGTTCGGTGATAGTTGTGGAGTACTTTCTTCATTTAAGAAGATAACTGGGCAAAACACAGGTGCACAAATCGACTGTCAAAGGTAGGAAATTGATATAACACTTTTTGGGAAGGCCCAGGCTTTGACACCTACCATGAGAGATTCCAGTAGGTTGTACAGAGCTGTGAAACTGTCTGTTATACACATTAATAGTTATAATCAGAAAAACTGAGGAGGGTTAAGGAAGACGAAAATCTCGCTGTCGTATCTTGCACTCGCGCTGCATGAGTGACGAGTCACGTGACTGCTCATGGTGCGATACGTACTGAGGATTAATTGCGCTAGAATATTCCAGTTCGAACCTAGTAAAAGGTGCAATCCCTTAATTACTGAACAGATTTCACGCGGGCCGTGAAGCACTCTCAGACTTGCGAAGCATGAAAGGAGAGCACGAAAAGTGTATGAATGGAGAACGAAGACATATTTTTACAATGGAAAATGTCTGCTTGATCACCAGTACACGGACGTCTAAAAATAATGGAAATTATTTAGCTGTGACAGCATATTTCATAGCAGGTTACACATATTCCTCTCGAAGTATGAAAATATCCCAAGAACTAGATTTCTAAATTTTGTTAATTGTCGACAACCACACCCAGTCAGAGCCCATTCAAAATGGGATGCTACTCATGCAGAAGCGGCATTCTTGTTATGAGCGCTGTGCGATTCCATCTCGCTGTTCCAAAGGGATGGTCATTGAGGCTGACAGCCGCTTGCCGGCCTGCGCACAGCGAACCTCCTACTTGCTTTCTCTTCAGTGGATCATCACACCGCAGTCTTCACACACTATAGGTGCCGGTAAACCTCTTCATAGTCTGCCACACTTGATTATAAGTAATGATATTAAATTTTTGTTGTGAGAGGCGTGGCATTAATCTGGATAAAACAGCCCTCCATTTGGACATCTGGATGGGCCCTACTCAGGAGAATGTCATCATCAGGAAAAACAAGACTGTTTTTCTCCCAGTGGGACAATGGGACGTTATATCCCTTAATCGGGTTGGCAGATTGGACATTTTAAAAAGCGGAATGGATAGATCGGACGTTGATATAGGGGAAATTGGGGAAGTGCAGTAGCAGGAAGGACAGGACTCTTGGTCAGGTGAGTATAGGTTTACAAAGACAAACTCAAGTAGTGATAATAGAGGAGCAGGTCCGATAATGAATACGAAAACAGAAATGTGGATAAGATACTATGAACAACATAGTGAATGCATTATCACAGCCAAAATGGTAATCAACTAACACTCACCAAACCAGTATACATGCCAACTAGCTCTGGAGTTCATTAAGAGATTGAAAGAATGTACGACAAGTTAAAAGAAACTGTTCAGATAACAAAGGAAGATGAAATTTTTATTGTGAAGGGAGACTGATGGCTACCAATCTAACAATCTAAAACGTCCTCAGTCCCAGGTTCAAACCCAGCTACTTCTTAAATACTGAACAAAAATCACCAGCAATGATGACCAGGGACTCCCAGTGTGAGGAGTCACTCCCATTCTGACAACGTCAAAGAGGGCGGAAGTGTCAACAGAGTTTGAGGGCAACCTTTTGCCCCTCGAGGGGGGGACCGCCGCTGCTAGTTGAAAGAATCAGCAATGATCAACGGCAAGTGGATGCATAAGGCAATCGAAACAACTGCATTAAAGACACACAATGTGTATCCACAGGACATGTGATCAGTGATCGAAAAAGTGTGATGATAATCTCTCTTTGGAAAAGAGTTTGGATTAGTCCCCCAATGGGACTGGAAAGGGGTGGCGGGGGGGGGGGGGGGGGGGGGCATGAGAAAAAGATGGAATGACATACGAAAGGGTAACATGCAACGAGTTGGGGTGACGAATGTTAGAAGCTTGAACGTGGTAGGAAAGCTGAAAATGGCAAAGAAAAAGCATAAATAGTGAAATGGAAAGAAGGTAAGGATTCTTGGTAAGATGAATATACGATAATCAACAGAAGGAGAAAGTGATATCAGGGAAGATGGATTCGTTATGAATAGGAGAGTTGGACAAAGAGTGAATTACTATGAATACTTTAGTGATAGGATAGTTCTCATCAAAATCGACAGCAAACTAACACCAACGACATTAGTTCAGGTCTGTATCCTGACATCACAAACAGAAGACCGAAAGATAGTAAAAGTGTATGAGGATGCTGATGGATAATTCCTAAAAGGAGATGATAATATAAGTCATGGGATATTGTAACACGGTAGTAGGGGAAGAAAGAGTTATTGGAGAATATGAGCTTGGTAATAGGAATAAGAGAGGAAAAATACCAACTTAGTTCTGCAACAAATTGCAGTTAGTAATAGCAAATACACTATTCAAATATTACAAAAGAAGACACATGCTAGGTAAAGGGCTAAGAATTACATCGGGCTGAGACAGAGATTCCTATATCAGACAATGGATTGTAAGCTATGAAATCTTCACGGGCTATCAGCCGAGTGGCGTCGCCTTAAAGTCGCAACGTTTCAGTGGATTGGGTATCTATCATCTTCAATCGAAGTGAGTGCTGAAGATGATGGATACGCAATCCAAAGACACGTTGCCACTAGAAGAAGACGCCACTCGGCTGATAACCCATGAAGATTTCATAGCTGAAATACGCCAAGAAAGCCTGCAATCGTAAGTGGATTGTAATATGGGCGCGGATCACAATTTAGTAATGATGATGATGAAGAACAGGCTGAAATTTAAAAGACTCATGTGGAAGAGTTAGTGTTGAAAGAAGTGGGTACAGATATTAATTTTTCCAGAACTTCGCTTTTTCACAAGTACATCCCAAAGAAATACACTGAAGCGCCAAAGAAACCGGTATAGGCATACGTTTTCAAATACAGAGATACGTTAACAGGCAAAATACGGCGCTGCGGTCGGCAAAGCCTATATAAGACAATAAGTGTCTAGTGCAGTTGTCAGATCGGCTACTGCTCTTACCGTGCCAGGTTATCAAGATTTAAGTGAGTTTGAACACGGTGTTATAGTCGGCGCACAAGCGATGGGAAACAGCATCTTCGAGGTAGCGATGAAGTGGGGATTTTCCCGTACGACCATTTCAAGAGTGTACCGTGGATATCAGGAATCCTGTGAAACATCAAATCTCTGACATCGCTGCGGCCGGAAAAAGATCCTGAAAGAATGGGACCAACGACGACTGAAGAGAATCGTTCAACTGACAGAAGTGCAACCCTTCCGCAAGTTGCTGCAGATTTCAAAGCTCGGCCATCAACAAGTGTCGGCGTGCAAACCGTTCAACGAAGCATCATCAGTATGGGCTTTCGTAGCCGAAGGCCCACTCGTGTATCCTTGATGACTGTACGACACAAAGAATTACGCCACGCCTGGGCCTGTCGACACCGGCATTGGACTGTTGATGACTGGAAACATGTTGACTGGTCGGACGAGTCTCCTTAAAAATTGTATTGGGCGGATGGAAGTGTACGGGTATAGAGACAACCTCATGAATCCATGGATACTGCACGTCAGCAGGGGACTTTTGAAGCTGGGGGAGGCTCTTTAATGGTGTGAGGTGTGTGCAGTTGGAGTGATATGGGACCCCTGATACGTCTAGATACGACTCTGACAGTGACACATACGGAAGCATCCTGTCTGATCACCTGCATCGATTCATGTCCATTGTGGATTCCTACGGACTTGCAGGACAATGCGACAGCCACAGGTCCGGAATTGCTACAGAGTGGCAATACTCTTCTGAGTTGAAACGCTGCCCACCATACTATCCAAACATAAACATTATTGAACGCATTTGGGACGACCTGCAACGTGCTGTTCCGAAGAGATCTCCACCCTCTCGTACTCCTACAGATTTATGGATGGCCCTGCAGGACTGGTGGTGTCAGTTCCCTCCAGCACTACCTCAGACATTAGCCGAGTCCATGCCAAGACGTGTTTCGGCACTTCTGGGTGCTCGCTTGGGCCTCACACGATATTAGGCAGGAGTACCAGTTTCATTGTCTCTTCAGCGTATATCGTAAGGCACTTGTCGTTAACCAGACCTTGGTTTAATTTGTTAAA
The DNA here is from genome assembly GCF_021461395.2 of Schistocerca americana. Lineage (NCBI taxonomy): Eukaryota > Metazoa > Arthropoda > Insecta > Orthoptera > Acrididae > Schistocerca > Schistocerca americana. The sequence continues at coordinate 91,302,287 of NC_060123.1, read as the reverse complement.
TGCGCGCTGGCATTCACTGTTCCAGTACCACTTTGTGCTTTTGCTTAACATATCGAGCAGTGGTTCGCCAATGGAAGCTGCAAGAGAGAGAAATACCGACAATAATATTTTATTTGCCTCAATAAGAGACATAACTGCTTGACATCCTTGCGAGCCGAACGGTTCTTAATAACGTCGATGTGCCCCGGCGTCGGCTTTATGCCGGTTGCAGGCGGTATTGCAGTTCCCGTATGCAAATAAAACGTGTTTTGTAGCAATCTCAGTGCGATAACTAGAAACCATTGCGCTACAATCGACTCAGAGGATGGATTCAGCTATTTTCGGGTGCTCATGTTCTGATGAGACGTCATCCCTTCCCGCTCTGCGAGTGCTCCGCTGCCCACAGCACCCGATCAGTAGATTTTCTTTGAAGGTGCGCTATAGCATACTGTGGAAGTTTAGAATGAGAGTTGGGTGGATCTACTTCACTTGCAAATGTAACAACAGAGAGGAGTGGGTTTGAGGCTCACTGAGCTGGCTTACATAACACTGAAAATTTTGAAACACTTGCAAAATATTTTCATCAGCTTCTTTATTGTCCAGAACCAATCCATAAACTCGAATATTCAAACACTCACGAAAATCTGGAAGAAAGGTTCACCCCCATATATCAAAGAAACTGAAGAAGTTAGTAAAACCTTACAAAACTAGTAGGGAAGAGTCTTACAGCAGAAGTTTGGAAATTGTCTCTATTAAAAATAAAAAAAATGGGTTAAAATTAACCTGTGAGAAAACCAGGAAAACTGAAAAACTCCCAGGAGAGTGGAAGATGGCCTCGATAAATCCACTACATAAGAAAAGCCATAAACAAGGTACAAAGGAATTCCTTTGCATTCAGTTGCGTATTATGTATTTTCCAAGATTATACTAAACAGAGTAGGAACGACAATGGAAACTGATTCACATGAATGTCAAGGTGGTTTCAGGAAGGGCAGAACATGTTATGAATAAATACATATTCTGGAATCAATCATTTCCAACAAATTACTGAATTCAAAAGATGTTCTTTGATTGCCAAAAGGTCACTGATTCGTTTGGCGGAAACTATAGATAAAATAAAACTACGGTAGTAGAAGCAGGTTCATGCCTGTTTCATGTTGTAGAATAAGTAAGTGGGCCCTACGAAAAAGTAAAACGGTACCTAAAGATTTACGTGTAGAGTTCGAGTTCAGATGGCTCTAAGCACTATGGGTTCAAATGGCTCTGAGCACTATGGGACTTAACATCTATGGTCATCAGTCCCCTAGAACTTAGAACTACTTAAACCTAACTAACCTAAGGACATCACACACATCCATGCCCGAGGCAGCATTCGAATTTGCGACCGTAGCAGTCGCGCGGTTCCGGACTGAGCGCCTAGAACCGTAAGCACTATGGGACTTAACATCTGAGGTCATCAGTCCCCTAGAATTAGAACTACTTAAACCTAACTAACCTAAGGACATCACACACATCCGTCCCCGAGTCAAGATTCGAACCTACGACCGTAGCAGCAGTGCGGTTCGGGACTGAAACGCCTAGAACCGCTCGTTCTCAGCGGCCAGCGTTAGAGCACGAGAAATGTGTGACTAGCAGAGCACGTAACGGCACGGCAGTGCAGTGGTTAAGTGCACTGGCTGGTCATTCATCGGCTCGGGTGCGATTCCCGCTGCTGTCATACTTTTATTTTATGTTATTCCTCGCATTGTTAAACGATTAATTATAAAAGTTAAATATATTTAAACTATTCAATTTATATACGTAAAATAATATATTCCATGCAGTTACGGTTACAACACGTCTAAGTCGAAAGGCTGTACACCACTGGATAATCCATTGCGTTTCGAATTTACAGTCACATCGCCAACAACCGACTTGTGCAGCTGTAGAAGGACTGAAATGTCCCTGATGGATTTGTTGCTTGGGTAACACCCACTGACTTGTCCGCGTTTCAAGTCGCTTAGCTCTCCTGAACTACTCGACATGTTATTCCGTGTTCTCTACTGACAACACAATGCTCCACACCTCCCTTTATATTGGCAGGTTCGCCTGTCGTGACTTCTAGTGATCGATTTTGCATTAGAGAGCCGGCAGTGGTGGCCAAGGGGTTCTAGGCGCTTCAGTCCGGAACTGAGCGACTGCTACAGTCGCAGGTTCGAATCCTGCCTCGGGCATGGGTGTGTGTGACGTGATTAGGTTATTTAGGTTTAAGTAGTTCTAAGTTCTAGGGGACTGATGACCTCAGATGTTAAGTCCCATAGTGCTCAGAGCCATTTGAACCTTTTTTTTTTTTTTTTTTTTTTTTTGCTTTAGAGAGGGTTGACGGGATACATTTGATCAGCTAGTGAACGAACCTACGTTAACTCTGTGAAAGTGACCTGAGATGATTGACACGTATAGCATGTGTGACATCCCTGTGTTACGGAAGGGAAACCTTGGCCAGTTGCGGCTGTTGGAGCAGCGAACGCCAGCTCGGAGTGCTCTATGCCGTGCCGTACCATGGCGAGCGCTCGCTTTAACGCTCAGCGTTAATGAGAATGCAGTAGGGCTTTCGCGTGGGTGCCGTATCGTGCAGCGTCGTATTGCACTGACATCGTTAGCTGGCGTGCTGCGGATGATCGCATCAAAACAACGAGCAAGTCCCACGCAAAACGGCGATTCGGGACAGTCGGAGTTGATAGTACGTTTCATTATAATTCGGCATATTTTCTCAAATACACGTTGAGGGGCCAGCTTAATATACGGATTCGTTCATTTGAGATGCATGCTTGTAGAAATAATTTTAATAAAGATTTACTTTTGTGAATGGATTCATCGGCATGTCTGAGGAATATGGCGTTCTGTTCTTTGGACAAATTAGGCGTGTGCTTGACATCAATAAGGAGCTAATATCGGCTGCAGGAAATGCGAACTTATCAATGATCCGAACCGTTAGTAACATAAATCTTTAGCCCGCCCGGTTAGCCGAGCGGTCCAACGCACTGCTTTCCGGAGCGGGAAGGAGCGCCTGGTCCCCGGCACGAAACCGCCCGGCGGACTTGTGTCGAGGTCCGGTGATCCGTCCAGTCTGTGGATGGTTTTTAGGTGGTTTTCCATCTGCCTCGGCGAATGCAGGCTGGTTCCCCTTATTCCGCCTCAGCTACACTACGTGGGCGACTGGTGCGCAAACGAGTTCTCCACGTACGCTTACACCACCATTACTCTAACACGCAAACATAGGGGTTACACTCGTCTGCTGGGAGACGTTCCCTGGGGGGGGGGGGGGGTGTCCACTGGAGGCTGGAGGCCGAACCGCACAATAACCCTGGGTTCGGTGTGGTGCGGCGGAGGGGTGAAGTGGACTACGGTAGTCGTCGTGGGGTTGTGGACCACTGCGGCTGTTGCGGGGACGGAGCCTCTCCGACGTTTCTAGGCCTCTGGTTTACATACAACATAAATCTTTTGTATCATTTTGTTGTTTTCCAAACGTGATCCCTTCTCCTATAAATGTTCGTCTTCCAATTTCAGTAAACAGATGCACCGTTTTGTACCTTCAAAGGTGATGGAAGACGCTGGAGAGGTCAGTTGATGAAGACTTCACGGAAAAAATGAAATATTTTTCATCTACATCATACTCCGCAAGCCACCTAATGGTGCGTGGCAGAGGGTACTTGCGGTACCACTATCTGATCCATCCAACCCTGTTCCACTCTCGAATAATGCGTGGGAAGAATGATTTTCGGTAAGCCTCTGCATTGCTTTTAATTTCTCAGATTTTCTCCTCGTGGTCAATAAGCGACATGTATGTGGGAGGGGGGGGGGGGGGGAAGTAATATGTTGTTCGACTTATCCTGAAAAGTGCTGTCCCGAAATTTCAATAGTAAATATTTCCGTGATGCACAACTCCTCTCTTGTAACTCATGCCAGTGGAGTCTCTTTGGCATCTCCGTAACGCTCTCTCGCCAGATAAACGATCCCGTGACGAAACAGGCTGCTCTTCGTTGCATCTTCTCTATCTTCTCCATGCAGGCCTCTGGTGGCCAAGCGGTTCTAGGCGCTTCAGTCTGGAACCGCGCGACCGCTACGGCCGCAGGCTCGAATCCTGCCTCGGGCATGGATGTGTGTGATGTCCTTAGGTTAGTTAGGTTTAAGTAGTTCTAAGTTCTAGGGGACTGCTGACCTGATATGTTAAGTCCCATAGTGCTCAGAGCCATTTCAACCTTCTCCTCCATCAGTCCTACCTGATAGGCATCCCAGATAGATGAACAATAATGAAGAATCGGGCGAACAAGCTCCTTATAAGCCACATCTTTCGTGGATGAGTTACATTTCCTTAAAGTTCTTCCGATGATTCTGAGTCTGGTATCTGCTTTTCCCAGTATCTGTTTTTGCAGTTATTCCACTTAGGGTCGCTCCGTATAGTTACTCCTAGATATTTTACGGCAGACGCTGTCTCCAGCTGTCATCAATAGTGTAGCTGTACAGTAGTGGGTTTCTTTTCCCATGTAATCGCAATATGTTACATTTATTTACGTTCAGGGTCAACTGCCAAAACCTGCACCAATCATCTATTCTCTGCAGGTCTTTATGCAAATTCTTACCCTATTCTGGCGTTGCTACTTTGGTAAAGACAACTACATCATCTGCAAGTAGCCTTAAAGAGTATACGACGCTTTCAAATAGGTCATTTATACATATATTGTAAACAGTAACGGTCCTATCACACTTCCCTGCCGTGCGGAGTGGTCATGCGGCTAGCCATGGGTGTGTGTGTTTGTCTTAGCATAAGTTAGTTTAAGTTACTTTAAGCAGTGTATAAGTCTAGGGACCGATGACCTCAACAGTTTGGTTCCTTAGGAATTCACACACACACACACACACACACAAACACACATTTCCCTGTGGTGCTCCGGATATTACCGGTACATCTATCGATTTTGTTCCGTTGAGAGTGACGTGTTGAGTTCTACCTGCAAGAAAGTCTTGAATCCAATCGCAAGTCTGCTCCGATACTCCGTAAGCTCGTTTCTTTTTTTCATTAAACGGCAATCCGGGACGGTGTCAAATGCCTTACTGAAATCAAGGAACACGGCGTCAACCTGAGCGTCATTGTCCACTGCGCTATGAATCTCATGGAGGAACAGAGCGAGCTGAGTTTCGCAGGATCTCTGTTTGCGAAATCCATGTTGATTCTTATAGAGGAGATGGTCATTTTCCAAAAACGTCATAATTCTTGAGCATAAAACATATTCCATAATTCTACAACAGATTGACGTCAACGATATAGGTCTATAATTGTGTGGAGCTGTCTTACGGCTTTTCTTAAAAACGGGAATGACCTGCGTTTTTTTCCAATCATTAGGTACCTCTCGTTGCTCAAGCGATCTACGATAAATTACTGCTAGAAGGGGAGCAAGCTCTTTCTCATAAACTTTGTTGTTGTCGTTGTGGTCTTCAGTCCAGATATTGTTTCGATGTAGCTCTTCACGATACTCTATCCTGTGGAAGCTTCATCTCCCAATACCTACTGCAACTCACATCCTTCTAAATCTGCTTACTGTATTTATCTCTTGGTCTCCCTCTACGGTTTTTACCCTCCACTGTGCCCTCCAGTAGTAAATTGGTGATCGCTTGATGCCTCAGAACGTGTCCTACCAACCGATCCCTTCTTCTAGTCATGTTGTGCCACAAATTTCTCTTCTCCCCAATTCTATTCAGTACCTCCTCATTAGTTATGTGATCCACCCATCTGATCTTCAGCATTCTTCTCTAACATTACATTTCGAAAGCTTCTGTTCTCTTCTTGTCTAAACTATTTATCGTCCATGTTTCACTTGCATACATGGCTACACTCCATACAAATACTTTCAGAAACGACTTCCTGACACTTAAATCTATACTCGATCTTAACAAATTTCTCTTCTTCAGAAACGCTTTCCTTGCCATTGCCAGTCTACATTTTATATCCTCTCTATTTCCAGCATCGTCATTTATTTTTCTCCCCAAATAGCAAAACTCATTTACTACTTAAAGTGTCTCATTTCCTAATCTAATTCTCTCAGCATCATCGGATTTAATTCGACTACATTCCATTATTGTCGTTTTGCTTTTGTTGATGTTCATCTTATATCCTCCTTCCAAGACACTGTTCATAATTTTTATAGAATCTTGTAGGTATCTCATCTGGTCCTGGCGCCTTTCTACCATTAAGCGATTGTAACTGTTTTTCAGTTCCGCGATCGGTTATCTCAATATCTGCCATTTCGAAGTTCGGACGACGATTGAAAGGAGGGTCAGTGCTACGATCTTCCGCGGTTAAACAACTTTATTCATTCATTTCATTTCACTTATCCATACAGTGCAATATTAAAAATTTATTTACTATATCATCTTGGAGATGAACGGTTCCATCTTCGGGTACCTTGCAAACTTTTAGGAATCGATGAAAATCCGCAAGCATTTATTGCTAGGCAGCGTGATGAAATTATTGTCCAAGTATCAGTAAGCTCCAATACAACTCGAGCGGTCGATAAAACCGAAGTACACAGTAACTTCCACAACCGAGGCGATTTGATGCAAGATGGGTTGGTTATTTGAAGATGCGTAACACATTATCCGGATTACTTTTATTTTGCCTGTCCTGTATCATAACACGGCCAGGAAATTTATGCCTAACCTTCTCTAAGTTTTGATTGAAATTTTCCATCGATACCACTCCTGAGGAGGGTTGTCTACAAAAGTGCCGTGCGGAGTGGCCGCGCGGTTTGAGGCGCCTTGTGACGGACTGCGCAGCCCCTTCCGCCGGAGGTTCGCGTCCTCCCTCTGGCATGGGTGTGTGTGTTTGTCTTAGCATAAGTTAGTTTAAGTTACTTTAAGTAGTGTGTATGTCTAGGGACCGATGACCTCAGCAGTGTGGTCCCTTAAGCATTCACACACATTTGAACATTTTTTCTACACAAGCATCCGGTTACAATGTCTGACCCACGTTTAACACTTATCTTCACTCATTAATGCATCAACATCTGGTTTAAGCTACCTTTCTGTCCCTAGCACTATGCTAGCATTATTACTACTTACATGTGAGCCTAGTTCTGGGACCTTTTCGATGAATGTTCCTGCAAATGACTAACACTTTCTCGAGTTTACCCAGACGATTGGCACTGTTAACATTTTTTGAGGGACTAATATTCTTCCCTCTCTAAAGTGAGAAGGTAGCTTTAAGGGCCTGTGGAGTGATTCATCTGCCCTAACATGCCCAAAATCGCACGCCTCTGCTCAAATGGTTCAAAATGGCTCTGAGCGCTATGGGCTTAACATCTGAGGTCATCAGTCCCCTAGAACTTAGAACTACTTAAACCTAACTAACCTAAGGACATCAGACACATCCATGCCCGAGGCAGTATTCGAACCTGCGACCGTAGCAGGCGCGCGGTTCCGGACTGAAGCGCCTAGAACCGCTCGGTCACAGCGGCCGGCCACGCCTCAGCCCTGGCAGCTGCTTCCCTCGTGTAGCGTACGACTGCCGTATTAAGAGCGGTACTGCAGTCCTGCATCTGATATTGAAGGTTAAGAAGTCTGCATCCGAGGTCGTCACAGAATCTGCTGACCCTCTAGATACAGCTTTCCCCTCGGCTCCAAACCAGAGGACGCCGATCGGTTCCGGAAATGATGCTATAACAAGCTACCTCGGCTGCCAACCCGCATGCGAGGCTTCGCCGTTGCTTACTGCGTGCAAAAGCCGACGCTGTGGTGTGCCCGGAACCCAGGCGTGGCGAGTCGAGCCACGATTCGCAACCGGCTGCGCCCAGTGAGCTCATGAACACCCGCCGGCAGAGCCTCTTCCAGATCTCGGGGGAGACACCATCTAAAGCAAACGGAATGGATACTGGCCATCCTTCCCGATATACCTGCTGTTTCCCTAACGTTGAAGGAAATGGAATGTCGACTGTCTTCTCGAAGTCTTAACACTAAATTCTGCGAAACACTCTTTTAGTCTATGTCCTCGAGGTGATGAGAATCATTAACGCTCTTGCGCTTACTAAAGGAACTCATGACTAAATGCGTCGCTCTTCTTTGGACTCTCTCTATTACCTATGTTCATCCTACATGACAAGGGTTTCGTACTGGCGCGTATTCTGTTGAGCGAATGTTTTTTAACCCGCTTATTTCGTTTATGAATTATAATTCTTTCAGATTCTTCCACTGAATAGTAGCCTAGTATCTGCTTTCTCTACAACATGGTTTGTGTGGTGGACCCATTTTATTTCGCTCCATATGGTAATTTCTAGATGTTTATTAAGGTTGATACAGTTTCCAGAGAATTATCAGCGAAAGTGTAATCAGATAGGGATGGGCGTTTGCGCCTATTTACACGCAATACTTTACATTTATTTGTGGATGAGATAAACTTCTAATTTCTGCAAAATCGTTTATAATCTACTTGCCTTGCTTCAGTTCCCATGTTCATACATTTAACAGGTGCTTCTGCAAACCGCCACTCCGAGTTTCCTACGTCAACGCCTTAGATCATTTGTGTTTGGCATTAAGTGTGTTGTGCTTGATACTTAACCGAGAAATATAAATTGACTGATTAATTACCTGACCTGGCTTGTACGCCAGACTACTGTAAAACGTATCACTTCTTTGGCCTCTAGCAGTGTCTCTTGATGTGGAAAATGTCTAATTGCGCCGAGGTTCAGAGCTCTTGCTAAACCATAAGCCCCACTACAAGTGACTGGGTACATCAGTTTGTAACAGAACTGTATTAGTTTCGATGCACGTTGTGTGTTGTCGAGATCTGACGTGTTTATTTAATGATTCTGTAAAAATTTTATTACAATGCGAATAGCACAATCATTTTACTGTTTTGTAATTAAGAATAAGAAACAAATCATTTCTGTGTTGTCTGAGTTCATCCTTAACTTGCCCTTACTTATTATTACGAAAATTACAAAATTCGGTTTAAAGATAAAAGGAAACCATCAGGCCTGAGGAAGGCCAAGCTTTCAGGCTTGTCGTTCCGGTTGGTGAGCGCCTTGTCTACAAGGGAAAAGGCGCCGTAGAGAGGCGCACTGGGAATTGTTGAGGTAGGGGTAACAGGTGGCGATGCCGCGTTCCTCTTTAGGGCACGCCTCTTATGTGGAATAAAGTTTACCGCAAACAGACTGAGCAGTGGGAAGCGACAGGCAACAGTGTCAGTGAGAGGTCATGTTTTGATGCAGTGTGCAGTATATTACTATTTTGTGCTAACATACAAGCTGTACGTATCATTGGAAGAACACTTATATTAATACTTCTGCTTTGAGAACTCGTCCCTGGTGGCTTTTAGCTGTGGTTGCAAGATTAACCAGGCTAAATTATAGCGATCATTGCTATGTGAAACAGTAATAGTAAGAATTGTAATGTTATATTAAACTTAATGAGACAAAATGTTACATATATTTATTTAAGTTTATATAAGTTTCAAGAAAAAATTCATTCAAATGAGAACTATTACCTTTAAAGGTTCTTGGAAAAGTCTTAAAGTAACGACAAGCTCTCGATAAATATACAGGATGGAGCAGATATTTTTATGTGTTATATCTTAATAAGTACGCACTTTAGTGTGTTGGTTTGTTTTTCTCTCTGTGTCGAATAGTATTCCTACAAACACATCACAAACTTTACGACCTGACCTTTCCAGCATGGTCTTAACTGCACCAATAAAAGAACTACGCCCGTCAGTATAGACTAACCGTTATGTGTCCACGCATCCACTCTTCAGTACCTGACCTGACACCCAGCGGAAAGTAAGCATTAATGGTTTCCTCTTGCCACATCTACTTGGAGGTACCAACCAACCTAAAAACATTCGAGTTGTAATAGCTATAATTATTAGTCTACAAATAACGTAAATACTGATGTAATACTGTTCAGTACACCGTTCTCAGTCTCCAACTGAAACATCTGCACTTATTCCAGATACACCCTGTACTGTCAATTTCATTCTGGTTCTAAAAAGCATTTGTGTTTCAGGTAGATTAAACATGTCTACGTTCTCAAAATTTCATCCATCAGAACGTGACGATGGAAATAGAGAATAATCTAGTTAAATTTCAGGAGGAAGTTCTCAAGGTGGCTTTTTTCATAATTCCTGTTCCAGTGGTGAATGCAGTCACTGTGTTTGGTGAAGAATATACATTATGAAAACTATAATTCGAGATAAGCAGTGAAGTGCTGTAAATACTTTGTTGCTATATACTACGGCTCAATAGTTTGTCTGCCAAGCTTTCAGCAGAAGTTTAATAGCCAAATTAAAATTCAGTTAGGTAAACACTGGGACGAAAATTAATCGAAGACTACAAGATAAATTAATGTAGTTAGGGATGTAAAGAGAACACTTTTGTGACGTAAAGAGAACACTTCATTTCAGAATAGGAAGGACGGTATAGCGCCATTATAAGTTCAAATGTCGCCAGAAGGCAACGGCGTACCATCTCCAACAGGACCTTGCCTACTAAAGCACTGTTCTGTTCTGAACAATCTGCGGGTTAATTGCAGCTTTATCTCGTATGGTATTTATAATTACTGTGATACAGTAACAGTTTTCGTTCGTATGTGATGATATACGGGGTGGGATATTAAGAAAGTAAGTTACACATTATTATTTTATGGAAAGTAACATTTACTGAATTCTGTAATACACCTCAAAGTGACACAGACATATGATACTATTTTTCAGTGTAATGACCAAGTCTCTTAACAACGGTCGGAACTTACTGCCGGCAGTTCAGTTCCTCGACGATAGAAATCCACTCCTTGGTGATGGAGGGATTCGAGAACGGCTGTGTGGATGTCCGCATCGTCACCCATGCAGATGTTCTTCCTCGACTGCTTGGGCGTTATACTCTGTGATCGACATCGATGGGCTTCCTCCCCAGTCAGCACCCCGACCCACTTCTGCGCGGTGTTGGTCAACCTGCTGGCACCAATTAAAGTTTAGTTAGGCACTACATGCCACGAGCGACGGATACGTCAATAAAAAAAGAGATAGGGAGTATTGTGTTGTCAGTAAGGAAATATTCCACAGCAGAATGGATTGGTCAGAAGAGCTCAATGACTTTGAATGTGGACACGTCGTTCGATGTCAGCTGAGTAGCAAATCCATCAGGTTCATTTCAATCCCTCTGAAGCTGTCCAAGTAGACTGTTGGTGATTTAGTTGTGAAGCGAAAATCCAAAGGAACAACCACAGTGAAACAAAGACAGGCCAGAACCCATTTACTGAGAGAAAGGGAAGCGTGGTTGAGAAAACATTGCTTGAAATCAGTGGAACGAATCACTCGTCAGTTGCAGATTGCTGCTAACAGTCTAGTCAGTACAGTGACTGTGTGTAGTGAGTTATGAACTCTGGTCGTGCAGCTCCTCATAAGTCACACATTACTGTGGTCAGTGTAGTGTAAAGAGAAATCCCTCTGGACATTGGATGACTCGGAACGAGTGACCTTGAGTGGAAATCCGACGGAAGGGTTGGTTTTGGCGAATGAATAGAAAACGTTATTGCCATCATGCGTAGTGCCAACAGTGAAGTACAGAGGTATGGTGGTGTTTTTTGTAGTTAATGAGTGATCTTCTCATTATGGTTAAGGAAATGCTAAATGCAAAATAATAAGAACACATTTTACAGTTTGGGGACCATAACTGTATCTACATGACAACAGACTCTTCCATAAATAAGCGTCTGTGAGGCAATGGTTTACAGACAATAACCAAGAAACAGAATGACCTGTCCAGAGATCCGACCTGAACCCTATGGAACACTTCTGAGATCAGTGGAGAGTGTCGACTTTTCTCCAGACTCCAGTGTCCATTATCACTACTGATATTCTCCTGGTGGCGGCAAAAATACACTCATGCTCATAAATTAAGGATATTGCTGATACATGGTGAAGCAACGCTCTGGTGGGCGATTTTCGGGTTTAAATCACCTCGGGTATGAGCATGCGGTGCACTTGACCTGCGGTCGTCGCACGGTGGCGCTGGCAGCAGTCCACATACGCAGAGGTGTGTTCGCGCATGTCAGAGTAAGGTGCGGCGAGTAAGTGTGTAGACGTTTTCAGATGTGCTGATGGTGACTGTGTGCTTAAAATGGCTGAAAGAACACGTGTTGATGACGTTATGAGGGGTAGAATACTGGGGTGACTGGAGGCTGGTCAAACCCTCCGTGTGCCAGAAAGTGTGATCTCAAGATTATAGCAACGATTCCAGCAGACAGGGAACGTTTACAGGTGCTACAGTACGGGACGTTCACAGTGTACGACACCACAAGAAGACAGACATCTCACCATCAGTGCCCGCAGACGGCCACGGAGTGCTGCACGTAGCCTTGCTCGGGACCTTACAGCAGCCACTGAAACAGTTGTCTCCAGACACACAGTCTACAGACGACTGAACAGACGTGGTTTATTCGCCGAGAGACCTGCAAGGTGCATTCCACTGACCCCAGGTCATAGGAGAGCCCGTAAAGCCTGGTTTCAAGAACACAGTACATGGTCATTGGAACAGTGGTCCCAGGTTATTTTCTCAGATGAGTCCAGGTATAGTCTGAACAGTTATTCTCGCCGGGTTTTCATCTGGCGTGAACCAGGAACCATATACCAACCCCTTAATATCCTTGAAAGGGACCTGTATGAAGGTCGTGGTATGATGGTGTGGGGTGGGATTATGATTGGTGCACGTACATCCCTGCATGTCTTTGACAAAGGAACTGTAACAGGTCAGGTGTATCGGGACGTCATTTTGCACCAGTACGTCCGCCTTTTCAGGGGTGCAGTGGTTCCACCTTTCTCCTGATGGATGATAACGCACGGCCCCACATAGCTGCCATCGTGGAGGAGTACTTTGAAACAGAAGATATCAGGCGAATGGAGTGGCTTGCCTGTTCTCCAGACCTAAACCCCATCGAGCAATTCTGGGATGACCTCGGTCGACGTATCGCTGCACGTCTTTACACCCCTAGGACACTTCGGGCGCTCCGGCAGGCACTGGTGCAAGAATGGGAGGCGATACCTCAGCAGCTGCTCGACCACCTGATCCAGAGTATGCCAACCCGTTGTGCGGCCTGTGTACGTGTGCATGGTGATCATATCCCTTATTGCACAGGAAACAGTGGCGTTTTGTAGCACATATGTTTCCGGACGGTTTTTTCAACTCATCTCCAATACCGTGGACTTGCCCCCCTTCTAACAACCGTGTACCGCAAGTCTCTAGAGGAACGGAGGGTTCCAAATGATTGGAAAAGAGCACAGGTAGTCCCAGTCTTCAAGAAGGGTCGTCGAGCAGTTGCGCAAAACTATAGACCTATATCTCTGACGTCGATCTGTTGTAGAATTTTAGAACATGTTTTTTGCTCAAGTATCATGTCGTTTCTGGAAACCCAGAATCTACTATGTAGGAATCAACATGGATTCCGGAAACAGCGATTGTGTGAGACCCAACTCGCTTTATTTGTTCATGAGACCCAGAAAATATTAGATACAGGCTCCCAGGTAGATGCTCTTTTTCTTGACTACCGGAAGGCGTTCGATACAGTTCCGCACTGTCGCCTGATAAACAAAGTAAGAGCCTACGGAATATCAGACCAGCTGTGTGGCTGGATTGAAGAGTTTTTAGCAAACAGAACACAGCATGTTGTTATCAATGGAGAGACGTCTACAGACGTTAAAGTAACCTCTGGCGTGCCACAGGGGAGTGTTATGGGACCATTGCTTTTCACAATATATATAAATGACCTAGTAGATAGTGTCGGAAGTTCCATGCGGCTTTTCCCAGATGATGCTGTAGTATACAGAGAAGTTGCAGCATTAGAAAATTGTAGCGAAATGCAGGAAGATCTGCAGCGGATAGGCACTTGGTGCAGGGAGTGGCAACTGTCCGTTAACATAGACAAATGTAATGTATTGCGAATACATAGAAAGAAGGATCCTTTATTGTATGATTATATGATAGCGGAACAAACACTGGTAGCAGTTACTTCTGTAAAATATCAGGGAGTATGCGTGCGGAACGATTTGAAGTGGAATGATCATATAAAATTAATTGTTGGTAAGGCGGGTACCAGGTTGAGATTCATTGGGAGAGTGCTTAGAAAATGTAGTCCATCAACAAAGGAGGTGGCTTACAGAACTCTCGTTCGACCTATACTTGAGTATTGCTCATCAGTGTGGGATCCGTACCAGATCGGTTTGACGGGGGAGATAGAGAAGATCCAAAGAAGAGCGGCGCGTTTCGTCACAGGGTTATTTGGTAACCGTGATAGCGTTACGGAGATGTTTAATAAACTCAAGTGGCAGACTCTGCAAGAGAGGCGCTCTGCATCGCGGTGTAGATTGCTCGCCAGGTTTCGAGAGGGTGCGTTTCTGGATGAGGTATCGAATATATTGCTTCCCCCTACTTATACCTCCCGAGGAGATCACGAATGTAAAATTAGAGAGATTAGAGCGCGCACGGAGGCTTTCAGACAGTCGTTCTTCCCGCGAACCGTACGCGACTGGAACAGGAAAGGGAGGTAATGACAGTGGCACGTAAAATGCCCTCCGCCACACACCTTTGGGTGGCTTGCGGAGTATAAATGTAGATGTAGATGTGATGTAGACTTACGGATCTGTGTCGTGTGTGTTCCCTACGTGCATATGCTATTAGCGCCAGTTGTGTGGCACCACATTCTGCAATTATCCTTAATTTATGAGCATGAGCGTATATCCAGGTAGCAATGTTAAAATAATTTATTTATTTACATATTTTATTAACAGCACGTCTTCTTTGACATGGAATGAAACAAAACATAAGATACGTCACTTCATGAATTAGAACAATAATAACTCCAGTGGCTCGAAGCTAGATTGCCATTGAGTTTAACTTTATTAAACACGTATATAGTAAGAGTCAAAATCTTGTATGAGGCAAAATCGTCTAAGTCTAGCGTGAAGCGTCGGCCGTTGTGGCCGAGCGGTTCTAGGCGCTTCAGTCTGGAACCACGCGACCGCTACGGTCGCAGGTTCGAATCCTGCCTCGGACATGGATATGTGTGATGTCCTTAGGTTAGTTAGGTTTAAGTAGTTCTAAGTTCTAGGGGACTGATGACCTCAGATGTTATGTCCCATAGTG
Source organism: Schistocerca americana (assembly GCF_021461395.2). NCBI lineage: Eukaryota > Metazoa > Arthropoda > Insecta > Orthoptera > Acrididae > Schistocerca > Schistocerca americana. The sequence goes on along the minus strand of NC_060123.1, from coordinate 91,287,147 downwards.
CTCAGAGCCATTTGAAACATTTTTTTTCTAGCGTGAAGCCTTTTCAAAATTTGACAGGTATTAATTTACAAGTCCACAAGTCTGCCACGACGACAGTGTTCCCATCTTCTTCAGTGAGGAGGCGAGGCCACGCAAGCTCTAAGTCCTTATGAGTGGGACTAGATCCAGAGGTCCATAGACTACGGGGATGGAACGCTAACCATATGACCGCCGCCATCCCGTGCTCAGCGTTGCAACGTACTAGCCTATCACTGACGTGTATTTACTCTCTTGCGATTTTCTCGAAACAGCCTGAGTAGTACGCCTTACTACTTGCACGTTATGTTGTCCTAATGGACTGTCCAAGGTGTACAAAGTTAGAAGTAAATCCCTTACCCCATGTCAGTACGAACAGCAAGGCTGCAACTAGCAGCGGTAGAGTCCATAGCTGGAGACAAGTTGATTCATGCACACTATCACTGGTGTAAGTCTCACCTCAGAGCTGGTGGCTGTCAGAATGCGCGTTCCTGTATACAAATGAGTTGCATTTGTACTGTGTAGTCTCCTCCCTGTTTTCCCAAGAAATGGAGCCCATCACGTAAGCCACAACATAAACACAGCTCGGACGTGGTAAAAACCTCGTCACAGACGCCACAACAGTTCTCTCTTTCTGATGCATTGATGATATTACGATTCTGGTCCTTCTACTAAGTCGGGGCATGTTGTAAATCCCCACCAGCGTGGAGACAGTACCTGTTGTATCAGCAGTTAACTCCTGACGTAACTTTTCTTGGTCTGCACTGGTCTGACCTGAGGTTCTTGCTTTAACTGCGATGACACTTTTGTTTTATTTTACTCAGCTATGCCAAGTAGAATAGATGCGGTGCATCACTCCTGTAGTTACATGTCAGGAGTGAAGTATAGAATGGAAATTGTAAGTGGACTATACAAACCAGAGAAGAAGAACATGTAATAATTTGAAAGAAGAATGTGGGATCAGTAGAAAGAATAGGCGAGGAAGATAGGTCTCTTAAAGCAAAACAAAAGGGATGTGTTAGCGAAGCTTTTGATGTGACGTACATAAGCACTGCAAAGACAACTGTAGTGGACAGCTTCTAGGTGCAGACCAGAGACTGTGCCTTGTTATAATCTGAGCAGATAAATTTGAAATCATAGATGTAATACATACCAGGGAATGCACCAAAACATTGAAGGATTTATTAGCTTATTAAGTAATTACATAAAACTGAAATAAATCTGCACGTTATAAATGAGTAAGGTAAGCACTGAACAACGTAAAAATCCTGGTTCCGCACACAGGCCTGGATTTCATTGATGCAAAATAAATAATCTCTAAATTTCAGGGCAGAAAAACAAAGCAATTTCTTGTTGTGAAGGGCGCGCCGCCAATCACGTTCGATGTCCGCCCTCTCATATTTGACAATATGTAGCAGATTTTATCTGAAATCGCATTTTCGTATCGAGTGGCTAGAACCAGCGATTACTGAAGCCATAATGACCTGTCATGCACAGGTCAAAGCGCAGACCAGCATTATCAAGTTTTTGAATATTCTGAAAGTCGCGCTGACGTTCTCCGGCGGAGTAATGAAACGTCATGGACAGGATTACGCTAATATATACTTTACTGAGGGCGCTTTAGTGTTCTTAGGGAACTGTCTAACGCCATGCTGAAAGCTTTTGCACTTATCGCTATAAACAAAAAATTGCTGACGCGATTGGAACATCTTCCCGTGACGAACATTTCTCGGTACACAAGAAATCATCCTATGGAGGATATATCTAACTACTCAACGAACAGTTTAATTTGGAGGAAGAACACCCAAGTGCTGTGCTCTTCTTTAATGTGCTTTACCATGATTGGTTATTCATAGTTTTTGGGTAGTCGAAGGAAGGAAGTGGGTTATGATTTAATGCCCTGTCATTGACTACATCGTCAGAGATGGATCACAGGCAGTCAGTGTCCCCGTTTGTCTCAAAGACATTAATAAGGAACACCTTAGACTAACCCTGAGATTGAAACTTCTTGGCAGAATAATACTGTGTGCCGGACCGAGACTCGAACTCGGGACCTTTGCCTTTCACGGGCAAATGCTCTATCATCTGAGCTACCCAAGCAATACTCAAGACCCGTTCTCACAGCTTCAATTCTGCCAGTACCTCGTCTCCTACCTTGAACCCTGAGATTATCATTCATTAAATTTTTTTAGAACTTGGTTTTTTATGGAAAACTGTGTAGTGTAACGACGTAAGTTTTATATAAATGATTTTCTTTGGACATATGACCATGTGCAGACTTCGTCACCTACGTCAGTTACAACACACTTCAAAATTATTTAAGTTCCTTTTAAACGAAACTGTAATTAAAACACCATCATTTGAGTCGTATGCGCAGAATTACGTCACTCAGTCCAATTGGTTTGCGCAAACTTTTTCACTTTAGATGTCGTTTGTTTCTCCTCAGAAATTATATTAATGCAAGTTATCTGCTTTAATAGATATTGGAACCACATTGAATAAACTTTCAAGATTCAAACTCGTGATGAACGTTGTCAACAATTAATAATCTTGTCAAATAAATTACGTAACATAATTCTTCATAAATAAATTCTCGGAACACGTATTTAAACTTTTGTAGCATCCACTAGATTATTATTTGCCTACATATAGACGTGAACCTGAGCCTTGACAAGACAGAACTGAACATTTACAACAAGATTAAACTTTCTATGACGTCATTGTTGTACAAAACATTACAAATTCCTATTTTTTCGATTTTTAGAAGCACGACGCAACAACTCGGTTTCAGGATCTTCTGTTGCTCTTTGGCTGTCGACCCGCGACGTATAGTGGCCAGCAATTTTCTCTCTGGTCCCGGCAGCGAAGATGCTGTCTCCGTTCGTTGCGCCGCCCTCTCCGTACATGAAACATAAAAAATAAATACAAACTTTAGACAATTCACAATCATTGCAAATATTACAAAAAACACATAAACAAAAACTAAATTAAACTTATATTCACCTGCAAACTGGGCTGACACTGGTGGGTGGGTGACCCTTCAATTTCGCGTCCCACTACAACTGCCAGTTTGTTGATTAAATATATCAAAGTGATGTATTAAAAACTTGTGAAGGATTAATATCATCATCTAAGCATACCACAACAGCTACGCCACTAGTTGAGCAGACACGGAAGGTAACCACTGATCACAAGGGGGGAAGGCCGCGTTTTTCGAAGTTCACTTGATGTTTGTTTAACAAAGCGTGATTATGACTAGTTACAAACAGATAGGAAGCAGTTCGGTATTTGTTACTAACACTAATTGAGGGGCACGTTCAAAATGTGCCGTTGGAGGGATTGAAGGTATCTCTGTGTGTTACAAAATTTTCATAAGCGCTTTCTTATTTCGTAAAAGTGTCCGGATTGTATCCAGATCTTTGGAAAGTGTATGTAATTTTCATTGTAAAAGCGTAATAACCACAATGTCGGTGCTTTTTTGTTTGATAAAAGTGCATGGAATCTCAACGTATCAAACATAAGTCATAGTATCACCGAACAACTGTCACATATCAGAATCAATTTACTGTAGAGCTCCAAGATTCAACAGCCTCCAATACCTCTGTGCAACGCGATGACAATCTACGAGATCGCCTGTAGTACTGATGTTGCGGCACCCTTTGAGACTCCTTATCGTGGAGACATTGACAGTTGGCATGTAGTCACATGTAACGCCCAATGCAGGACAAATTTTAGTAAGGATTGCGCTTTTCTATTGTAAGGTGGGTGAGTTTTAAGTGAAAGAAATGTCGCAAGTTATTCGACGAACCCTCTCGAAAACGGGAATAATCTTCACTCACTTTCTGTTTGTTGGATACGCTACATTGCTCCAGAGACACAGAATAAACTGCTGCTGGAAGGTGAGGAAGTTCTTTTCGATAATCTACGAGGGTTGGAACCTTAATAATGGCAAATATTTATTAACAGCTCGTACAAATTAGTTTTGTTTCAAAGTTTTACTGACCTTCAAAGTAGTCACCAGCATTGTGTATAACCCGTTACCAGCGAAGTGGAAGTCGTAGGATACTCTTAGCAGTGCCAGCTGTGTTGACAGAGCGGCGCGGTCTTTTGCCCGACGAATTTGTAGCAGTTCTGAAGTGAAATGAAGTGTTTTCTTCAGTTTAGAAATTGTGTTGAAATTACGAGGGCATAAGTTATGGGAGTGCAGTAGGTGGTATAGCACTTACCAGCCCCATTAGTCAAACAAGTCAGTAACAGCTTGCACTGTACGTGCTTGAACATTGTCCTGTAAAATGATTGTCAGGTCCTGCAGAAAGTGTCACCACTTCTGTCTGTATGCTGTTCATTTTTGGATCACAACCTACGACCAACTTAGTTCTGCAAGGTTGGCAGAACAGCTTCTGTGCAGTTTGGAACTTAGGAGACGATGTACAGGCAGAACTAAAGCTGTGAGAACCGGTCGGCAATCGTGCGTGAGTAGCTCAGTTAGTAGAACACTTGCCTACGAAAGGGAAAGGTCCCGAGTTCGAGTCTCGGTGCTGTACACAGTTTTAACCCCCCAGGAAGTTTCATATTAGAGCACACTCGACTGCAGAGCGAAAGTTTCATTCCAGTCTTTTCATTCATTCTTTTCATTATCAGCAACAAGTTTTTCAATACGTTCATACCACTGCTTATACACTGGAGGAATACACTTTTCCAACGTCATAATGTCATCCAGTTTCTTATGACTTGTTGGCAATGGTGGATTGTATAAACTTGTGGCTTAATGAAAATTAATTTCATTAGCATAACTCCTTTCTTCATAGAGACAAATATCTGATTTACAAACATGCTATGTGCTTCAGACACTGAACTACTGTCTCCCGCATATACAAACATGCTATACTTGAATATTGTGAATGGTTGTTTATCGTTTTTGATAGACTTCTTAAACAAGAGTGACACATAGGCTTTGAAATCCTTAATGAGATCTTCAGTGACAAGGACAACTTCATATTTCTTTGAGGCACTCCTTACTAGGGAATACCAGTCTTCTGGAATGAAGACATACTCTTTCTTTCTCTTCAATTTCTCAATAAGTCCAAACATTATGTCACGTGGCAAGAATGAATGGCCACCTTCACGATAGTGATATATTATTTTGTCAAATTTTCCATTTACAGCTAACGTAGACAGAAACTTCATCATGACTAGATTCTTATTCTGTCTTCCACATTGTGGATGTGGTGTCCGCCAGTTATATAAAACACCGTTTTTCGCAGTACCTAAACATGTTTCGGCACCCCTATGCCATCATCAGTGGGTTTTCGTTTTTATTATTCTGCAATGTGAACATTTTTGTTGAATGATTATAAAGTTATGTGCATTTTTAGTTCAAACAGCAGATCGTTTCCATTTGTAAATACCTTTACATTTGGTGTGCATTTGGTGTTTACAATAAGAAACGATCTGTTGTTTGAACTAAAAATGCACATAATTTTATAGTCATTTAACAAAAATGTTCACATTGCAGAATAAATAAAAACGAAAACCCACTGATGTGGTGCCGAAACATGTTTGGCTACTGAGATAAACGGTGTTTTGCATAACTGGCGGACCTCACTTCCAACAATTTTAACTTCAAACGCGGCCAATACAAGGAGCTGCAAATCGAAATGATGGATATACTGTCTTCGCAGTTTTCACTGTGGAGATACAAAGTTTGTGCCTCTGGAGGTACAAAGTTATCTATATAATGTTTCAAAAATGTGCTCTCTCATTACAGCCTTTGTTTTCCGTCACTTCATCGTATATGTGCATATTGCTCTCATTAGTTGAGCAAGAACATACACACTGATTATAAACCCGTATTTGACGACAGTAAAATAAGTCTCTTGTTGGGACCACTGGTAAAGGAAGATTCTGCTGGAAATCAAAACACAAAACCTCCATAGAATTATCTCATTTGGTAAGTTCAGATCCGTCTTACAGATCCTTATAAAAAGCAGCAACTTTAACCAAATGTAGATCACGTGACTGGGTGCTCCAAATGACAGATTGAATCGTGTGCGAAAATGTTGTTGTAGTACTTTTAACTAACACTTGGTTTTACCTTAACTTTACTCGTACTGTTAATTTTTAAGGGGACCCGGAATGTCCTATACCTCCAATGTTAAATGTAAGGAACATTTTCTTATGAACTATTAACTCCAAAATGATGAAACTTTTACAGTATAATATTACGTATATTTAATGCCATGTAACATATGGATTATACTTTATTGCTGTTTTTTGGGAAGACATTAATTATTTTGTTACTGAAAATAATTGACACTTTTTTGGCATAGTATCTTTGAAATAAAATCTGTTATCAATTATGTATCACAAAAAGGCTATGATACAAGGTGTATATTGGCACTGTTTACATTTCTTGAAAATTTTAAGTCTTTAAATCTAATAGTAAAGCAGAAAATGTTCCTTATATGGCAAAAAAGTGAACTTGTGGTAAACGAGTTTCAAAGTTTCACTAACATTTTAGTGGAGTCCAGCACCATAAGAGGGGTTTTCACGGTCACTAGACATCTCCCCATCTAGCCTTCTTTTCACACATTTCATTCTTTGTCTGGCTTCCCTCTCACACTCATTTTCTTCCCTTTCAGCATCCCGCTTCCTCTCATTGTCTATCGACATCATTGCACTCATCATGTACTTTCCGGGCATCACATCCAACTTCTGCAGCACATTGCACTTTATAATGTTACCTTTATTGCATGTAGCAATGGCATCATATACTCCAAAATGAAGAGTATGAATTTCCACAAAAACATTTTAGGGATTCTGGTCCAAATTACATTATTCACACTCTCATTTTGATTTTGTGTACATCCATGGAGACATTTCTTCAAAAGTTCAGTTGCAGAAAGATCTCTGAAAATTGGTTTTATAGTCTTCATGGCAGTTTCTGGTAGACTGTGATGATGCTTGTATACACGTTCAGATCCCTGATATTTGTTGTACTTGCACCAGGAATTGGGTCCCTGTGGGCATAGTCCATGTAGTGGTTCATCGTCAGTCGATAAGTTGTGGTAGTAAAGCGCCATTACAGCCTTTTCCATTGCGTAAACACAGTGAGTATTTTGTCTTATTGCCAGTCCATAGTCTCTCTACAATCTGTTGATTACCTCGTCTGTCAATCTTTTAGCTCCACCCAAAGGTTTTCAGTCACTGAGTACTTGGCCTTTCATTGTGGTCTTCAGTGGACGCAGTCTTGTTCCCATACGTTTCTGAACGTGACCTATGCACTCCTGTTTAGTAATGGTAACATCATTTCCATAAGGTTTCAGCTCATATACAGCAGCAAAAGACTTCGAATCACCATCACCCAAGAACTTGAGGTATCTGACCTTGTACCACAGAAGAGAGCGACTGAAAATGTCTTTCACACCGGAAACTTCCATGGTCCCACTAAACCCACTGTAATTCTTTCGACAGTTTTCTGAATGCTCATCCCTCACTCTTTTAGGACACCTACAGTGCTTGGATTTAATTACAACATCTACAACTTTTGTAGTATCAGCACTTGTTGCAGTTATTATCCCATTATGTGAAGTGTGCCCGCGCTTCTGCCACGTACCATCTAGTGCGACAGTCAGATCCCGAGGATTCTGAACATCTGGAATTTCTTCATTCACCGCCACAGCCTCCTCCACTGCTTCTTTCATGGATCCTTGGGCAATATCTTCAACACAGGATCCAACAACCGAGTTATATTTTGAGAATTTCGTTGGTGGTGGTGGTAGATTCATTACACCACAAAACATTTGACCAGCAGAGTATCCCTTACCGATTGACCTTAGAGCATAAACACATCAAATATTTACACCATAGTACTTGATTTTCTCACTATCAGTTCCACCTTGGCCTATTTCGACATATTCTGTGTTCCAAAATGAATCACTGTAATGACAACTAGTACAATGGAGACATATTTCTGCTGCAAGTCCTATGTGTCGCTTGACATTTGCTGACGTACTCAATTTGCAACATTCCTTACACAGTACTGAACTCTCAATCACCTTCGAGAGCAATGAAATGTTAATTATTTCATTCATATTATCCTCACTACACTTCTCTAATAAACTGCAGTATTTTTCAGTTGATCCATGCAACTTCTTGTTCGTGCTAGAGACAGGAGTAGATTTCACTTCATGAATAACCTCACTATTTTCAGAATCATTTCCCAAGGTCGGAAAAATTGTCACAGTTCCACTAGTGTACCTCGGAGGAGGCTTCTTTGTCTTATAAACTCTGTTACTGAGTCGAGGCATATTTGATAAGTTCCAGTTACGCAATAGAAATACAACACAAATCGTGCAATAACGACCAGATGCTCAATGTAAACAACAGTATCCAAAGACTACAATACGCAGACAAAACAATTGCCTATCAAATCGTGTTGCCAACATAATATAAAGTCTTTGGAAAGACCGGAAGTTTTTAAAAACGATGTTTTCAATGAACATGTATCCATGGAAATTCAATGTCGCAACATGCCCTCTACAGCACATTATTGACAATGATATTTTCAATACTTGGAGCTGAGCTACAGGTAAGATTAATATGTCATTTTAAAGAGGAAGATCTGTAGTACTTTATTTCACAATAAACTGAAAACCCAAAATTTCATCATTTTTAGGTTCCGGGTTCCCTTAAAAAGTTTTCAGGCTCATATTTCTCCTAATAAAGGAGATGCATCTTCTTTACTGTCAACTCTGACCTTCGTTTGGAAGTATTTCTAGGATAATGCGATTAAGCTTCTTACGTGATCCTCCAATTGAGCTTTGAGAGACTGAGGCTTCTTACTAGATCTTGAATTTTCAGAGAGACTCTGACCCATAGCCGCGCGGGGTAGCAGTGCGGTCTGGGGCGCCTTACCACGGTTCGCGCGGCTGCCCCCGTCGGAGGTTCGAGTCCTCTCTTGGGCATATGTGTTTGTGTTGTCCTTAGCGTAAGTTAGTTTAAGTTAGGTTAAGTAGTGGGCAAGCCTCGGGACCGATGACATCAGCAGTTTGGCCCCACAGAACTTACCAAGAGTTTCCAATTTCCAATTTATGATCTGCAGGCAGGGAAGCGCTGTGAATCCTATGCTGTAGTAGTCTGTCGATCCTTCTCCTTCTTATGCCATGAAGACCAGAGAATGCTTTTTTACAAACAACTACTTCCTTTTACCCCATATGAACCTAAAATAGATAAAAAATAAATAAATAAAACAATATAGAAATGAGATTATATAAAAACGGGTATAATTGCCAAGGTACTTACGAAAATGTTGATGTGTAATCATGTGAGCTCGTATCAGTTTGTTTTGGGAAAATAATAATTGAGGTCGTGCACTGGTTTTGATCATAATCGTGTTTTGATTAAAATTTATTTTGTAATAAAACAATCCGAAAATAGCGTAAAGAATGGAATAATATTACAGTATTAAAACAGGACGGTAGTGGCTAGCCACAGCACAGTCTGCACGGCAGTCACTCTTAATAAAGAAAGTAAAATTAAAAGCACAAAATAAAAGCACTCGCGCGAACCACATGGAATTTTTTTAATATTCGTAAATACAGCGTACCCGAAAGCAATAAAATGAGAACTACCTATGGTACCAAAGCACAACTTCTCTTACATGGAATATAAAGCCAATCAGCGAAACGAATGTAAATTTACGCAAAACATATGTAAAAAACGCTTTGTAAATAGCAGTGAAAGAACTAAAATATTTTGTGCCACAGGGATTTAAACCATCGTCCTCCCGCACACGAAGCATACACCTTACCACTCTCCTACCTCACCGCTCTGACGCTCGAAGCCTTAGCCCTATCGGCAACCGAGCATTACGATGTTTACACCTCAATAAAAATGTAAAGAATATTGTCAAGTACATGCCTTATAGAGTAATGAACCCTTTCTGTGTTTTGGAGTATATGAAGACTCGGTTTGGTTGCAGTGTTTTACTTCTATTCTTTGTATTAAAACAGGTCGTCTCCCATTATATTAAACTGAAGATTTCTTAATTCATACAATATACAAAACACATTTTCATTTGTAAATCTCCGATAGCAAAATAATTAAGCAACAATATACACTCCTGGAAATGGAAAAAAGAACACATTGACACCGGTGTGTCAGACCCACCATACTTGCTCCGGACACTGCGAGAGGGCTGTACAAGCAATGATCACACGCACGGCACAGCGGACACACCAGGAACCGCGGTGTTGGCCGTCGAATGGCGCTAGCTGCGCAGCATTTGTGCACCGCCGCCGTCAGTGTCAGCCAGTTTGCCGTGGCATACGGAGCTCCATCGCAGTCTTTAACACTGGTAGCATGCCGCGACAGCGTGGACGTGAACCGTATGTGCAGTTGACGGACTTTGAGCGAGGGCGTATAGTGGGCATGCGGGAGGCCGGGTGGACGTACCGCCGAATTGCTCAACACGTGGGGCGTGAGGTCTCCACAGTACATCGATGTTGTCGCCAGTGGTCGGCGGAAGGTGCACGTGCCCGTCGACCTGGGACCGGACCGCAGCGACGCACGGATGCACGCCAAGACCGTAGGATCCTACGCAGTGCCGTAGGGGACCGCACCGCCACTTCCCAGCAAATTAGGGACACTGTTGCTCCTGGGGTATCGGCGAGGACCATTCGCAACCGTCTCCATGAAGCTGGGCTACGGTCCCGCACACCGTTAGGCCGTCTTCCGCTCACGCCCCAACATCGTGCAGCCCGCCTCCAGTGGTGTCGCGACAGGCGTGAATGGAGGGACGAATGGAGACGTGTCGTCTTCAGCGATGAGAGTCGCTTCTGCCTTGGTGCCAATGATGGTCGTATGCGTGTTTGGCGCCGTGCAGGTGAGCGCCACAATCAGGACTGCATACGACCGAGGCACACAGGGCCAACACCCGGCATCATGGTGTGGGGAGCGATCTCCTACACTGGCCGTACACCACTGGTGATCGTCGAGGGGACACTGAATAGTGCACGGTACATCCAAACCGTCATCGAACCCATCGTTCTACCATTCCTAGACCGGCAAGGGAACTTGCTGTTCCAACAGGACAATGCACGTCCGCATGTATCCCGTGCCACCCAACGTGCTCTAGAAGGTGTAAGTCAACTACCATGGCCAGCAAGATCTCCGGATCTGTCCCCCATTGAGCATGTTTGGGACTGGGTGAAGCGTCGTCTCACGCGGTCTGCACGTCCAGCACGAACGCTGGTCCAACTGAGGCGCCAGGTGGAAATGGCATGGCAAGCCGTTCCACAGGACTACATCCAGCATCTCTACGATCGTCTCCATGGGAGAATAGCAGCCTGCATTGCTGCGAAAGGTGGATATACACTGTACTAGTGCCGACATTGTGCATGCTCTGTTGCCTGTGTCTATGTGCCTGTGGTTCTGTCAGTGTGATCATGTGATGTATCTGACCCCAGGAATGTGTCAATAAAGTTTCCCCTTCCTGGGACAATGAATTCACGGTGTTCTTATTTCAATTTCCAGGAGTGTATATTATACATACCCTGCAACACGCTGCATTGATATCAAATCAAACAGATATGCATTCTGATTATTCTCTACTTTCAAGAAGAGAAAAAAAGTAACTGTCAAGAAAATTTTTCTTTATATCTTCAGGAAAGCTCTTTGTGCATTGCCTCTTGCATTGGCAACTCTCAGATTGACGTTCTGGAACTAATTTTCCACTGGTGGACATGTGTGCTTATCCACTACTGCGGTTAAGTGTTATGTTGACTTGTTTCCATTGTGCCATATTTCTAGATCTTTTCTTGGATTTCGTAGGAGATTCTTGAGTAACATTAACATCTTTGCCATTAGAATCTATCACAACATAACTACGATCATCAGCACGATCATCAGCACTTTCATCAGAGGAACACATAGACGTAGCCATGGTATACGTATCACATTCAGAGTGAGAATAGGATTTTACTGGTCTTTGTCCACTTCTCATTCTAATGACTTCAGTTTAGTCGCTAGTGTTGCGTCTCAGACATCAGTACCGCCTTTCAGCAACAAGCAGTGCGCGCTCTGAACCTGACCTAACCTGAAGATTGACATTCCTGACATTACCGACAGTTTACCACTGGCGTGGTGAGGGCTATTCGGAAAGTGAGGTCCGATCAGTCGAGAAATGGAAGCCACTGTGAAAATCAAAACTGTTTTATTTTGAACAGTTAGCTGCACCCTCCGGCTACTTCTCTACATAGTCGCTGCTCGGACTTAGACCTTTGTCTTAGCGTTGTGCCAACTTACCAATATGGACGACATAGATGGCCGCCGCCTGTGCTTTCCGCCAATTCTCTACGCTGGTCTACAGCTTTTTGTTTGTGCCTAAATGAGTCTTTGTAGCCAGCGGTTCATGTGAGTAGAGATGAAACTCAGGGGGAGCCAATTACGTACTATATTGTGGGTGATCAAACACTTCCCCTGCAGGAGCATCTACGAGTACATTGCTCCCACAATTCTAGAATTGTCATGAAGAAGGAGACTCGTGACAGTTATGTTACGTGGGTTCATAGCATCAGATGAAATACTGGTGAAAGACACTACTTTCTGGGTATCTTTAAGGTGTTCACTGTGCTCTCAGAACCGAGGAGATACTGCTCAACACACGTGTGCAAAGCTTCATCGGATTTTCACTGTGGTTTCCATTTCTTGACTTATAGGACCTTACTTTCCGAATAGCCCTCGCATTTCACGTAACCGCAAAACCATACCTCACTATTTAGGACAAAATATTAGTCAGCCCTTTACACAGCATAGTTCCTCGGCTTGGAACATTGTAGCTGGTACAGGGCAGATACCAGGCGCTCATAAGACCTCCTGTCGCTTGCACGGTTGTATGGACTCAACACTTTTAGACCTGATGTTATGCCGGAAAGGAACTGTAGTATTTGAACGCGCCCATGATCACACTGCGAATGATGTTGCCAGATTTGTTGATGTATCGGCACGAACTGTCAAATTTGTCAACAATGAATGGTCTACCACTCGCAGTCATGTAACACGTCATTAGAAGAGAGGCAGTAGAAAAATTTTTGACGGGGACTGGAGTCGAGCGTTACGCCTTGTCTATGACAACCAATTTTAAATTCGGCCTAGCGAACATTGCGAAGAGAACTGCGTCCAGTGGACATCTGCAGCTGGGTGTATCGCATGAGGCCATTGCACACACACGAACGTGAAGCTCCATGTCTTCGTTGGACAAAACACTACAGACGCCGGGCAGTATATGACTAGAAGCCATGTGGTGTGGATCGAAGAGACACGATTTCGCCTCTTTTAATGACGCAAGGCGTCCAACCACGATGACAGCTTAATGAGACGTTTAATGTGCAGTGTGTGGAAGTTGAATTTCAAGCTGGAATTGCCGACCGCTGTGGCCGAGCGGTTCTAGGCGCTTCAGTCCGGGACCGCGCTGCTGCTATGGTCGCTGGTTCGAATCCTCCCTCGAGCGTGGATGTGTGTGATGTCCTTAGGTTAGTTAGGATTAAGTAGTTCTAAGTCCAGGGGACTGATGACCTCAGATGTTAAGTCCCATAGTGCTTGGAGCCATTTGAACCATTTGAATCAGGCTGGAATTGGTCCTGTGAAATTTTGGGGGTGTTTCTCGTATCATGATTTGTGGTCACTCTTTGAGATTACCGCAAACGTGAACCAGGATGTGCACGAAGTCACGGTGACTGCACTGTTGTGTAAAACAGTCTCGGACTTCTTGCCCTGTGAATTAAGGGTAAAACCTCCAGCTTTCGACAATTACCTCTATGGTCTTCGTCGGGAGAAACTGCTAGTGTGGTGGTCTGATACAGCCCCTAAATGGTTTGTGATTGGTCGGTGATTACGTAATGGTGTTACGGATGCGTTGCATTGATAGCACCACCGCCCGCGCAGTAGCATATACATTCCGACGAAAACCTCTGCATAGGAGGCTCACTACAATACACCGCAAAGATTGTATGCACCGTCACTGTTGAAGTTCTTCTTGTACATTCTTGCTGCTATAGCCTCTTTAATTGCAGAATCCCCGTATGTAGCAGCCTGGGACAAAAGGTTTCTTCCGTGGAACTGTATTCTCTGTTTGTCTGAGAGGCTGCGCCCAGTAACTGGAGATTTTTCCAGTTTCGGACGGAAACGGTTCGGATCGACCGACCAATGTATTGGTTCTCAACTGACAAGGTTTGTTGTAAATCCCAGGGATCCTGATGCCTGGAATGTCCTCTTCAGGCGGCAGTATCTCCTTTATCTACTTAGGAGGTCGGAAAACAGATCTGGTGCCTGTTTTGCTGGATGTACAGCAGCAGGAAGGAAGGAGTATAATCAGTCGCTCATCACGTCAACGTTCGACATTTTCACGCCTTCTTTTCTTGCAGAAAGCTGACTTCACATTACGTGAACAACAGAATTCTTTCGGAACACGTGCTTTGGGTAATTGATTTCGGAATCGAAGCGATCTGGCAAGAAATAGTTTTTTCTCTGTGTACCAATGCATTTAAAACTGCTCTCTTCTGGAATGGATGACGAAAATTCTGGGTTCTAGGATATGAACCAGTGCGCATCAACTTGCGGTACACTGAATGGTCGAGACCTCCATCCGATTTTCGTTGTACCAACACATCTAAAATCGCCAGTCTTCCTTCTTTCTCCGTCTCGACAGCGAACTGGATGTTTGGGCGCATGCTGTTCATATATTCAAGGAAGTGGCCAAGAGCCTGTACGCCATATGGCGAGACCACGAACGTGTCGTCAACATAGTGATAAAATGAAGATGGACGAAGGAGAGCCAGATCTAAAGTACCATCCGTCATTTCACCATACAAGAAACAGGTGGTCATCATAACATGTCGGAACAACTTTATCGCTTCAGCAGGATAATGCTTTGGCAACATTTTCCGTGTGTCTTTGACAGGAACCTTTGTAAATAGTGAGACCATATCCAGGCTGACTAAAACATCGTTTGGGCCAACTCTAATCTTTTTAACATGTGGGAATTTTTGATGTGATGCTCGCAGCGGCTAACTATCGGAATCATTAACTTAGCTAAACATTTGGCTAACCTGTGGATAGGAGAGCCAATAGTACAAACAAATAAATTTCAGTGTAACACCTTGTGTAGGAAATCCGGCTCTAAGCAAGTTTATTGAAACTTTTTTTGTGGCCAGGTAACGCCTTTTCTTATACACTTTCATGATGAGTCTGCTGTGGGTATTAATGTCTTCCAAGATGGGTTCAGAGGGCTGCTCACTAAACTGCATCTTTTCGCGAACACTCAGGCACCGTATAGTAAGTTGACGGGACCTCTAAGTAACTCAATATTAATTCCAAAGAAAAGTCCGAGACTATTTCTAACATTGGATGTAACGCAAGAATCAATATTCCCGGAATTTAGTGAATTAAGTAACTTCACGGGCTCTAATTATCAACGAGTGGCATAAGCTGGTTATGATATACACTCCTGGAAATTGAAATAAGAACACCGTGAATTCATTGTCCCAGGAAGGGGAAACTTTATTGACACATTCCTGGGGTCAGATACATCACATGATCACACTGACAGAACCACAGGCACATAGACACAGGCAACAGAGCATGCACAATGTCGGCGCTAGTACAGTGTATATCCACCTTTCGCAGCAATGCAGGCTGCTATTCTCCCATGGAGACGATCGTAGAGATGCTGGATGTAGTCCTGTGGAACGGCTTGCCATGCCATTTCCACCTGGCGCCTCAGTTGGACCAGCGTTCGTGCTGGACGTGCAGACCGCGTGAGACGACGCTTCATCCAGTCCCAAACATGCTCAATGGGGGACAGATCCGGAGATCTAGCTGGCCATGGTAGTTGACTTACACCTTCTAGAGCACGTTGGGTGGCACGGGATACATGCGGACGTGCATTGTCCTGTTGGAACAGCAAGTTCCCTTGCCGGTCTAGGAATGGTAGAACGATGGGTTCGATGACGGTTTGGATGTACCGTGCACTATTCAGTGTCCCCTCGACGATCACCAGTGGTGTACGGCCAGTGTAGGAGATCGCTCCCCACACCATGATGCCGGGTGTTGGCCCTGTGTGCCTCGGTGGTATGCAGTCCTGATTGTGGCGCTCACCTGCACGGCGCCAAACACGCATACGACCATCATTGGCACCAAGGCAGAAGCGACTCTCATCGCTGAAGACGACACGTCTCCATTCGTCCCTCCATTCACGCCTGTCGCGACACCACTGGAGGCGGGCTGCACGATGTTGGGGCGTGAGCGGAAGACGGCCTAACGGTGTGCGGGACCGTAGCCCAGCTTCATGGAGACGGTTGCGAATGGTCCTCGCCGATACCCCAGGAGCAACAGTGTCCCTAATTTGCTGAGAAGTGGCGGTGCGGTCCCCTACGGCACTGCGTGTGATCCTACGGTCTTGGCGTGCATCCGTGCGTCGCTGCGGTCCGGTCCCAGGTCGACGGGCACGTGCACCTTCCGCCGACCACTGGCGACAACATCGATGTACTGTGGAGACCTCACGCCCCACGTGTTGAGCAATTCGGCGGTACGTCCACCCAGCCTCCCGCATGCCCACTATACGCCCTCGCTCAAAGTCCGTCAACTGCACATACGGTTCACGTCCACGCTGTCGCGGCATGCTACCAGTGTTAAAGACTGCGATGGAGCTCCGTATGCCACGGCAAACTGGCTGACACTGACGGCGGCGGTGCACAAATGCTGCGCAGCTAGCGCCATTCGACGGCCAACACCGCGGTTCCAGGTGTGTCCGCTGTGCCGTGCGTGTGATCATTGCTTGTACAGCCCTCTCGCAGTGACCGGAGCAAGTATGGTGGGTCTGACACACCGGTGTCAATGTGTTCTTTTTTCTATTTCCAGGAGTGTACTTACAGAAACTTGTGGGCGCTTCCGTGACGAATTTAGGCCACTATAGCAGCTGACGAGGAGTTACATGATAGTGTGATATCTGCTAGGTCTGACTGACATTTTAGTTACATCTGACACAGCCAGAAAAGGAGAAACAGATCAGATACAGATTTCATGAAATTAATTTTTTTTTTAAATCTGATGACTATTTTCAGTTGACTAAGTATCCATCCATCTTCTGATTTGAGGATAAGCAAAGAACAGACAATGCCTCAATTTTTACGAACTAAGTCTCCAACTTGTAACAGTTTGAAAGTAGAGAACTAGATAAAAGTAATAAAGTATTCATGGTAAAACACGTGTCACCATATAGCGTATTTAAAACCCTGCATAGTCCACACAACTGGGAGCTACTTAGGAGAATGGAAATGGTCGCCAGATAAGCATGGACTACATATAAATCAACAAAATTACATTAATGAAATAATATGTAGAACATGCCGCGTCCGTATGAGTAACATTTCAAATGAAAAACTCAATAAACGAGCAAGGTAAAAAAGAACGTACAAGAGAGGAAAGGAAATATGTTACACATCGAAAATTATTACATGATAAAAATAACACAAATATACAAAAACAAAGATACCACGCTTAATTATAGTGCAGTTAATTACAAAATATACATGCAACATCGTTAAGTTGAGTACCTGGTCAACATGAGAAAAGTTCATGTGTCCAGTCAGATCAGACTTATTGGCCACATAAGTGTTTGTCAGCTCTGACAATTTATACGATGTAATGGTGTTGTAATTAAAAAAAGAAAACTAAATTAAATTTTAAGAAGATTAACTTTTGACCGCTACGGTCGCAGGTTCGAATCCTGTCTCGGGCATGGATGTGTGTGATGTCCTTAGGTTAGTTAGGTTTAATTAGTTCTGAGTTCTAGGCGACTGATGACCTTAGAAGTTAAGTCGCATAGTGCTCAGAGCCATTTGAACCATTGTGATTAACTTTTTGTCTGTGGTGTTTATATAACATTTGCCTAAAAACTACTAGCTCAACTGTTTCTCTTTGCGAACTGATTGATAGGAGAGACAACAGTATTATAAACCTGTGGTTTAAGTGCTGGGATTGGTAAGATCGGTTTGTATATGACAGCAAGTTTGTACATGATTTTGGGGTCATCTCAGTAACGTTAATGACAACGCAAGAATATCTCGCCTAATTAAACATAATATCCATGCACTTGATCCTTAAGAACAGAAATTTGACCTGTTCTGAGGCAGAATATCTAGTTGGGGACAATATATCCTTCAGTGATACATATGCTTCATTATTCTGTGCAACAGTAATTTAGTTGTTTCCGCTCTATTTCTGTATGAGTGAGAGAATCCTTGATACTTCTGTCTCCATCTTAGCACTAGAGCACTCTTAAACAACAACCAGTATGCTGTACACTCTACTACTTCGTCTACGTCCTCATCATCCAGTGAGCTTAAAACGGGTTCTCAGGGTAATCCTTCAAAAGAATAAATTAAATTGGCTGCATGTAGAGCCCTAAAAACGGATTTTGCTCATGGTTCTAATTACTTTTGGGTATCTAGTTTACCATATTTCGGATCTTGGGTAAGATATGTCCGCCACATATATTTTTGCGACATTTAAGGAGCTGAAAACTTGAGAGAGTATTGCAGGGTAGTATAAGTTCGTTGAAGACTCCTCCAACGACGGCCGTCATAGTAGGTGTTGTCCACAGCCCGTGTGTCCGTAGAAATGTGTTTCAACACGATCCTGAAGATGAGGTTCCCCATGCCTAGGGACCTCTTGAACATACCTAACACATTTGTGTCCGTCGGAGGGGTACTAGAAGGACTGAAGAAATCTCGGTTATATGTGGCTGAGGCCAGATCTTGCAGGAAAAATTAGATGATGGGTACCAGGTCACAAGTATTTTCAAGCCCAATGCATGTCTTAGCCAAGTGGTAGAGGATGTAGGATCATTGTGCAAGGGTTTTACAAAGCAGGTTTATGCCGTGGTGCTAGGTGAAGCGGGAAACAGTAATGATAGGGATCAAGGCTACAATACTGTGACCTGGTAAAAATAGCATCTGCAACGAACCATACAAATGTTGGCTTGGTTCCAGCATTCATGCGGTATGATTGGCCACAATTAAACATCTCTGTCAGGAGGATCAATATGGAGCTAGATCAGCTGCTTCGGGTGGCTACTTTGTCAGGAATAAGTTTGATTCCTGTTGATGGTACTGGACGGTGGGACTTCACTAGACATGGCCCGCATCTCAGTAGGAAAGGGAAGGGTAAACTGGCTGGGATGATAGCAAAATATGTCAGGGGGAGGGCACTGAAACTCATGGGAGTACTTCTTTTTTAAGCTAAGATCAGTGTCCAATCATCCAACACTGATTGAAATTAAGCTTAAGGAGAGGTTCAGACAGGCAGGTAAAAATATCACAAGATCCTCATAACAGTACAGTGAAAAAGAGTGTTAGTGCGTCACAAGATTCTCATAAAAGCTCACCGAAAAATAATGTTAGTATATTGCATTAGAATACTAGGGGATTAAAAAACAAAGTAGATGAGCTTCTTACTTGTGTAGAGGATTTAGAAGCAGATGGTGGAATAGTTGTACTATGCCTGCCTGAACATCGTATAGTCACTGGTATTGGAATGGTAAATGTAGGCGGATATAAGTTTTGAGCACATGTAAGTAGAGACGCTATGGAGAAAGGAGGAGCTTCTGTATACGTTAAAATCTGTCGTAGTGTGAAAAAATTTAGAAACTAAAAAATGTTGTGTACAGCAACATATAGAAGCATGTGTGTGTGAGCTTAAACTAAATAACGGCAGTTTTATAATGGTAAATGTGTGTA
Organism: Schistocerca americana; assembly: GCF_021461395.2. NCBI lineage: Eukaryota > Metazoa > Arthropoda > Insecta > Orthoptera > Acrididae > Schistocerca > Schistocerca americana. Next base: position 91,267,336 of record NC_060123.1, on the reverse strand, counting down.
CGTCCCCAGTGGGATATTTTCAAATATACCTGAAAATCTTGGATTCTTTGTTGTGCTATCTGTCAGACAGACGAAAGCAAATTATTATTTTTGGGGACTTCAGTATAGATTTTCTGTAAGAGTGTGATAGAAAGCTTGACCTTGAAGTATTAGCCGGTTTTTTAATTTGGTGTCATTTATTGATTTTCCTACTCAGGTGGTACAGGAAAGCAGCACAGTGATAGACAATGTTTTCGTAGACCAAGACAAAATTAATCAAATAAATAATTTTCCTGTTAAGAATGGTCTGCCTGATCATGGTGCACAGCTAGTTACAGTATATGATATAGGTCGAAACTGTAAGCAAAACAGTCCTCCAATACAGTGCATTCAATTAACGATTTAACAACTGAAAATTTTGGGGAAAGTTTGCAACATTTAAGCTGGGATTAGGTGTAATGGGAACCTGATACAAATTTAAAATTTAACCTATTTCATTATACCTTTGTGAACATATTTGAAAACAGTTTCCCTAAGAAAACAAGATAACAGTGAAAAATAATTGTAAGAAACCAAGTAAAATGCTATACATTACTAAAGGGACAAAAATATCTTGTAAACAGGTAATGGAAATGTATTTTTTAGCTAGGAGGAGTAATGATCCCGAAACAGTGAAACATTACAAAAACTACTGCACTGTATTAAGAAAAGTTAATAAAAAGTCCAGAAGTATGTGCATTATGTCTGAGATTAAAATAATTTGGAATACTGTTAGAAGGGAAACAGGGCAACTGAGAGCACAGGAAGACTGTATTTCTATCAAACTCAATGAAAAGTTTGTTAACAAGAAGTCAGAAGTGGAAACATTTTTAATATTCATTTTTTAAGTGCTGTAGAGAAAATAGGATGCAGCTATTCATTAGAAAATGCAAGGCAGTATTTGGAAGAGGCAAAAACTGTGCAATTCGTTAAAACTGAAATTCAACCCACCGCTCCTACTGAAATTACGAAAATAATAAATTCACTGAAAAGTAAAAGCTCACATGGAATTGATGGCATTTCTAACAGAGTACTAAAAGCTTATTCCCAACAAATAAGTAGGATTCTCAGCCACATTTGTAGTAGCTCACTGAAGGAGGGCATTGTTCCAGATAGACTGAAATACGCTATTGTTAAACCATCGCATAAAAAAGGAAATAGGTCTGATGCTAACAACTACAGCCCAGTCTCACTTCTACATCTACATCCATACTCCGCAAGCCACCTGACGGTGTGTGGCGGAGGGTACCCTGAGTACCTCTATCGGTTCTCCCTTCTATTCCAGTCTCGTATTGTTCGTGGAAAGAAGGATTGTCGGTATGCTTCTGTGTGGGCTCTAATCTCTCTGATTTTATCCTCATGGTCTCTTCACGAGATATACGTAGGAGGGAGCAATATACTGCTTGACTCTTCGGTGAAGGTATGTTCTCGAAACTTTAACAAAAGCCCGTACCGAGCTACTGAGCGTCTCTCCTGCAGAGTCTTCCACTGGAGTTTATCTATCATCTCTGTAACGCTTTCGCGATTACTAAATGATCCTGTAGCGAAGCGCGCTGCTCTCCGTTGGATCTTCCATATCTCTTCTATAAACCCTATCTGGTACGGATCCCACACCGGTGAGCAGTATTCAAGCAGTGGGCGAACAAGCATACTGTAACCTACTTCCTTTGTTTTCGGATTGCATTTCCTTAGGATTCTTCCAATGAATCTCAGTCTGGCATCTGCTTTACCGACGATCAATTTTATATGATCATTCCATTTTAAATCACTCCTAATGCGTACTCCCAGATAATTTATGGTATTAACTGCTTCCAGTTGCTGACCTGCTATTTTGTAGCTAAATGATAAGGGATCTATCTTCCTATGTATTCGCAGCACATTACACTTGTCTACATTGAGATTCAATTGCCATTCCCTGCACCATGCGTCAATTCGCTGCAGATCCTCCTGCATTTCAGTACAATTTTCCATTGTTACAACCTCTCGATACACCACACCATAATCTGCAAAAAGCCTCAGTGAACTTCCGATGTCATCCACCAGGTCATTTATGTATATTGTGAATAGCAACGGTCCTATGACACTCCCCTGCGGCACACCTGAAATCACTCTTACTTCGGAAGACCCCTCTCCATCGAGAACGACATGCTGCGTTCTGTTATCTAGGAACTCCTCAATCCAATCACACAATTGGTCTGATAGTCCATATGCTCTTACTTTGTTCACTTCTGACAGTTGTATCCAAAATTCTTGAAAAAGTAAAGTATTCAAGAGTAGCATCCCATATTTGTAAAAGTGAAGTACTAACAAAGTGTCAGTTTGGTTTTCAGAAAGGCTTTTCAACAGCAAATGCTATATATGCTTTCACTGATCAAATATTAAATGCAATGAATAACCGAACATTACCCATTGGAATATTTTGTGATCTCTCAAAGGCTTTTGACTGTGTGAATGACGAAATTCTTCTAGATAAGCTTACAAATTGTGGTATGCGCGGGACAGTGCACAAATGGTTTAAATCATATTTAACTGGAAGAATTTAGAAGGTTGAAATTAACAGTATAGATAGTTAGCAAAAACAGCAGAGTCCTCTTATTCGGGAGGTATCAAGAATGGTGTAGCACAGGGTTCAGTCTTAGGTCCCTTAATGTTCTTAATATGTGTTAATGACTTCCCACTCTATATTCACGAAGATGCAAAGGTAGTTGATTTTACTGATGATACAGTGATCGCACACAACAAGCAAGACCCAGCTGAGGAAATTTTAAATAATGTCTTTCAGATAATTATTAAGTGGTTCTGTGCAAATGGACTCACAGTAAATTTTGAGAAAGCTCAGTTTATACTATTCTGTACAGTAAATGACATAACACCATTGATCAATACATACAATGAACAGAAGTCTGTTGTTAAGACAGAATATTCAAAATTTATGGGTGTGTGCATTAGTGAGAAATTGAATTGAAAGAAACACATCGATGATCTGCTGAAATGGCTAGGTTCAGCTACTTGTGCTATTAGGGTTATTGCGAATTTTGTTGATAAACATATCAGTAAATTAGCCTACGATGTCTATTTTCATTCACTGCTTTCACATGGTATCATATTTTGGGGCAATTCGTCATTAAGAGAGGAAGCATTCATTGCACAAAAGTATGTAATAAGAATAATAGCTGGAGCCCACCCGAGATCAAATTGCAGACATTTACTTAAGGAAGTCGGGATATTCACAGTACCTTCACAATACATATAGTCAATAATGAAATTTGTTAGTAATAACCCACCCAAATGAAAAATACCATCAAAGTGCATAGCTACAAAACTAGAAGAAAGGATGATCTTCACTGTTCTGGATTATATCTCACTTTCACATAGAAAGGGGGTGAACTATATTGCCACAAAAATCTTTGGGCATTTGCCGAATAGCATTAAAAGTCTGACAGATAGCCAACCAACATTTAAAAGAAATTAAAAGAATTTCTGAAAGGCAACTTCTTCTACTCAATAGATGAATTTTTAGATACGAAGTAGTAACGTAAAATAATAATTAATTATTTTGTGTAAAGAAAACTTATGTTAATGTGGCATGTTCCATATCATTACGAAATGTCATCTTCATGATCTATGGAACAAGGATTAATGAATGAATGAATGAGGCAACAGGGAGCGTTTCTTCTATTGTAGAGCTTAGCAACTATAAATTAGTTGCTCATACGATGGAGCCTATTATGTGAAAGATTCTTGGTGTCAATAATTTTTCTTCGAAGCGACTAAAGAGCAAAGCGACGAATCCTGTGGAAACGACAGAACCAGTAAGAAATTCGCAGGGAAAGGAGCTGACAAAATAACAAAAAACAAAAAAATTGTAATAGGTTACGTAGAAGAAACACGGTTATGATCGTTGACGTAAAATGATGAGAAATAATAGCTGAATTACAAATGTCATGTAATTTAAAATGTGAATGTAAAACCAGTGCCTAGCGAGAACTATCATACGGAAAAATTAATTTACTGAAGTTTGAATTTCATGGCACACATTTATGCCATTGTTTGAAACCTTTTTATCTTACCGACGGTATCTGTAGTCGAGATTTTGAATACTTTCACGTGGAAAAAGCACAGGGAGCTCTGCTGAATAAATAAAATGAGGAAACTTTTGAAGGCTCACCAGAAACTGCACCAAGGTTAAAACTGCAGGAAGGGAAAGATAAATAAATCACGGCTTTGCGTAATCAGCAAGCGTTCTAGTAGCTTCTGGAGTTGTTCGCCGAAATTTCCGTGGCTATCCTGCAAAGAAGAGAAAGACAAATAGGTACTGACAAAAGTCTGATTCTATGAAAATGAGCAGTTCAGTTGGTGGTATTAACAACGAGCTAAAAAGCACTCATCCGTACCAACAACCATTGTTTAACCTATTTAAAACAAAAAATAAGAACTGAACAGTTCTGGCATCGCATTACTGCATGCCGTTATTGTTTCTTTTATTTTGGTACTGTGTATTATGTTTTAATGTGTAGGATTTAAGATGTTGATATAGTATTCGCTACTATCCATCAGATGTACATGTGCATAGCGAGTTAGTTTGGGTGGCCATACTTGACAGAAGCATAGAAATATTTGTTTTGTAAATAAGAACGCCTTCTCTGGCTGCACTGTATTTTACTTTCCCAGTCGCGTTTCGCCTCTTTTTCACTTTGAGGCATCATCAGTGGGATCTATAATGATACAGTTACGACATAATTTTGTTTTGCTATGTATTATTCGTAGATCATAAAATACACTCCTGGAACTTGAAATAAGAACACCGTGAATTCATTGTCCCAGGAAGGGGACACTTTATTGACACATTCCTGGGGTCAGATACATCACATGATCACACTGACAGAACCACAGGCACATAAACACAGGCAACAGAGCATGCACAATGTCGGCACTAGTACAGTGTATATCCACCTTTCGCAGCAATGCAGGCTGCTATTCTCCCATGAAGACGATCGTAGAGATGCTGGATGTAGTCCTGTGGAACGGCTTGCCATGCCATTTCCACCTGACGCCTCAGTTGGACCAGCGTTCGTGCTGGACGTGCAGACCGCGTGAGACGACGCTTCATCCAGTCCCAAACATGCTCAATGGGGGACAGATCCGGAGATCTTGCTGGCCAGGGTAGTTGACTTACACCTTCTAGAGCACGTTGGGTGGCACGGGATACATGCGGACGTGCATTGTCCTGTTGGAACAGCAAGTTCCCTTGCCGGTCTAGGAATGGTAGAACGATGGGTTCGATGACGGTTTGGATGTACCGTGCACTATTCAGTGTCCCCTCGACGATCACCAGTGGTGTACGGCCAGTGTAGGAGATCGCTCCCCACACCATGATGCCGGGTGTTGGCCCTGTGTGCCTCGGTGGTATGCAGTCCTGATTGTGGCGCTCACCTGCACGGCGCCAAACACGCATACGACCATCATTGGCACCAAGGCAGAAGCGACTCTCATCGCTGAAGACGACACGTCTCCATTCGTCCCTCCATTCACGCCTGTCGCGACACCACTGGAGGCGGGCTGCACGATGTTGGGGCGTGAGCGGAAGACGGCCTAACGGTGTGCGGGACCGTAGCCCAGCTTCATGGAGACGGTTGCGAATGGTCCTCGCCGATACCCCAGGAGCAACAGTGTCCCTAATTTGCTGGGAAGTGGCGGTGCGGTCCCCTACGGCACTGCGTAGGATCCTACGGTCTTGGCGTGCATCCGTGCGTCGCTGCGGTCCGGTCCCAGGTCGACGGGCACGTGCACCTTCCGCCGACCACTGGCGACAACATCGATGTACTGTGGAGACCTCAAGCCCCACGGGTTGAGCAATTTGGCGGTACGTCCACCCGGCCTCCCGCATGCCCACTATACGCCCTCGCTCAAAGTCCGTCAACTGCACATACGGTTCACGTCCACGCTGTCGCGGCATGCTACCAGTGTTAAAGACTGCGATGAAGCTTCGTATGCCACGGCAAACTGGCTGACACTGACGGCGGCGGTGCACAAATGCTGCGCAGCTAGCGCCATTCGACGGCCAACACCGCGGTTCCTGGTGTGTCCGCTGTGCCGTGCGTGTGATCATTGCTTGTACAGCCCTCTCGCAGTGTCCGGAGCAAGTATGGTGGGTCTGACACACCGGTGTCAATGTGTTCTTTTTTCCATTTCCAGGAGTGTAGATCACTGCTCACCTTTTATGTAAATAAGTGATTCTTCCTGTTCTTAGTTGGCAGCGGTGTTTCCTCTGACCTGGTCACATGGAGGTCGCACTACCGCTCTATTTACGAAACATAAGCATGTTTTGTGTCTTTCTAACATTTTATTCCCACACAACAAGTGCAAACTAAATGAACAGTCAACTGTTTTATAATCTACGCATAATACATATCAAAACGAAAGTGTATCATAACTGTATCATTATCGACCCCACTGATGATGCCTTAAAGTGAAAAAAGGCGAAACGCATCTGGGAAAATAAAATATGGTGCAGCAAGACAAGGCGTTTTTATTTACAAAACAAATAGTACATGTTTTATACAACAACGCCACTGTTCGATGCCCTTTCGTTCTTACTTGTTTGATTTTACTGTGCGTTGCCAGAAGATCCTTACACGCATAATTTTTTATACTAACAGATACCTTTTGATAGTGATATATGTACATCGTTTTCCACTGATTGTTTTCGATTCTCGTTGTTCGACTTGCAACTTTTTATAGAACAACAATATGTGACGCCTTGTGGTGACTTTGTAGCCCCCCTTTTCAATTGCAAATTCGTGATCGTTCATTTAGCACTGATGTTTCAGATCGCATGGTCGTTGTTGAGAATTAAACTTTTCTCTAGAGTTGTAAGTTTCTTTAAATTACGGTTGCGTTATTAAGTTACTCAGACGTTATGCTAATAATACTAGCTGACAATGAAAAGTTTAAATAAATATTTTCAACTAGTTCTTATGTATTTGCAATTGCCATATCCAAAAATGAAATCGGAAATATTGTATCCACCGCCCGCCAACTTTGTGTAAGAAGAAGAGGACACCTGTTTTCAAGATTATTAGCGTATGACGCTAAACGCAGTAATTAAAAGAACATAATATTATTTGGTGGGGCCCATAACTGACATATTTGCTTTAGGAATTGTTGTTTGTGACTTCAGGAATGACTATATTCCACAATGAACTTTTCCTCACAAAGGCTTTGCCGCCTACGGCAATATTTCCTCCAGCAATAGATAACAGAAAAGATCTGTTACAAATAAAAGCATCCTGCTTAATTGCAAGAAGAATAGAAACTTAATTTATCGAAAGAAGCTTATCCTGTGTGTTCTTCAGTTGTAGGTAAATGACAAGCTAATAGTGCGTTTCTTCATCACTGTGTTTTAGAATAAGGAACATGCTTCGCAAATACGTAAACGATAAAAACAAGTTGTGTTACTTTTGTAGCGAATTCAGTTTAAAAGTGCAGAGGCTAATTTTGAATCCTCATATTAAAAGAGCTTACGAGTGTTATTTTGACAGTAAAATAGGCCGGAATAAGTTTTGGGCTCTAGAAATGTATTTTGCGTTTTATGTAACATTATTAACTGGCTGATTAAAAGGGTTCAGTCATATTCCTTTTGCAGTTACTATGACATGTCGGGAACCTAAGGACCATGTAACAGACTGCTACTTCTGCTTGACAAATATGTCTGGAATTAGTTCAAAATCCAAAAATACTGTTAAATATCCATCTTTAGTATCAGCGATTCGACCAGTGCTTCATGAACTAGCTGTTTCCATAACACCACCACCAGACAACGAAAATTTGAGTGAAGATTTTTAAAGCGTTAAGGACATTAGTGTATCAGAGTGACCCAGTTTTGTGTAAGGAGTTACTACAAATGAACGTCACTTTCCAACACAGGATCTAAATGACTTGGTTCGTAATCACAGGCTACGTGAAAGTAAACCAGAGTTACGTGCTTCAAGATTGAAAGGCTGACACCTGTTGCAGGATGGCACCAAAGGAAATTCCTTCCGTCAACCCCAAAAGGAACCTGAGCACATATTTTCTAAACACGAAGACATAATTTTCTGTAATAGTATTTCTTTGTTATAGTCACTGGGCATTGAATGTAAACATGAAGATTGGCGTTTGTTCATTAACAGAGACATTATATTAAGAAAATCTGCTCAAAGAGAGTTACTCAGTTTAGGACAGGCAAATGTTTTTCATCAACCACTAGTAAGTGCTGAAAAAATCTTGTTGCCTCCATTGTGTATCAAAGTAGTGTAGGTCTGATTAACAATTTTGTGGAATCAATGATGCGTTACGGGAGCACATTTCTTTCCATAAAAATCAAGTTCCCAAAGATCGGCGAATCTTAACTAAAAGAGGGAATATTTGTTGGTCCTCAAATTAGAGAACTTACGAAATATTCACAGTTTGAAAGTTTGTTAAATATGCAAGAATCGGCTGGACGGTACTATACAAAAAAACATTGCGATTAACTCTATAGGGTTCTGAAGATATTGAGATCTAGAGAGTGAGCTGATTGAGGGCTAGTCAAGGAATGTAATATATGGTTGAAAATACACATGATCTTCCCTGAGAACCTGGGTGCTGTGAGTGATCAACATGGGAAGTGTTTCCACCAGAATACCGCTGAAATGGAAATGCTCTACCAGAGAAAACTGACTCCACATATTTTGGCAGACTACTGTTGGGCACTCAACAGAGATGCTGCTCAAGGCGAGTGTAGTCGAAAATGTACTTCACATAAATTTTAGGCAGGTAAAATGTGTTCTAGCTAAAGGTTTTACTACTCAAATGTATAAGCACTAGAAGTGTTATGAATGTGCTACTCACTACCCGCGGATGATGGAAGAAGCCTGTAAAAATATTTGAAATCAGCACAAAAAATCTCAGTGAGAACTACTTATTTTAATTCTTTAAGACTTAAATTTTGCTGACCGGTGTAATCTGTGTGATGCACCACACTTTCCAAGGCTGATGAAAACACGTAACGTGGAAAAATAAAAGAAAATTTTGTGATAATTCTGTGATACTACTTCATAGGTGCACCTCTTAAATCGGTAGTGTATATGTAAGTTCTGTCTATAGCTCCAAACTCTTGACTGAACTTTGTTTGAGAGAGAAGTGGATGGAGACCGAATGTGTAATTAGCATTTCACTTTGAGCACAGTCCACCGACGCTCCTTGCAGTGTTCCTTTTTCCGAGACCTCTACTCGTCTGATTCAATTAGCTGTGATTTACTTCATTCAAATATTCAGTATTAGCGGATCATCCTATAAGTGTACTTAGCAACTTGACACATTAGTGGTTAAAAAAATTGTACGTTTATTCGAGGTGAGACGAATCCTTAATCGTCTTTCGTCTACATGACAGAGTGTGTAATAATTAACAGCGAAAAGTGATCTGTGTGAAATTTACAAAAATAGAAGCAAAATCATTCAAGTACATGTTGTGAGGCATTGGTTCATTGGACACTTCCTCTTCCTACATTTATATCAAATGCCAGATAAATTAAATTCGAATCAAACTTTTTTTGATGCTAATTTTGATATCATATATCTTACTAATTCCAGAATGAGGGATTAATAGGTTACGTAGTGGAATATTGGTTTAGTTTTCATTTATTATTTCCTTTAACGTTTAGAATTAACTGTGGAGCCTGTGTTCTTAGAAAATGGCTCTCTGGGAAGAAGTTCTGTTTTTCTCTTGGGCTGGAATAAATGAAGGATGTTGTCGCTGGCCCTTCATGGGTGGGAGCAGTCAGCAACGAACTTCAGGCGAAGGCAGGTGGCAGGTGGCAACTTCGCCACCAGTGTGTGTAGTTGGTGGTAGATGAAAATCTTAGTCACGCGTTTGCCTTTTATAAAAGGAGACTAGCACTGGTAGAAAGGGCATTTCTGGCCAAGAGAAGTCTAGTAGACCTTAGTTTGAGAAAGATATTTCTGAGAATATACGTTTGAAGCACAGCATTGTATGGTAGTGAAACATGGACTGTGGGAAAACCGGAACAGAAGAGAATCGAAGCATTTGAGATGTTGTGCTGCAGACGAATAGCGAAAATGAGTTGGACTGATAAGTTAAGGAGTGAGGAGGTTCTGCGCAGAATCGGAGGGGAAAGGAATATGTGGGAAACACTGACAAGGCGAAAGGGACAGGATAATAGGACAATTGTTAAGACATCAGGGTATGACTTTCATGGTACTATAGGGAGCTCCAGAGGGCCAAAAACTGTAGAGAAAGACAGAAACAGGAATACATACAGCAGATAATTGAGGACATAGGTTGCAAGTGCTACTCTCAGTTGAAGTGGTTGTCACAAATGAGGAATTCGTGGCGGACCGCATTCAGCCTGTTAGAAGACTAATGACTCAAAAAGCCGCTCTGGTTGGCGAGTACAATATGTAACGGAGATTTTGATTGGGAGCTGCGTCTGTCGTCTGTCTAGCTATTGGTTATACGGGAGGCAACGACGATGCGCTCCGCGGCTACGAGGAGAGCTAGAGTTTCATTTTAGATCAGTCTGTAAGTTTACAAATCGTACTGGTAATTCGGGCCTCGGCTAGAGATTATTTTGTTTTTGGATCTCTGAAACTTTAACACTTGACGCGAACACTTATGTACGAGCTGTTCTTTGTATGATAAAAGTTTCTGGTGAGCCGTAGCTTGCCAGGTTTATAGTACCAAGTGACTGCAAAAAAGCGCAAGTGACTCATGTGTATAAGAAGGACAAAAGAACGCACCCCCAGAATTACAGACCAATATCCCTAACATCAGTTTGTTACAGAATCCTTGAACATTCGAGCCGGTCTCGGTGGCCGAGCGCTTCTAGGCGCTACATTCCGGAACCCCACTGCTGCTACGTTCGCAGGTTCGAATCCTGCCTCGGGCATGGATGTGTGTAATGTCCATAGGTTAGTTAGGTTTAAGTAGTTCTAAATATAGGGAACTGATGACCTCAGATGTTAAGTCCCATAGTGCTCAGAGCCATTTGAACCCATTCGCATTTCGAACATAACAAATTTTCTTGATACTGAGAAGCTTATGTCCATGAATCAGTATGGTTGTAGAAAGCGAAGCTCGTGCGAAACTCAGCTTGTCCTCTTCTCACATGATATACTACGAACTATGGATGGAGTGCAACATGCAGAGTCCATATTTCCAGAATTCCGGAAAGCATCGACACGGTGCCCCATTACAGGCTGTTAAAAAAGGTACGAGCATATGGAACAGGTTCACAGATATGTGAGTGGCTCCTAGAATTGTAAAGTACCAGAACCCACTATGTTGTCCTCGACGGGGAGTGTTCATCAGTGACAAGGGTATCATCAGGAGTGCCCCAGGGAAGTGTGATAGGACCACTGTTGTTCTCTATGTACATAGATGATTTGGCGGACAGGGTGGTCAGCAATCTGCGGTTGTTTGCTGGTGATGCTGTGTTGTTTGGTAAGGTGTTGAAGTTGAGTGACAATGAGAGGATACGAGATGACTTAGACAAAATTTCTAGTTGTTGTGAAAGAAAAAGGGTAACTGCTACTGCCGGTCCCAAGCCCAGATAAAGGAGGAGGGTAAAAGCCAAAAACACCAAAAGGCACCTGAAAACCTCCAACAATACATTCGCTGCCGTACAGACTAACAACCCGTACGATGAGAGTGAATTGAATCGGCAATCAGCCACTCGCTCCGGGCCTACCAGTTGAAATCAACAATGAACTTAGCATGATGGAAACACGAGCAACAAAGTAACTCAGAAGAGCGAAGGTGAACCTGGCCATTCGGATTCTGTGGGACCAGGACATCATACAGGGAAGAGTCGGAACTTCCCAAAACTCCTCAAACCAAAGCGAAAGCAATTCATTGGTACACTGAACGTACATACACTGACTAAAACAGGAAAACTCAAGATACTGACAGATACTTGTGATAGATTTGGGATTCGTATACTTGCAGTACCAGAAACACGTTTTCGTGATTGTGATCACTTTGATTCCGGTGGCTATCGAGTCTGCAATAAAACTGAAAAATGAAACTTCCTGGCAGATTAACACTGTATGCCCGACCGATACTCGAACTCGGGACCTATGCCTTTCGCGGGTAAGTGCTCTACCATCTGAGCTACCGAAGCACGACTCACGCCCGGTACTCACAGCTTTACTTCTGCCAGTACCTCGTCTCCTACCTTCCAAACTTTACAGAAGCTCTCCTGCTAATCTTCTGTAAAGTTTGGAAGGTAGGAGACGAGGTACTGGCAGCAGTAAAGCTGTGAGTACCGGACGTGAGTCGTGCTTCGGTAGCTCAGTTGGTAGAGCACTTGCCCGCGAAAGGCAAAGGTCCCGAGTTCGAGTCTCGGTCGGGCACACAGTTTTAATCTGCCAGGAAGTTTCATATCAGCGCACACTCCGCTGCAGAGTGAAAATTTCATTCTGGAAACTGAAAAATATTAACATAAATTTGTTGAGAACGGCATTCCTTGTGCATAACAGTATCCAGGACTCAGTGATAGACTTCTCTTCACCCACTGAACGCCTCTCTCTACTCAAAGTTAAATGTGCCAATAAGGCCTGTACACTGGTAAACATACATGCTCCAGTCAATAACGATCCGAACAAAAACAAAGTGGAGAAGTCCTGGTCACAACTCGGCCTTGTACTCACCAAAATCCCTCAACACCAGTTCAAAGTCCTGTTGGGAGATTTCAATGCGCAAATTTTCAGAGAACGTGAAGACAGACATATAATTGGGAATTTTTCACCACACAAAAAGATGAACACCAACGGACATCGCCCAGTCAACATATGTGGGATAGCCAAGCTCCAAATAATGTCCACTCACCTTAAAAAACCACCGAGGAAAATGACTGCATGGAAATCGCTAAACAACCACATTAGGGAATATCAAATTGACCATGTAGCGACAGCTAGAAAATTCTCTCCAGAAATCATGAACATGAGGGTACGCAAAGGTTTCATGGAGTCTGATCACCATCTCTCACAAGTCAAAATCCGCTTCATGCCTAATCGAAAGAAGTGCCGAAAATCTAAACTGCTGCGCATTGATCCAGAATACCTAAAAGAACATGCAGAGGATTATGCCCAATCACTAGATACTAACATGGAAACATGGGAAGAGAATCTTGGAACCATCCAGCAGTCATCAAGAAAACTAGGTCAACCACAACGGAAAAGGAAACACAGATGGTGGACAACAGATTGCGACAGAGCACTTGAAACACGAATTGAAGCCTTGAAGATTTGGCACAGCCATCAAACACAGGAGAATTCGCAAAACTTTTTGGAAGCCCAGAAGAAAACATCAAAACCACCAGACAAATTAAACGCACATACCTTGTCAAACGATTAGAGGAAATTGATAATGATTTTGAAAGAAACAACACGAGAAACTTTTATAGGACATTTATGGAAGAACTAGCAACCTTGAAGCAATCCACTCTTTGTTTTTGGCGCCCAGATGGAACACTTGAGACGAACATAAAGGCCAACTGTGAAATCCTAAACAGCATTTCGAGAAGTTACACAACTGTGAAACACCAGCAGACAAACTTGACCTCCATGTTGAGACCCCAAACCAGGATTCAACTCGACCTGCGCATGAGGAGATACGAAACATTGTATCACATCTGAAAGACAAAAAAGCACCAGGGGAAGACGGTGTAATTGCCGAAACGGTCAAGATTGGAGGTGGCCTCTTGATTGACAGACTAAAAACAATCATTAGAATTATATGGGAAAGTGGAGTCATACCAGCAGATTGGAAAACTGCTTTGATTCACCTTCTATACAAAAAGGGCTACATGACCGATCCCAACAACCATCGAGGCATTTCACTCCTACCAGTCGCTTACAAAGTTCTCTCACGTACTCCTCTCACCAGATTAGAACAACAGGCAGCACATATGATCGGTGAATATCAGGCCGGCTACGGCCCACATCGAACAGATGTGGAACCTGAAGATGATACTGCAACACCGTCAGTCGAACCGCACAGTAGTCAGCTTCGTAGGTTTCAAGAAAGCAAACAACTCGATTCATCGCACCAGTCTGTTCAATACACATCGTGAATGTGGTGTAGATAACAAAACTACTTCATTAGTGGAGCAGACTTTAACAGACACAAACTCAAAAGTAAAATTAGTGGGAGAAGTTTCTGAACCTTTTCAAATTAGGACAGAAGTGAGACAGGGTGATGGCTTGTCTCCACTCCTCATTATCCTGGTACTGGACAAGATTATGAAGACGTGGGAGAAAGAAATACCTGGAATAAATCTGGGAACAAGGACAAACGAATCAGCATAAAATGCCTTGCTTCTTCTGATGACCTAACAATAGTTAAGCGGTCTTCCGAGAAAGCCAAACATGCCATCGAGAAACTTCATGAGGTTGCCATCAAAACCAGACTCCATATTTCTTACGAGAAATACAACTCATGGACTCCAAAAGTTCAAATCTGAAACTACTTGCAACAAAATATGGTGACATAAAACAAATGCTTCAAGAACTTGGGTGAAATGATCGGCAACACTGACAACGTAAAAGTTGCTCACAAAACACGAGCAGAAAAATTACATAAAGCGTATACAATGACCTGGAAAACATACAATAAGAAATCGTTATCCACCAAAGCTATTCGCCACTATCGTACAGTCACTCTTCCAGAAGCGCTGTACGCAACTGAAACATCATCATTAACCATCAACATCAAGGACATTGAGAAAATGGAAATGCAAATATTCAAGACTGACGTGCAGGGAAAACAATCAACACGACACAGTATACACGCGGGAGTACCCCAGGGAAGCATCCTAGGACCCCTACTGTTTAACCTCTACATAAACCATCTCCCAACCACACACAACACAACGATGGCAATCTACGCGGATGACACAGCCATCCTCGCTCAAGATTGGAAACCATCAAACATTACGTCACGCCTACAGACTGCACTCAGAGCGGCTGAGCCTTGGTTGGAGAAATGGCGTGTTAGAATAAACGTCGACAAGTGCGAAGCCGTTCTGTTCACTAGAAGACCGAAGCAACTGCGCAAACACCGATACTGCAGACCAATAACTCTGCATGCACGCCCAATACGTTTCCGCGAGAAAGTCAAATACTCGGTGTCTGGCTGGACCGGAAATTACTCTGGGGGGACCACATACAACACATGACCAACAGAGCTAGCGCGAGGCTCAAACAGCTCTACCCTATGCTCAACAGGCGTAGCACACTGAACAGAAGGGTGTCGAGGTCCATGTACATGACACTTATCCGACCCCTGACGACGTACGCAGCTCCTGTATGGGAATACGCTGCGCCTACACGCCTGCGCCGTCTGCAGCTCATACAAAACAAAGTACTCAAAATCATAAGCAATGCTCCACGATATACACGCATCGCGGACCTTCACCGGGAATACCGACTTGAGACTCTCACGGAGGTAATCCACAAACTCACCACAAGACTATACAGAAACTCCAGATATTAGCAGAACCCGTTTATTCTGAATCTGGGGAACTACGATCACAACCGTAGATGGAAACATAAAAGACCAAAAGACATACTTGTAAGGACTTAACATCTATGGCCAATCATACGCAAACATAACGGTACAGGTGAGCCCATGTTAATCAGAGGCCATTACTGAATATCCAGCTGAAATACACTGCCGAATAACTGGCACCACGCAGGGAAGCCGTACCGTATACTGCACGCAGACAAGCTCCACACACCCCCCACACAGTGAGATGATCTATGGCCGATCTCCCACTACTGTATAACGATCTTGATTGTTCCAGGAACGTAGTGGCTGCAGCAACTGGGATACATCGCCATCGCTTGCCACGGTAATGATGCATGATACCCATACTAACAAATCCAACCTTGCATGAACCATCGCTGCTAGTAAGCCACTACTGCTCTTACTACCCATCCCACTGTCGCAGAGGTGTTTTTCCTACGGCACGAGCCATGACACTTATTTCCCTCTGCTCTTCAAATCGCTACCCTCACTCGCATGTCGTCCACTATCTATCACCTGATGGACCGTGTTAATGCGTAGTCTTACCCAGACGCACGGATAACATCACAGCCCAGCATCCTGTGATCCACTTACTAGATAACTAACATGTTTACGGAGGTGACAGTAGAACTTTTGGTTTGGTCACCACGTTGGTGCGGGCGTGGAGGGGCCCCATCTCTACTCAGGAAAATATTTGGACCCAAGAGTCAAGTTGGTATCTGGATGCGCAAAAGCTCTGAAGAACTGTACTCAAGGAGTGAGGGTTTCACGTCAGTAGCACGGAAAAGACGATTGAAATTCTACGGACGTTTAGCAAGAATGGACGCCTTCAGAATGACCAAGAAAGTCCTCCTTATCATCAAAGGAACTCGCCAAACCAGGGCACGCTGGCTAACAGAAACCAAAAATGACCTCACGGAACTCAATATTGACCCACTAGAAATCACACAGACAGAAAATCAACTCTCATAAGTTCACAACCAAAAACCCGACGGAAAAGAATCTGAAATTGAGAAACGCATGGACACAAGAAAGAAGACAGGCCTTAGTGAAAGGATGAGGAAGTTTTGGAAAGAAAATGAGAACAAGGAAGCTAAGAAGACCAGTGCTAATGAATGGTTCCTCGTGCTCCTTAGAGAGCGAAACGAATAAATAATAATAAAATAAAAAAAGAATGCGGATGAATAGGAAAATCAAACCCATAATGTTCGAATACAGCATTAGTAGGGTCCTACTGTACACAGTCAAATCGTTTAAATATTTGGGCGTAACGTTGCAAAACGATGTGGAGTGGAACGACCGTGTGAGGATTGTGGTAGGAAAGGCGAATGGTCGGCTTCGGTTTATTAGGGGAATTTTAGGAAAGGGTGATTCATCTGTAAAGGAGACTGCATATAGGACGCTAGTGCGACCTATTCTTGAGTGCTGCTCGAATGTTTGGGATTCGTACCAGGTCGGATTGAAGGAAGATATCGAAGCATTTCGGAAGCCGGCTGCTAGATTTGTTACCGGTAGGTTCGAACAACAGGGAGGTGTTACAGAGATGCTTCGGGAACTCAAATGGAAATCCCTGGAGGGAAGGGGACGTTCTTTTCGAGGGACACTATTAAGAAAATTTAGAGAACAAGCATCTGAAGCTCACTGCAGAATGGTTCTGTTGCCTCCAGCACACAGTGTGCGTAAGGATCACGAAGATAAGGTACGAGAAATTAAGGCTCATGCGGAGGCATATACAGAGTCGTTTTTCCCTTGTTCTGATTGATGTAGATGAAGAGTCATAGTTAGGCGTTTTTGCTGGGAAGAACTGCCAACTCCACCCCACAGCACCTATAGCGTGGAGAGGTGGACAGCATTAGCGAACTATTTCGATAGATTTTTCGCCGACCGAAGTTGCAGTATCCCTTCCACTGCTCCCGCTGCCGAATATTCAGCCCGAGTAAGAATGCTGTGCTGTGTGAATTGACGAGTGTAGTTTTGGGACAAAAAAAAGCACTCCGTCTTCAGGCCACAAGTGGCCCAGCGGGACCATCCGACCGCCGTGTCATCCTCAGGTGAGGATGCGGATAGGAGGGGTGTGTGGTCAGCACACCGTTCTCCCGGTCGTTATGATGGTTTTCTTGGACCGGAGCCGCTACTATTCGGTGGAATAGCTCCTGAATTGGCATCACGAGGTGGATTCCACCCCGAGAAATGGCAACAGCTTATGGCGGCTGGATGGTCGCCCATCCAAGTGCCGACCACGCCCGACGGCGCTTAACTTCGGTGATCTCACGGGAACCGGTGTATCCACTGCGGCAATGCCACTGCCTGTAGTTTTGGGACAGATGGGTGAATTTCGAAATAGTTAACACAGAGACGAGAAATCAGTAATATGTCGACAGGGGAAAACAGAACTCGGGCCTGGAACAGTAAACTTACTCTTGATTTTATTTCAATTGGCCAGAGTAAAATAGTCGCTCATTGCTCAGTTAGAATTAATATAATTTTCGTTATCACATGGCGAGGGAGGTTATGGTACTTGTGCTATTTGTTCAAATGTCACCACGGCGTCACCTGCTCATTTTCAGTTAGATGTTATGTATTGGAGGTTTTCGTCAGATTTAATGTTGTATTCATGTATTCCTACTTCGTAATAACTTAATCAATAAAATATTATTCACTGGATCACATCTCCCATCTAATAGTCAGCTAAATTATTATAGACTTCAGTACGATCCTGTAACCTTAAATTAGCATTGTGGTCACTGTTGATTGCAGATTAAATTCCAATTAACCTCTTATACCATGTTCCTAATACGCAAAGACTTAGTGGGAGCCCCTGCATCACTGGATCCAGCATATCAGGGATCGATACGAACATTAAGTTACGTACAGCTGGGTTACTGTCAACGTGGGCCGGCAAACAAGGCGTTTGCGAAATGATTGTCAACCACTGTATTCAATATGAAATATTTCCCTACTCGGTGCCAATGTATTTGAAATTTAAATTTTTCTGTGAAGTCTCCATCTACCTGGATTCATATTGCAGTTCCTGAAAATGACTATTTAGAATGTGGGCACCTAAGAAACGTTTATTGTCGTTTGTGTCTTGAGGTGTCGGCTATTTCTTACTAACTATTTGTTTGCTTCTAGTGTTCTGAGTCTCTGTATTTGCGGATATGCAGGAGAGCAAATTGTTGGTTTTTCGTGCACTGGAGTCTTCCGTGATCCTGCTTCAGCCTTTTCCATTAGTGGTATGGCACGCGATTCCATAGAAGATTTTCTCGACACTCTCAGTGAATCTTATATTACAGATTACAGAAGTCAAAGTAGAATTTCATAGTTGAGTAACAACAAGCACGTAACTGGTAAGCGCAACTCGTCAGGGTAAAAACAGTGTTTATATGACAGACAACCAGCTCTATAGCGGCGCCTGTTGATGTAGCATTCTATTTTCAAAACAAATATCGTGATTAACTATGATCTACATATATCGATGACATGAAAAAAAAAGATGTCTTTCATCAAATACCTCTTTGCTGAGCGTACCTTACGCTGCATGTGATCTGATATTGAAAGTACTATTTAATTTTTAATGTTAGAGACCGTAGAAGTAAATGTTGAATGTCCGTTCTTCCTTGCTTTGCGAAAAGTTGTACTTACTACTGTCGACGACCTTTTCTCACGTATCTTTTATGTGAATGACAACATAAATGGTCCACGGAGAATATTATAAGGAAATGGTCTCACAAGTCAACAACAGTAGGCGGGTGGCTTTTTATCCTGTTAAAAATTTCACCTGAATATGAAATAATAAGTGTCTCAAAAGTACTGCCATCATTTCATCCGACATTAAACTAGGAACTGTTATTAAACAGCTTCTGTTTCAGTGAGAAGTGTGTTAAACGTGGGACTGAGGTAATATTTCCGAATGAAAATTCGGGACAAGTAACTCCATCTGACTCACAACGGAAAGAAAAGAAACTGAATCGAGAATAACGTAAATTTTTGCAACAAGATTGCGAACTGGAAAAAGTCCGAGCACTTTTATTGCTCTCTGGTAGCAGAAGGGTCCACTCACGCGATGGTCTGTGAGTTCAGGGAATAGCAAATGCAGAGCAAGAACATGTCAGAGGAATTTTCGCTACCCTGATTTCACATTCCTGTAGCAATTACGAGGAAAGGTAATTGCGAATGCGACAGCGGAAAAGCTGCTGGTCTGGGGTAGCGCTGACTGCTACGGCTCAGACCGCGTAACGAGGATTTAAGGGCGGAAGAAGGTCGTGTGAGGAGGAGGAGGAGGAGGAGGAGAAGGAACAGGAGGAGGAGGAATGACGGGGAAGGGGTGGGGGTGGGGGGAGGGGTCGGCGGAGCTAGCAGAGACACAGCTGGAAAACACGGGGCGGCCGCGCGCCCCTGGGGTCCATATTTCACGCCGGGCTCTCGGCTCTGGCCTACCGCTGGTGTCCTTCCGCCCGTAGAAACACTGGTCGCAGAGAGGCCTCCAACATAGGCCCACCCTGAGATTATACCCACCCAAATCTCTCCCGCACACGCGTGGAGCCAGTGTATGGTTCTCTCGAGGCGTCAAAGTCTGCCTCTCCATCTGCTCCCATACCCCTCAACACAGAACTTGCTTTGAGCCTCACTTTTAGCGTGTCTACGATCTTAATAATAATCATAAATATGTTTTTTAAGACGAGAATTCAGTTTTCTCGAATATGATTTCTAACCCTGCAGAAAAGGTAGGGTTAAAAACCTCATTCGAGAAAACAGAATTCTCATGTTCAAAGACAAAAATCGCGAGCCTGAAACCGAAACACAGCGAAATCAACAGGGTCCCGTACTTTAAATACCTCGTAGCATTTATCGGACCGACGGGCCACGAGAGAAATCTCACAGCTTAATCTTTTCCAAAAAGTCGAAAAAGCATTACGTTATCAGGTAACCTGCCATTAGGAACGTGGGTGCACTCAGCGATTGTGATATGACTTTCGAATGAAAGAGCACAGGAATCAGTCATCCTTTTCTTGCAGATTTAATTCGGCAAATGCCTAGCCATTATCAACTCATCATTTCATAGTATCAATCCATGTTCTAGTACGTCAGTAACCAGTTGTTCGGGAAGGAACTGTGACGGAAGGCCGAACATTAGGGGACTGACGTACTAGAAAATGCATTGATACTATGAAATGATGCATTGATAATGGCTACGCACTAACGTGCAAAAAAATGACGACTGATTGCTGTGCTCTATCATTTGAAAGCAAAACCTTAGTCCAAATCCGGTACAACAAAAGATCCATGTGAAGGCAGACAAAATTTCTCCACTAGAACACAGTCATAGAACTAAAAGTCCTCTATGCAAGCGAAATACTGACAATTAATAGGAGGAAACACGAACTTGAAGAAATCAGGAAAGAAGAGAGAAAAATCATCAAGAAAATTTTAGGATCATGACGCACCAAAGATTACAACCAATCGAATGAACAGAAAATTTTTCAAACATCGAAAGTGATATAAAGCAAAGTCTAATAGAATTGGTCATCCCAAAAGACTACCACAAAAGCGTTTGACAAAAAGAATGATATACTATGTTACATTACCTTGGCCCAACTAAATTCGAAAGGATCTCAAAAACTCAAACAAAAGACCAACCGACGTCCAGAAAGAGACCTCTTCAGATACAAAGTAGACACATAGAAAGTTACATCTGAGCAACCAAAACAAGAACAGTATCAACCAAAGTGGTCGGGAAAGAATGAAAGCATATGGGAACAACAAAAGAAAAGGTGATTGAGTTAGTTGCCTAACGTCTTCCATTTATTAGTAGAATTCGCTAATAATAGTAATAATAATAATAACAATAAAATCTTAAAACATTTACTGTAATACATTGTTTGATTAGTAATGATATACAGATTGTTTGACAATTCCTATTACAGATTTCTGGAGGCTGTAGATGGCACTTCGTAGATAAAGTTGCAGTAATATATTCCATTCCTTGAATAACAGTATTTCCTCCTTAAATATATATGTCAGAGAAAAGATGCTAATGACTTAGAGTAGTCGATAGGTGGTGACCACCCCACTGTTGGGAAGTGTTTTAAATCGTAGGTGCTGATACCATAGCTAACGATACAGTCACTGTAGGGAAGTGGATAGCAGTCACACGACCATACCTAGTAGATGAGGTGGAGACAGGACTACCACGGAGCGGATGGTTCAAATGGCTCTGCGCACTATGGGACTCAACTGCTGTGGTCATCAGTCCCCTAGAACTTAGAACTAATTAAACCTAACTAACCTAAGGACATCACACACATCCATGCCCGAGGCAGGATTCGAACCTGCGACCGTAGCAGCAGCGCGGCTCCGGACTGGAGCGCCTAGAACCGCACGACCACCGCGGCCGGCCGGAGCGGATGGTGCGGAAGAAAGTGCTCCATGAAATCTAAGAACGAGAAATGTCAAAGATAATAAATATCTTATAATTGTTAATTACCAAGTTCAGTATCGGATCTGTTACATACGTAGTGTAGAGAGGCAGTATACTAGTTGGTAGCTGTCCTCATTTATCATGTACTGAATTGTAATTCTGAAGACAATGTAAGAAGGCGAATTGAATCTCACTTCTCATTTAAGTGGTGGAGTGAATGAGAACGAGAAGTTAATTTTGAGTAGCTTTATCTGCAGCCTGTACAGTGGCGACGTCTGAGCCAAGCTGGAAGAAGAAAGCAGACGGATTCAGGGCACTGATTAATAATACTTAACGGAGACCGAATATACAGTAAGCAGCATTCACTGCGTGTAAAAGGAGCGTTCAGGCGGTAACTTATTTGATTGTTTGGCGCATGAGGTGAAGTATAACAAACCACCAGGCAGCCCAAGCCAACCTGAAACACTTCAAACCTTTGATAGGGAACCCATGTCCGGGAATGTACCATTTGTAAATAAAATAAGTTGGAAGATCGGATTACCTTTGTTTCTCCCACTTCACGGTACGCAGGCAGCCGAGATAATGTGGCCTGACTTGTGTGCTCTACACGCACCCATCGCACAGGCAGTGTTTCGAGTACTCGTCGTTGGGTTCTCTTCTCAGTGACGAAGGACGATGATCTCTTCAAAGTCGACGGTGCGGCGCTTCCGTGGAGCATCGCAGGCAACACTCCTAGTTGCGAACGCACCAGTTTCTCGCAGCCATTGTAGTGGGACGAAAACGGTATGTGAGTCGTAACAGGAACTGACAACGGCGCCCTGCTTTTCGTATGTGTGCGTAACGTGAATGCGGGAGTCTTGAAAGTAATCCGATCTTCAGACTTATTCCTATATACCAGAACGAGTAATTTCCCGATACGTGGTCCTTATCAAAATCCGATCTGCAAAGACCCCCCCCCCCCCCCACCAGCAAACGTATAAACCTGTAATAGGAATTTTGTAACACCTTGTAAATGGGAAGTTCGGGTAACTGTGTATCGGAAGGTAATTGCACGCGTCAGTAGTTTAAGACAGCAATGAACATGACCTCTTCCAACTACTGCTGCCCTCCTCTGAGCCCTGTAAGCAACAAACTGGAACAAGAAGAAAAGCGCATTTCTGCAGTGTGAGTCAAATAAAACAGGACAGTTTCTTGTTATTTTCAGCAAACAAGATTATAAGATAAGCTTATAGCTTTTGCTGACTTACTTTTATCTGAATACATTATTAAAATCTGTAATAGTTTGTGTCA
Organism: Schistocerca americana; assembly: GCF_021461395.2. NCBI lineage: Eukaryota > Metazoa > Arthropoda > Insecta > Orthoptera > Acrididae > Schistocerca > Schistocerca americana. The sequence goes on along the minus strand of NC_060123.1, from coordinate 91,244,042 downwards.
TTGCATGAACTTTAATTCTAAATATAACAGTGTAACATCTAGAATATGATCACATTAGTATGTAACGGCAGACTGGGGTAATGGTGCACTTAAAGCGAACAGGTGCGCACATGAAAGGGGAACTGATTGTCGCTGAAGTGAGGCAATGGACGGAAGGAAACAGTAGACTGGGTTGAAGAACAAGATTAGGAAAGCTATACTTGGTTGCGTTACTAAGAAGCCAGGAAAGAAAGAAAAGAAAATCAGAAGTAGGGAGAAAACACAAGAGTCATCGGAGGTATCGGATGTTTCCAACATTTGTGACGATAAAGATGATGATATCTACGATAACCACGATACTGGCGCATTGACATCACTAATTAGACGTCGTAAAGGACCCAATGAGTTAGGCTGCATCTGTCGAAAATCAGATAAAGAAAAAGAAGTGTGGTAGAGTTGTGGTGGGTGCTCTGCTTATAATCACGCTCGATGTACAAGGGAAGACACTCCAAGAGTTTATGGTAGCTGCTTATCAAAGGAATGAAAATTCTCAAAATTTTTGTAATGTGTAAACGCAAGTATGACACATCGCATGTCACTGTTTAAATGCATTTCAGTATTCTTATTTGCTAGCTCATATTAGCTGATTATATAAATCGTGAATAGTCACACTTACCTGTAGTTGAAATAAGCTTCCCCTGTCAAACGCATGATGCCGAAACTACTGCTCATAATTCCATCATGAGGTGGGTAGTGGCATTTATTGTGATATTTGAAGCTGAACTTCATTCTACTGTTTTTTTACATTCAAATTGATTTAGTGTTGTGAAAGTAGAGAAACGACAGAAATCTCACAAACGAGGTTTAAGGTAAATTATTATCAACTCGTCAAAACAATGTTTTATGCTTACGAATTGTACACTTAGCTGAAGCTGAAAGCGGGATCTGATTTGGTTACGTCCCTGGTTGTAGCCATTTCCCTTAAAAAAAGCTTTTTATTGGAGGAAAGGGTTACTGAAGTATTTAGGAATGACTGTAGGCGTTTGAAATGGTCTTAGGCTGTGGATACTGCAGCGAAGAAGTGTTACTAGGCAGCAATTTCTGCTACATTACACGCAATTCATGAAAATAACGAATTTGCAAAGCATTCGCTGCTCTTGCAGCACATATCTGTATTAAAAGGATGAAAAAGAGTTAAGGGATTTCGTTTTAAAAGGTATCGTTGTAACTGAGTTGTCATGTGTGAATGAGACGAAGTAGTTTCAGTAACAGAAAATACATTAGATTATTGCGAAAAATTAAGCATCTGGATTAATGCGAGAAGTGGTTAATGTGGAACGATAAATATTCCGCTGTGAATAAATTGCGGCGTTGTGGTAGTACCTGAATAGTGTTGTACTGTCAAACGGTACTGCAGGTCAATGTTTAACTGTAGATCATATGCGTATAGATCCAACTTGTAAAAATGCTGAAGTTCACGCTAATACTACCTTCCACCTACACTTCTCCATTTCTGTGGCGTAGCCATGTTCGTGCTGACACTTTGTCCAGGTCATCAGTTCACTTTGCTTTATTGTTCCAATAGAATAATAATAATCTGTTTACATCACTGCTTAGCACATCGTTTGAGACAGCTTTTTTGCCGTGAAACTGAATTTTGTGGCATTCGTATCGTCCCATTGGCCCTGCCGCTTGCGCCTGCGCAGTTCAGAGGCTCGATCTAGCCAGACGGCGCGTGCACTGGCGCGAGGGCAATTCAGAGTCGCTCTAAGCTTTCCTGGCACAGCGCGGGTCAACGGAAGTTGGGCTGGGTTGTTTTTTTTTTTTTCGGAGGAGGAGACCGAACGGCGATGTCATCTGTCTAATCTGATTAGGAAAGGACGGGGAAGGAAGTCGGCCGTGCCCTTTCAAAGGATCCATCCCGGCATTAGCCTGGAACGATTTAGGGAAATCACAGAAAACCTAAATCCGGATGGCCAGACGTGGGATTGGACGGTCATCCTCCAGAATGCGAGTCCAGTGTGCTAACCACTGCGCCACCTCGCTCGGTTCAATGGAAGTCAGTCCGCGTTGTGGAAGCGGTTGGCAACTCTGCAGCGAGTGACCGGGCGCCAAACATTGGCGCGATGGCCGAGGTTGTCAGTACTGGCGGGCAGGCCCAGAGTGTGTCGGAGTCAGAAAGAGAGACAGGAGTACCAGGCCACACAGGTGACACCGACTTGCGCCAGTGCCGGTGGTCTCTGTGGCAGCGGCTGACACGTCATGGGAAGCCGTTCAAATGGTTCAAATGGCTCTAAGAACAATGGGACTTAGAATCTGAGGTCATCAGTTCCCTAGACTTAGAACTACTTAAACCTAACTAACCCAAGGACATCACACACATCCATGCCCGGGGCAGGATTCGAACCTGCGACCGTAGCAGCAGCGCGGTACAGGGCTGAAGCGCCTAGAACCGCTCGTCCATAGCGGCCGACTTGGGAAGCGTCTGGGCCTGCACGGAACTGTCTTTTATCGTCATGGCTAGGCGAGGAGTCACATGCGGAAGGTGCCACAGGCGTGATGGAGCTAGTACTTCGTTGCTGCCCACCAAACAAGAGAAGCTGGAACGAAGAGAGTCACGGTGCCGGGCAGTGTGGATGACAGAACCGCTGTGGTCAGTGCGGCGGCAGGGCCAGCTATACACGGATGTTGTCTGCTGGGAGAGCAGACGGTGTCTTTTACCGGCGTCCAGAAGGATACGGCAGCTCACAGCCAGAGACAAGGAACAGTGGAGGGCTTAGTTACTGCAGAATCGTGCAGAGACAAAGTGTTGTGCTTTTGTGGCCCACACGCGTTAATGTGGAGCTGATAATTTTTGTCAGAGTAAATTCTACTAGTGCAGTGTGCACTGAGAAAAGTGAAGTAGGCTTGCGTCTGTTCCAGTGGTTTTGAAGCACGGAGAAGCAGTTACGAATTGCATTAAGAGAACGGCCATGGTGATAACAGTGGTATATTTTATTGTATTGTGGCTGAATTGTTCATGAAGAGGTTGCGATTTAATCATTGTGTAATAGTTACAAGTTAGCCTGTACTGTGCTGAAGTTGCTTATCTGTGTAGTAGTTAGGTCGAGTAGGCGTGTTGTGCATTATTATTGATTTGGTACTTGGAGGGGGTCAATCTTTGCTGGCCTCAGTTATTCAGTTTGATTCTGTGTGCTCTTTTGTAAAGTTATTACTGGCTGATTCTGGTTGCATTTTGTTAGTGCTCACTTGTAAACTGACTTTGGCCGAGTTATGTTACTGTCTAAGAGATATTTGGATTTATTTAGAATAACTTTTCCAGTTATTATATTACCGCTCCCATTTTAAGTAAGAGCTTTTGCGATATCTGTATCTGGACAGAGTATTGTTTATTTTTGGTTAGAAGGGTTATAATTTGTGTGCACCTCCACGTTATACGATTATTGACAAAAATATATTTAAAATAAGCCAAAGCTTCCACAGCCCCCGGCCCAAACCTCAATCCACCTAAAAGCTGCCCTGCAGTTCCCAGAATTTCCATTTCAGGAAAATATTAGAACTGGAAAGGATTCATCAGAAAATTTGATAAGTACATGTGTCATGAATCTATTTAAGAACTATTATAACAGAGACTTGGAGCAATAATTCGTAATTTGTATATCAGCACTCAACATTAAGAACACACGATTATGAACTCCTGTCTGCAGATTATAGCTTTCCGAGCATAGAAATGGGTGGAATGCTGTTTGTTTGAGTCATCATCTTCTAAATTCGAGAATTCAATCTTTCTGTTATTTTCCCACTTTAATGAAGGATATCTCTCCTTTTCTGTGTTGCATTACTGAACTTCCTTTTGGTTTTCCAGTCCTATCTGTGGACTCCTCAAGATCCGTGTAGAGCTTGTTGTCGGCAGTAGACACGGTCAGTCTGTCAATGTGCGCCTTCTCTTGGCTGAAATGTTCTCTGCAAGCGTCCAGATCGCAAGGCTGTACCTGGCCCTTATCCAAGCAACTCAGAGGCACACAGTGTTAAACGTAGATTCTGATTTCTAGAATTCCTTGGCATTGTCTAGATTCATAGTTTTCGTCCTAATTTATTCTCACAAATTAGCCGAATAATTTGGAAATCCATGTTGTTATTGCGGTCTTCAGTCCAGAGACTGGATTGATACAGCTCTCCATGCTACTCTATCCAGTGCAGGCCTCTTCATCTCCGAATAACTACTGCAACATACATCTTCCTGAAGCTGCTTGCTGTATTCATCTTTTTGTCCCCATTTACGATTTTTGCCCCACACACTTTCCTCCAATACTAAATTGGTAATCGCTTGATATATTAGAATACGTCCTGTCAACCGATCACTTCGCTTGGTCAAGTTGTGTCACAGATTTCTTGTCTCCCAAACTCGTATCAATACTTTCACATTAATCACATAATCTACCCATGTAATCTTCAACATTCTTCTGTAGCACCACATTTCGAAAGCTTCTATTCTCTTTTTGTCTAAACTGCCTATCGCCCACGTTTCACTCCCATACAGAACTACATTCTAGACAAATACCTTCAGAAAAGGCTTCCTAACACTTAAGTCTATATTCGGCGTTAACAAATTTCTCTTCTTGCAAACGCTTCTTTTGCCATTTCCAGTCTACATTTTATATCCTCGGTACTTCGGCCATCATCAGTTATTCTGCTGCCCAAAAGCAAAACTCGTCTACTACTTTAAGAGTCTCGTTTCTCAAACCAATTCTCTTAGCCTCATCTGATTTAATTCGACTAAATTCCATAATCCTTGTTTTGGTTTTGTTGATGTTGATCTTATCTCCTCATTTCAAGACAATGTCCATTCAGTTCAACTGCTCTTACAAGTCCCTTACTGCCTCTGACAAAATTACAATGTCATCGACTAAGCTCAATATTTTTTATTTATTCTCCCTGAACTTTAATTCCTACTCCAAATTTTCCTTTAGTTTCCTTTACTGCTTGTTTATTGTACATGTAGAATAACATCGAGGATAGACTACAACCTTGTCTCACTCCCTTATCAACCATTGCTTCCCTTTCATGTCCCAAGATTCTTATAACTGCCATCTGGTTTCTGACAAGTTGTAAGCAGCTTTTCATTCCCTGAATTTTACCCCTGCTACCTTCAGAATTTCAGTGGGAGTATTCAGAATTGTCAAAAGTTATCTCTAAGTCTACAAATGCTAGAAACATAGGATTGCCTTTCCATTACCTGTCTTCTAATATAAGTTGTAGGGTCAGTAATACCTGACGCGTTCCTACATTTCTCTGTAATCCAAACTGATCTTCTCCTGGGTCGGCTTGTATCAGTTTTTTCATTCTTCTGTAAAGAATTCGTGTTAGTACTTTGCAACGATGACTTATTAAACTGATATTTCGGTAAATTTTTTATGTGTAAAAAAAGCGATGCAATACGAAGGAATTATCCGAATGGGACGAAAATTGGTAGAAGAGATGTAGATAAGGAGGCAAACAAATGATTACATTCTCAAAATCTGGATGCTTTATTGAAGGAGCTTCACAAACTGAGCAAGTCAATAACACATTAGTCGACCTCTGACTCTTATGATAGCAGTTATTCGGCTTAGCGCTGCTTGATAGTGTTGTTGGATGTCCTCCTGTAGGATAGCGAGGCCAGGTCGCCATATGTTTCCCCTATTGTGAATTTTTTTTACAATGTTATGCGCCAATCGGTCATAATCAGTTACGATATCTGTCAATGAACACTAAGCAGCATAACTGCTTTCATAATGGACAGAAGTGGAACATTAGCTCATTGACTTGCTTAATTTGTGAAGCTTTTTCTCTTGAATGAATCATCCAGTTTTATGGATTTTTGATCATTTGTTTGTATGTACATGTACACCACAACCAGCGAAATCGTTTCCATTCTAACAATCGCTTCATGGTGCATCATTTCTTTCGTCTGAAAGTTTCTAGAAGTTCCTGCTAGATCTGCTTGTCTAACATAACACACAGTGCGCTAGGTTGCATGGCAATGTGGTGAGGTAGATTCAGATGCATCATGCGTGACAGCGTGGTCAGCTATACCCACATTCAGCACATTAGCTTGCTTGGCAGTGTGGTGAGATAGGCACAGACACAGCTTGATAGCTTGTGTGACAGTGTTGTGACCTAGGTGCAGATACACCATGCTAGATGCTTGACACTGTGGAGGCCTTGCGTGACACTGTGGTGAGCTAGTCCCCAGCTGCAGCATGCTAGCTTGCCTAGCAGTGTGGTGGGCTAGACCCAACGCAGTGTACTAACTTGCATGACGGTGTGGTGAGGCAGAACCAGATGCAGTGCGCTAGCTTGTGTGACAGTGTGGTGAGCTGGATCCAGACACAGAGTGGTAACTTGCTTGACAGTGTGATGAGCCAGACCCAGATGCAACACATTAGCTTGCGTGACTGTATGGTGAGCTAGACCCGGATGGAGTGTGCTAGCTTGCATGGCAGTGTGATGTGCTAGACCCAGATGCAGTATGAGAGCTTGCTTGACTGTATGGTGAGCTAGACCCAGATGCAGCATGACAGTGTGGTAAGATAGATCCTAATGTAGCATGCTAGGTTGCATGACAGTGTGGTGAGCCAGACCCAGACACAGTACCTTAGCTTGCGCGACAGTGTGATGAGCCAGACTCAGACACAGTGTGCTAGCTTGCCTGGTTATGTAGTGATATAGACCCACATGGTGTGTGTGCTAGCTTGTATGACAGTGTGGTGAGCTAGACGCAGACACAGCACGCTAGGTAGCCTGACAATGTTGGCTTTGCAGGACAAAGCGGATCAGATTGTGGAAAGGGGCCAAAGTCAATTACTGTTAGTTATACAAGAACACACATAACTTAATTGCTCAAACCAATGCTCAGTTTTCTCTTTAAAACAACAAATATCAATTCACGGCTGAGGGCCTAGGCAACTTCTGCAGAATAAGTTTAAATGATTCCTTCTAAAACACCAGGATTCAGAGTAACAGCTGAAGGCTTTTTAAGAGAGGCTTTAAAGATAAGCTTTTACACCGTGCAACAGGAAAACATTCTAAGAAAACTTGAAGTATCTTGTCGGCTGAATGCCCAAACAATTACTCAATAATAATTAAAGACAGCCTTAAGATAAACATTTACAGAACACGGCTGAAAGCCGTTTCAAGAATCCAAGATTATTAAAGAGAAACCTTCAGACAAGGATTTACATATTAAAGCCACAGATTCATAAATAAACGCGGCTGAAGGCCTAAATACAGACAACAAGAAAATAAAACACGGCTGAAGGCCTAATCTTAAAGTTGTTGAGCTGGTGCGTTTCTGGCGCGAGTTTCCATCGATCGTCATTTTGATCTTTGAGTCGACTTCGATGCTTATTTGTCTTCTGCTCATCTTTGGCGGCGCGGATTTAACGGCAGAGCGTGCGCTCTACTCGGGTGGTGTGTCGGGATCCGTGGTGAGCGAGAGTCAAGTGGGACTGTGTACGTAGGCAGGACGGCAGGAGGACGCGTCGAACAGCGAAGGAGCGTGGCCAGCGGCTATGGCGTGTTGTGCCGTGAGTGCAGATCCACCGCCCATGGTGATTTGGTTTTCCTAGAGGTCGGAAGGACAAGTTCCTTCGAGACTGCTATAAGCTACGCCGGCCGACTGAATTGGAGTCGCCGAGTTGCTTCGGTGGGTTGCGTGCGGCTTAATTGAATATGCCAGGTACTAAAAGTCCTTTGGAATTGTTTTAGTTGTTTATCAATTACCTCGGTGTTGCGACTAACTATCTTGACGGCAGTTGAGGAAGTGTGGCTTCGACCAACGAACCGACATGAAGCGTGGTTAAAGACGCTGCTAGAAGTGCAACGAGCAGTGGGTAAGTCCGGCTCTGGCGTTTCAAGCCATGCCGAGATACGTCTTACATATATTCTACCTTGAAGTTCATTTGGTAGTTTCGCGTGTAAATGTGTGCCGAGATAATTCTTGTCATCTTACTTTAGGTCATGATTTTTCAACGAACTTATTAATCAGAGTTTAAGGGCTGGCACTGGCCAAATAGCTCACGGAGGCTAATTGGTTTCTATACAGTTGTATTGATCACCTGTTCTCTGGATAAGATTGTGTAGTTTAGGTCTCAGAATATTGTCTGCCGTTGATGTGTGTTGTGTTACAGAGAACTGGCAGTGGTCGACGCGAGCATACTGGGAGCACAGCATCACGGGGGCAGAGAGATATTTATGGCTCTATCCTCTCCTTTACATCTTGGGTCTATGTTGTCACTGTTGCGTGATTCCATCTTTCCGGTGGAGAATTATAGCCTCTGAAGTTCAATTGCAGTGCAAAGTTGAGTACATTTCTATGTCATTTCCTGTCTCGTGGATCTCTCGTATTGATTTGAATCCCTGGTCTGCTCGCGTCTATCGCTAATTCACACGCAATATTGAAGCAACCTCATTTTATGGGTATTGTCCTATGATCATGTTCTACTTGTAAACATTCTAAGAATATTGTTGCTTAATCAACTGAGTAAGTACATTTGAAGATTGGTTTAGTCAAAATTAAAGCACCTCCTTAATAGTTTTAGTCATTTGTATATAGTTTTGTTTAGGAAAGTTGGTTAGCCAAACCTTAAAAGATCTGTGTTCTTACCCTTAATCTGTTCCTCAGCTGATTGTAAGCAATGAGAGTTCTGATGAGAATTATATGGGCATTTGTACTATTTAATTAAAGCTTTACCTGAGTATATTTACCTAGTCATATTCAAATTGCAAGTTTTATGGGTCTTGTTCCGGTTAAAGAAATTTATTTCTTGTTTGTCCAAGTGATCTGGCCTTGTAAGGCAGTCTCCTGCATTATTGTGATTGTGATTTTATAATGCTTTTGATTGTAATAAAATATGTAGCAACTACAACAGATTACTATTGTGATTTTGGTGTGTCACTACCAGTTGTTATGAAGTTCGGCTGGAGGCCATATACTAACCACAAAACAGACCATATTAATACACAGCTGAACGCATGGCACAGTACCTGCAACCAAATAAAATGACGATCACAAACAAAAAACAGTGAGTAGGGGGGCATCAAGGGCAGCAAGACACGTTGCATTGTTGCCAAATTTATTCAAGATGGCGGCGATGACGTCATACAAGATTGCGGCACATAGACTTGGCAACGGCGCATGACATTATCCAAGATGGCGGATTTTGGCGGGAAAATAGGCCAATTGTGCTACGTCCACTAACCTAAACTTCAGAAAAAATTGCGGGAAGTTTGAATTTTGGCGGGAAAATAGGCCAGTTGTGCTACGTCACCTAACCTAACCTCAAGAAAAAATGGCGCGAATTTTGGTGCGAAAATAATCCAATTGTGCTACGTCCACTAACCTAAGCCACCAGAAGAAAAAATTGCGGGAAGTGTGAATTCCAACGTGATAATGCATCCAATACCATACTTGCCTTTTTACTATTATTGATTATCATTTATTAATATTCATTATCATTTATTATTATTTATTATCATTTATTATTATTTATTATTATTTTTATCATTTATTATTATTTATTATTATTGACCTGCCTCCACTAGAAAATTGCTCCAAATTCAAATTCCAACACGATAATGCCTGCAAAATCTTACTTTTGTTAAATATTATTCATTATTATTTATTAACAATCATTATCATTCACTGTCATTTATTATCATTCATTATCATTTATTATTATAAGCCTACCTCCACTATTAAATTTCGCCAAATTCAAACTCCAACACGATATTCTCTCGAAAACTGTACTTCTATGTATTATGATCATTTATTCTTTATTCAAGATGTCCGATTTTCTCGGTGAGAAAGCCATTCTCCCTACATTCATAACAAAAAAACTATCACAAGTTCAAATCCCCAACACCGTAATTGATCACATGTATGAGCTTTCTCCATCACTTATCTTTTATTTCACTGGTAGCCTATCATAATCGCGTCAAATAATAAACTGCACTTATAGTAACATAATTCACGTCCTTTGAATTTAGAGGGGGGAAGGGACTGAAGACTTTATTTCAAGCTGTACGGTCATCACTTGTTCTCCAAAACAGTCAACACACACATCTTTGATATCGCAGTGCAGTCACCACGACGGCCGCTCTCCAACTGAATTAGTTCAAATCCTCGCCACCCCCTGGCCAGTGTGCAGAGACACTGCCTACGCCTGTCACATGAGGCGGCCGGGCACTAGCGCGGGGGGCGAGCCCAGCGATCGCTCCCACGTCGTAAACATGTTTTCGCTGGACACGCTGGAACTTGTAGAGTTTGACGTCACAGCAGCCCCTTGTCCTCTCACCACATGCATTCGACGCCTCCTCACGTTTCCCGCCAAAATTGTCTGCCTTGGAGCTGAATCGCACCACGGTCTGCCATTTCTATGCGACACTTTCGGCACCATGTTCAAACCTGTCAATGCCGGCCTCACACAGCCGTTCGCCACGTGTCCCTGTGCGAGCGAGAATGCAGTGCTACACTTTTGGCGGCAAAGTTTGCTCAACAGTGGAATCCGCCATGATTATATAACAGAACCTTTGGACCGCACTAGAATGCCCGCTAATTGACATGTGCTCGCGTGCGCACGAAATAACTGTACAATCGCTGCGCAGCCGCCCTGCTTACGTCACACACCCTCCATACACGCGACGGACATAGCCTTCTGTAAATACATGGAAAATAACTCTTTATTTCAGGCATTATGGTCATGCAGGTGTGTCCCAACTGACTTCTCCATGCTCACACAGCGAAACTCCAGAGCGCAGCTGACTTACGCGCTGCCGGCTGAGCCCGCTCCCTGGCCCGCTGACGTCAAGCACACCCCCATGGTCAGCGCGCCAGGTAAAGTCTGTCTGTAAGCTCAAGAGCGAGCAGCGCTTTTGGTGGGGGAAGTGGCCTTTCCCGGAAGAACCCTGCCACTGGCCTACAGGGCCACCAAAAATCAGTTGCCCCGCCCGTTACCTGTCTAGCGGTGTAGTTCGGCGTGCGGTGATATACGTCGTTTCTGTTCGTGGGATATTAGTTACCAGTGTCAGTCAGTTGACTTTGTGCACTCACTGATATACTTCAGTATCCGGAAGTGATGGATAATCGCCCTACATTGCAAGAATGTGCAGAATTTGCGGAGTAACGAGCGTTCGATCGTCTCAACGTGTGTTAATGTGGCGACACAAAAAGAACTGTTGGCTAATATTACCATTACCAATCGATGGGCTGCAGTTTATGCGAACGTCAGCCTCGCCACAATAGGACGCATAAGGAAAGAACGCGAAAACAAGGCGCATGGTTTACTGGAATCGCCGCGAAGATAAACTAATAATTTAGGGAAGAAACCCATCGTTATAGACAGTTTCACAAAATCGGTCATTCGACAAACGATGGAGGACTTTCACATAAACCAAGAAATAGTTCCCACATTACGCAAATTACTTACCGCCGTGAAACAAAAAATACATTTTCCTTGGCAGAAAGATGGTTTACCCAAGACATTGCGTGAAATGGGATTTACCTGGAAATACTTTTCAGACATGTTTACGAAGACAGTGCGAATAGAGCTAATACAATACACAAAATTATAAATTTCTGGTTACTTGTTAAACACTCTTCGTGTTGCAAGAATTGTTAAGTTTTATTGCAGCCCTTCAAAGAAAACTTCTACCTTTTAGTAGAAACACAAAGTAAGAACAAGCCTTAAATTCTACAGAGTGATTGCACTATATCTGGTTCGTCCTACGAATAGAGGAACATACATTCACATGAATAGGCATTCGGTATTATGTTTGTAATAGAATTCTGACTTCCGTTCTTATGTTAATATTATCTACTCTAGAACGTTGTGTGTCTTAACGCATTTGTCTAAAAATAAACGCAGCCGGGACGCATCTGTACACGGCTTCGCCACAAATGTAAAGCGCGCGCCGCGGCAGGGTCGGTACTACGCTGTGAAACAGCCTGTAGAAGCGTCCTGTGACGTAGCAGGGTAGGCAAAGTGGGGACTCGCTCGTTCGCTCTTCAGTTTACCGACAGACTATAGTCGGCGGCGAGCGGCGCCTGGGGGTCTCGCCACAAACGGTCGGCCGCGCCCGCGAGCACTTAACGCCGGACGCGATGGAACCTGTCGACCGCGTGCCGTACAAAGGATACGTTTGGCGCGAGAGTTTGACCGACAGTGAAATCCACCACGAACGTATAACAGCGCATTTGCTCATCACAAGAACGCTTGCTAATTCACTCTCACCACCCCAGCTATATTAAATAACTGAATTTACAATTTCATATATTTCAACTCCTTAATTTCAATTACTTTTCGAGGACCAGAACGCCACCTCCTCCTCCTAGAAACCAGCGCCAAGTTTGAAATCTGCCAGTAAACAAAGGTCACTGCATAGGCTGACGGAAGGAAGAACGAGTGTACATTATTTATTTGCCACACATCTTTTTCAAACTTTTACTTCTCATAGGTTTCAATATGTAAAGCTGACATAAGGCAGTTTCTGAACTCCAGTAGTGCACTACACTTGGCAACACAACCACACCCATCAAGATATTCATTTCATTCCAGACATGTAACTCCTCTACAGATAAATTTGTCCAATCTGACCATATTGCCGTTATTGCGCGAAAACAGCTCAGAGTGCGCTGTGCTGCTCGGGGAAGTAAGGAAGGGCTGCACTCTACTTATTTGGAGCCCTTTTATTTAGTCGTGGAGTATATTTGTCACAAAACACCCGCACTGATCAAGACTGTGGTCATCTCACACAGGCCACAAACACGTAAACAACTCCTAATTTCACCACACAATAGCAAACAGCTCTTAAATAATGCAGTACACAATATCAGCAGACGAGCTCTGTACTCTTAAACTCTCCAAATAAAGCCCGGCACAGCGCACAGACACGCTCGCAAAATAGTGCAACAGACGCGCCCAAACACCACCAGCTGCCAAACCGACCGAAAGTCGCTGCTCGGCCTCCCCCAAACATGACCTCAACACAGTCGTTTCGCTCCTATCACCGGAGGAATTGATATCGCCTATGCGCCTTAGATTACGCCCCAAGGCAGGCCACGCGCGCGTGCGGTCGGTGGGAGAGGGGATTCAAGGAGGCTCCAGCCAAGTTCATATTCTGAGCACCCGTGACAGCCGACACATGTGAAAGCTGCATTGTTCTTCTCATGTATACCACCGGCGTCTCAGGTCTGGACCTGCCTTCACGTCTATTCTCTTAATACCTCATAGCTCGTTGACACACTCGATTAACGCGACCAGGAAAACATTTACTACTTGCAAGCAACCGAGATGGTGACGGATAAGCCAAATCACTCTGATCTGCGCTGCAGGCGCGTGTAATCATTGAGAACACTATTTTTTTTTTTCGAACAACTTATTTAACCATACAGTGTATCTATCACACTATCACAAAACACCAATCCCAGATGTGCCCTGGAGCATGTTGCACAGCCCACAGACACGCACCCAATCATAATTTCAGTACACCCTATAGCAAACTGCTACTAAATAATACATCACGCAGATGTGTAGATACGCTCAGTACTCGTAAACTATCCTCATAACGCATAGTAGAGCCTGCAGATCCACTCGCAAAATAACTCAGCAGACGTGCGCAGGTATCCCCACTCTGTACCCTGCCCACTGGATCGTGAAGTCACCCATCTGTCTGATTTCAGACCTCGCACAGACGCTGCTCGGCTTCCGCAATTATGAATTGGCGTGGTCAACGCGCTCGTCAGCGGTCAAAGCACACACATACGTCCGTCCAGGACCGCGATACAGAGCCGAGACCATCGAACACGGGTGAAAGTCAACTTTATGTCAAAGTAGCATAAATCCAAAGCGCAGCCTCCATAGGCTAGACACAGCATAGCAGCACATGTCTTTACCTCCTATGACACTGTAGCACACTGCACATTGCTCCTTACAAGACATTACACGGCCCTTTAACTAAACATAACTACATATCCCTGCTCTCGCCTTGTCACGTGACCAGCCATCTAAAAACCGTCCCAATATTATTCCTACTTTACAACATTTTTTTAATAAAATCTAATTTACGCCTCCTACCGCAATTAACCTCACACCCATCCCACCTTCAATGTACGCAAACGTCCTCAACCCTATCCTGACACTCATATATCACCCCAGAAACCATGCCCATCAAACAGTTTACCATTCTCATCCCCTCTTTTCGAATTACAAACGTAGCCTCTATCTAAACACCAATCAACTCATCTTTCCCGCACTTTCAACAGTAAAATTAATTTTACACACACCCAGAAATACCAAACCCAATTAATGATTCAAACTTTTACACAAAGCATCAAGCACATACGACAATATTCAAAGCCTGGTCCCTGATCTCTGAAATTTAAGTTGGAGAAAGACATATATATTACCTTCTGCAACCTGTCTATAAACAGAACGATCTCAGTTACTACAACAGGACCTTGTTTTGACCATTCGCCGAAAATGCGCGCAATGTTGTACACATCAAACTAGCTACAAGTACAACAGATCCTCAACACCCTATCATCTTTATCCTCTACCATCAAACAGTGAAAAAGTCACGAAGGCAGCAATGCCATACACCTCAGCAGGGACAAACGGAATTCTCAATACTCCCCCTGAATTACTCATAGTGCAACCATCCAAGAATTCCTAACAGCTCACCAAATCCAACACCTCAAATTACAAATGCCTATATGAACAAGATCATATTAAATATACACACACGCTGCAGAGAGCCCTTTAAAGTTTGATCATCCATACTCTAAGCGAATGAGAAGCTGTCAGTGGCCCTTGTTCAGACAGTGTTTTCTAACATGCTTTTGTATACAGCCGAGCATTTCGTCTTTCTGCCGCGACTTCGAAGTCATTGTCTGATTCTAAACAGACATTAACATAGACTGATGCACGGTCTCTCACAGGAAACTACACCTCACACCTTATAAATCATATTCTTACAGTCGATAGCATAACATTGAATGATTTTAAATAAAGGACACCCACAACACAAGGAAAATAGAATAGCCTGCTGGCGTTGTAGCACTTCCCTCCAAAGTGAATGACCACCTCTACATTCAAACTCATATGTCGCAGTGACCGAATAGTTTATAACTCTGCATTGAACTTCTAGTGGTTGGTCATTTTTGCACACAAGTACAGGATCACCGTTTTCGGTGCTAGTAACCATGGAAGTTGCGGTTCATCAACCAAAATTACTCCCCCAACTCAAGCAAGCATTGTCAGTCAATCATTATGTCGTTCCGAATGATTTCAAAGTGCCTTAATTTAATAGCATACAGTTAAGAAGAACAAGAACGGAGCGATATTTATACACAACGTAGTTCAATAGATTTTTAAGCAAATCATCCAATTTATCATGTGTAAAGTATTGTTCTAGAGTCCATGATCGGTGTATCGAAGGCTCCGGTAGGAGAGAGAGAGAGAGAGAGAGAGAGAGAACATAAACACACACACACTCCTAAGACTAGAACATTCAGCACTTAAAAACGGGCATTAACCTTAGATCACTTACTATTCCATCCTGTCAGACATACATCCTTCTCCCCAGTCACCTTACGCTGAGCTTTCTTTACCCTAATCGTAAAACTTTTCCTTTCTGTGATATGAGCCCAATATAGCCCTGCGGACACGTCTAGTGCCCAATGATCACACCAGATCACGAGTCAGAAATAATACTATTACTCCATCGGGTCTACATAATAAATGATAGTTATTAGCAGCCGGTGCATCCTACAAGCAAACAGATACGTATAACAGCAGTGTCCAACATGTGAAAATTATAAGTCATCCCGTCATCAACTCTGTAAACACCCATCTGTCGGGTAAGTGTGTACACAATGATTAAAGCCCCTCACAAATACCCACAGCTAACTTAGTTCTGACGCTGATGTCTCGATTTTACACCAAGCATGCGACAGGTTGCGGGTATCGTAAATCAAAGTGCATTTAGAAAAATTGGCGGGAATTTTGAATTTTGGCGGGAAAATAGTCCAATTGTGCTACGTCCACTAACCTAAGCCTCCAGAAGAAGAAATGGTGGGAAGTTTCAATTCCAACAGGATAATGCATTCAAAGACCGTACTTGTCTCTTTATTATTATTGATTATCATTCATTAAGATTCATTATTTATTATCATTCATTATTATTTATTATTATTGACATGCCTCCACTAGAAAATTCCCTCCAAATTCAAATTCCAGCATGATAATGGTTGCAAAACCTTACTTTCTCTCTCTCTCTCTCTCTCCTACCGGGATCTTCGATGCACCGATAATGGACTCTAGAACAGTACTTTACACATGATAGATTGGATGATTTGCTTAAAAATCTATCGAACTACGTTGTGTGTAAATATCGCTCCGTTCTTGTTCTTCTTAACTGTATGCTATTAAATTAAGGCACTTTGAGATCTGTTACTATAGATCGATATGGTGTGCTAAGCTCCAAGACTTGGTTACATTTCGAGATGGATTAGGACTAGGAAAGCTCTATTCAGTCAAGAGAGGTGGAGTGTAGGTGTATTCATCTGCTCGGTTAAGGAATAATTGGGTAGTGATGCTGCGGGGTAGGTAGGTCAATGCCGAGGTGAGGACGGTCTTTTAACGTAAGAGGACTAGTTAGCTCTGTGACCGCCATACGCAGAGAGATCGACCGAGTACTATGCGCGAGGTCTTAGAAATATGTATAGCGTTGTCTTGTATAATTTGATCGTCTTTATGTGTTCGAGAATGAAGTGTGAAAGGACGTGTTGTGCAGTCGTCTACGAATGGTCGCAATGATACTTGCAAAGTAGAGGATGTATGGTTTAGCAATGATACTGAAAGTTTGAAAACAAGCTGTCACATGATTGGCCAGTGTTGGACTTACTGTAAAATTTTTCGCGATATCAGCTGTGATGGATAATATTACAGTAGATCGGTGGTGTCTTATCCATCGCATCTGCGCATTGGGTACGACATAATGATTGATTGACAATGCTTGCTTTAGTTGGGGGAGTAATTTTGGCTGATGGACCGCAACTTCCAGGGTTGCTAGCACCGAAAACGGTGATCCTGTACTTGTGTGCAAAAATGACCAACCACTAGAAGTTCAATGCAGAGTTATAAACTATTCGGTCTCTGTGACATATGAGTTTAAACGTAGAGGTGGTCATTCACTTTCGAGGGAAGTGGCCACAACGCCAGCAGGCTATTCTATTTTCCTTGTGTTGTGGGTGTCCTTTATTTAAAATCATTCAATGTTATGCTATCGACTGTAAGAATATGATTTATAAGGTGTGAGGTATAGTTTCCTGTGAGAGACCGTGCATCAGTCTATGTTAATGTCTGTTTAGAATCAGACAATGATTTCAAAGTCGCGGCAGAAAGACGAAATGCTCGGCTGTATACAAAAGCGTGTTAGAAAACACTGTCTGAACAAGGGCCACTGACAGCTTCTCATTCGCTTAGAGTATGGATGATCAAACTTTAAAGGGCTCTCTGCAGCGTGTGTGTATATTTAATATGATCTTGTTCATATAGGCATTTGTAGTTTGGGGTGTTGGATTTGGTGAGCTGTTAGGAATTCTTGGATGGTTGCACTATGAGTAATTCAGGGGGAGTATTGAGAATTCCGTTTGTCCCCGCTGGAGGTGGAAGGCATTGGTGCCTTTGTGACTTTTTCACTGTTTGATGGTAGAGGATAAAGATGATAGGGTGTTGAGGATCTGTTGTACTTGTACCTAGTTTGATGTGTACAACATTGCGCGCATTTTCGCTGAATGGTCAAAACAAGGTCCTGTTGTAGTAACTGAGATCGTTCTGTTTATAGACAGGTTGCAGAAGGTAATATATATGTCTTTCTCCAACTTAAATTTCAGAGATCAGGGACCAGGCTTTGAATATTGTCGTATGTGCTTGATGCTTTGTGTAAAATTTTGAATCTTTAATTGGATTTGGTATTTCTGGGTGTGTGTAAATTTAATTTTACTGTTGAAAGTGCGAGAAAGATGAGTTGATTGGTGTTTAGATAGAGGCTACGTTTGTAATTCGAAAAGAGGGGATGAGAATGGTAAACTGATTGATGGGCATGGTTTCTGGGGTGATATATGAGTGTCAGGATAGGGTTCAGGACGTTTGCGTACATTGAAGGTGGGATGGGTGTGAGGTTAATTGCGGTGGGAGGTGTAAATTAGATTTTATTAAAAAAATGTTGTAAAGTGGGAATAATATTGGGACGGTTTTTAGATGGCTGGTCACGTGACGAGACGTGAGCAGGGATGTGTAATTATGTTTAGTTACAGGGCCGTGTAATGTCTTGTAAGGAGCAATGTGCAGTGTGCTACAGTGTCATAGGAAGTAAAGACATGTGCTGCTATGATGTGTCTAGCGTATGGAAGCTGCACTTTGGAATTATGCTACTTTGACATAAAGTTGAATTTCACCCGTGTTTGGTGGTCTCGGCTGTGGATCGCGGTCCTGGATGGACATATGTGTGAGATTTGACTGCTGACGAGCGCGTTGACCGCGGCAACTCACAATTGCGGAAGCCGAGCAGGGTCTGTACGAGGTCTGAAGTCAGACAGATGGGTGACTTCATGACCCAGTGGCAGGGTGCAGAGTGGGGGTACCTGCGCACATCTGCTGAGTTATTTTTTGAGCGAATCTGCATGCTCTGTTATGCATTATTAGGATAGTTTACGAGTACTGAGCGTATCTACACATCTGTGTGATGTATTATGTAGTAGCAGTTTGCTATAGGGTGTACTGAAATTATGATTGGGTGCGTGTCTGTGGGCTGTGCAACATGGTCCAGGGCACATCTGGGATTGGTGTTTTGTGATAGTGTGATAGATACACTGCGTGGTTAAATAAGTTGTTCGAAAAAAATAAATAGTGTTCTCAATGATTACACGCGCCTGCAGCGCAGATCAGAGTGATTTGGCTTATCCGTCACCATCTCGGTTGCTTGCAAGTAGTAAATGTTTTCCTGGTCGCGTTAATCGAGTGTGTGGACGAGCTATGAGGTATTCTGACAATAGACGTGAAGGCAGGTCCACACCTGAGACGCCGGTGGTATACATGAGAAGAGCAATGCAGCTTTCACATGTGTCGGCTGTCATGAGTGCTCGGAATATGAACTTGGCTGGAGACTCCTTGAATCCCCTTCCCCGCCGACCGCACGTGCGCGCGGCCTGCCCTGGAGCATAATCTAAGGCGCATAGGCGATATCAATTTCTCCGGTGATAAGTGCGAATGCGACTGCGTTGAGGTCATGTTTGGGGGAGGCCGAGCAGCGACTTTCGGTCGGTTTGGCAGCTGGCGGTGTTTGGGCGCGTCTGTTGCACTATTTTGCGAGCGTGTCTGTGCGCTGTGCCGGGCTTTATTTGGAGAGTTTAAGAGTACAGAGCTCGTCTGCTGATATTGTGTACTGCATTATTTAAGAGCTGTTTGCTGTTGTGTGGTGAAATTAGGAGTTGTTTACGTGTTTGTGGCCTGTGTGAGATGACCACAGTCTTGATCAGTGCAGGTGTTTTGTGACAAATATACTCCACAACTAAATAAAAGGGCTCCAAATAAGTAGAGTGCAGCCCTTCCTTACTCCCCCGAACCGCACAGTGCAGTCTGAGCTGTTTTTGCGCAATAACGGCAATATGGTCAGAATGTGAGTGAGTAGACCAATAACTGGACAAATTTATCTGTAGAGGAGTTACATGTCTGGAATGAAATGAATATCTTGATGTGTGTGGTTGTGTTGCCAAGTGTAGTGCACTACTGGAGTTCAGAAACTGCCTTATGTCAGCCTTACATATCGAAACCTATGAGAAGTAAAAGTTTGAAAAAGATATGTGGCAAATAAATAAAGTACACTCGTTCTTCCTTCCATCAGCCTATGCTCTGAAATTATTTGCGAAAATTAGCAGTTGTTTTGCTATTTGGAGGTAAATATTTTGCATTATTTATGAGTGGTTCGCATGTCTGTAGGCTGGGCTATGAGTTACTTTTAACTGTTTACAATTAGCAACCGTGTGTCTAGAACATTATAAATAAGTTATGTAGGAGTGTTTTGCAGGTCTGTATGATGTGGGACAAGTCGGTGTGATATATATACTCCATTCCTAAATAAAGTAAATTCGTTCCTCGGTCCATGGACCTAGTGCACGGTGAGTCCACTTACCAGAAACGTGTAGGAAGAGGTTGAGTGCTTGTGGCTTAGTTTGAAACAATTTTCTTAGGTTGGTGGCGGAAGCACAAGTGAGCTTTGTTTACTGGCAGATTTCAAACTTAGCGCTGGTTCCTAGGAGGAGGAGGTGGCGTCCTGGTCCTCGAAAAGTAGTTGAAATTAGGGAGTTGAACACGTTTGCATACGTATATGAAATTGCAAATTCAATTATTTAATATAGCTGGGGTGGTGAGAGTGAATTAGCGAGCGTTCTTGCGACGAGCAAATGCGCTGTTATACGGTCATGGTGGATTCCACTGCGGTCAAACTCTGGCGCCAAACGTATCCTTTGTATGGCACGCGGTCGACAGATTCCATCGTGTCCGGCGTTAAGTGCTCGCGGGCGCGGCCGACCGTTTGTGGCGGGACCCTCAGCGCCGCTCGCCGCCGACTACCTGGCGCGCTGGCCGTGGGGGTGTGCTTGACGTCAGCGGGCCAGGGAGCGGGCTCAGCTGGCCGCAGGTACATCAGCTGCGCTCTGGAGTTTCGCTGTGTGAGCATGGAGAAGTCAGTTGGGACACACCTACATGACCGTAATGCCCGAAGTAAAGAGTCATTTTCCATGTATTTACAGAAGGCTATGTCCGTCGCGTGCATGGAGGGTGTGTGACATAAGCGGGGTGGCGGTGCAGCGATTGTACAGTTATTATGCGCACGCGTGGGAGCGAGTCAATTAGCGGGCGTTCTAGTGCGGTCCAAAGGTTCTGTTATATAGTTACGGCGGATTCCACTGTCGAGAAAACTTTGCCGCCAAAAGTGTAGCACTGCATTCTCGCTCGCACAGGGACATGTGGCGAATGGCTGTGTGAGGTCGGCATCGACAGGTTTGAACATGGTGCCGAAAGAAGAAATATCAGACCGTTGTGCGATTCAGCTCTGAGGCAGATAATTTTGGCGGGAAAGGTGTGGAAGTGACGAATGCACGTGGTGAGCGGACAAGGGGCCGCTGTGACGTCAAACTCGACAAGCTCCAGCGTGTCCAGCGAAAACATGTTTACGACGTGGGAGCGATCGCTGGGCTCGCCTCCTGCGCTAGTGGCCGGCCACCTCATGTGACAGGCGTAGGCAGTGTCTCCGCGCGCTGGCCAGGGGGTGGCGACGATTTGAACTAATTCAGTTGGAGCGCGGACATTAGTGATGAGCTAAACTGCGATTTTCCGATATCACTGGTTTCTGTGAATGCTACTTTTCAGTATCTGTTATTCTTAACTGTGATTTGTCGCAGTTAAGGAACCTAAGTCGCGTATCCCTCCGCCACTGCTACTTCCGCGATTTCTGCGACTTCTGCGATTTCTGCTACTTCTGCCATTTCTGTGACGTCTGCTACTTCTGCGATTTCTGTGACTCCTGCGATTTCTGCGACGTACCACCGTATGAAAAAGTTACATCTGTCCACACAGAAAATTGCATCTCAACAAACCTGTCATTGGTAAGTATGTTTTACGTTTATTCTTCCGTTGGCTTTAATTTTGTATTAAAGAAACAACTGTGAAAATATTAATAGTGTAATTAATATGTAAGTAGCCGCACAGTACCGTAATAGTTCGTGTTTAGAAAATGAATTCTAACATATTGTTATGTTCATAGGTACCTGAACTACATTTCAGTCACTCAGTAAAGTGATAATTCAAAATATCGTTGTCAACAGATCTGAAGAAATTGCCAGTCTTTAGACCGTTTTCGTCAGACGACAGGTTAGTTTCTAAGCGTTTTGATGGACTTAATTACTTCAGTGAGATCGTTCTTGCGAATGTGATATAGCAAATATTAGCAAATGTGATATAGCAAATATTAGCAATCTACTCTGTCAATTATATTGCTAGTAATTAGTGACAGCAAAAATTGTTTAATAATCCTTGTGTTTTTGCAGACGCAGTTCTGACTGATTACTGGTTGCTGTACATATCTATCCACATCAAGGCTGTTGAGAGAGACTTGTGAAGATTCAAGACAGCTCTTAGAGGATTTGCAGTTTAAAAGTGAAATAATTATGAAATAAGTGTGTGACTGATTAAAGTGTTTTATTGAAGTTGTTGTGCGATTTTAAAGGAATAATAAGTGTTAAATACATTGAGTGAATAATAAAAATCTCATTTTCCACATGTTAAGCCGTCCTATACCCGTAATTTTCCGCCACTTATTTATTGGTAAACACTTGTTGGAGAGTGACATGCCGCCCCCCCCCCCCCCCCCCCCCCCCCCCCCTTCACCGCAATCTTGGTGTGACACTGACCTGTAACATATCCCGAAGTCTACAATATGCATTTTGAGGCTGTTGATATGAAAGTGGGAAGTACAGATCTTCCAGTTAAATCAGGAATAGCTTAAGTGCATTACTTGAAAGTGACACAGGAAAAGCTTACTTATGTAGGTGGTAGTAGTGTCGGCAAAAAGTTCTTGTGTGTGAAGTTGCCATGTAGAACACCAGGTGTAAAACTTTTCTCCCGGGTCTTGAACTGTGTCGGAACAAAAGTGAGTCATTCATATGACTGTTTTCATTTCTCTACACTTATACAGATGTCTGAGTTCTGCTGTGTTAACATTGCAAAGTCCTGTAGGCATGTGGAGTATTAACCAAAACTGTCATATTGGAAGCAGAATCAAACACATTTGTTACGTTACTTGATATTTTCAGGAGAAAAAGGCAATGTTGCTTCTTATTAATATAATACATTTAGAGTCACAGCAGTATTTGACCAACCATAACTGATGCTGAATGTGCATGTCGTCATATAATATGAAGGGCTTATTTCAATAGTGGTACAAGTCCATTACCTACACTTTTCTGTATATAATGCTTCTGAAATTAGTGATCCAAACAAACATAAATAGAGGTTCATCTCTAGCAAGAAGCCATATGCTTGAATATTTCTGGTATCTCAACTGCAGATTTTTCAACACTCGTTTAACTTTACGACTCTATCTCTCAAAATGAACAAAAATGGACTTGTACCACTATTGAAATAAGCCCTTCATATGCACACACAGCACATCGATCTCGTGAAGCACAAGGCTCTCACAACGAAGTACATACGTCGGTCAACATATGACACTAGGAAAAGTATGTTAACTTCGCTTTTTAGTTGCTACTTGCGACTCTTAGTTGCGATTTGCCACAGAAATCGCAGTTTGACTCGGTAGCGAATAGCGTAGTATGAACTTCGCTCAACAGATGGCAGTGCTAATTGCGCTTTTTAGTTGCTACTTGCGACTCTTAGTTGCGACTTGTCACGGAAATCGCAGTTAGACTCCATAGCGTACCGCAGAGATGGACGTAGTATGAACTTTGACCCACAGATGGCACTGTTAACCGCGCTTTCTAGTTGCTACTTGCGACTCTTAGTTGCGACTTGTCACGGGAATCGCAGTTAGACTCCATAGCGTACCGCAGAGATGGACGTAGTACGAACTTTGGCCAACAGATGCCACTGTTAACCGCGCTTTTTAGTTGCTACTTGCGACTCTTAGTTGCGACTTGTCACGGAAATCGCAGTTAGACTCCATAGCGTACCGCAGAGATGGACGTAGTACGAACTTCGGCCAACAGATGCCACTGTTAACCGCGCTATTTAGTTGCTACTTGCGACTCTTAGTTGCGACTTGTCACTGAAATCGCAGAAAGCAGTGCTAAATTCGACCAATAGATGGCTCACGTCTTTCAATGTTAAATACTACTTGCGACTGCTAACTGTGACTGAAATCGCAGTTAGATTCTGTAAAGTTGCTACTGTGATATCTGTGACATCTCAGTCACTGTGATTTCTAACAGATACGCGATTTCCTGCCCACCACTAGCGGACATCATGGTGACTGCACTGCGATATCAAAGATGTGTGTGCTGACTGTGTTGGAGAACAAGTGATGGCCGTACTGCTTGAAATAAAGTCTTCAGTCCCTTCCCCCCTCTAAAATCAAAGGACGTGAATTATGTTACTATAAGTGCAGTTTATTATTTGACGCGATTATGATAGGCTACCAGTGAAATAAAAGTGATGG
Organism: Schistocerca americana; assembly: GCF_021461395.2. Lineage (NCBI taxonomy): Eukaryota > Metazoa > Arthropoda > Insecta > Orthoptera > Acrididae > Schistocerca > Schistocerca americana. The sequence continues at coordinate 91,219,790 of NC_060123.1, read as the reverse complement.
AGAAAGCTCATACATGTGATCAATTACGGTGTTGGGGATTTTTGTTATGGCTGTAAGGAGAATGGCTTTCTCACCAAGAAAATTGGACATCTTGAATAAATAATAAATGATAATAATACATAGAAGTACAGTTTTCGAGAGAATATCATGTTGGAATTTGAATTTGGCGAAATTTTCTAGTGGAGGTAGGCCTATAATAATAAATGATGATGAATGATAATAAATGACAGTGAATGATAATGAATGTTAATAAATAATAATGAATAATAATTAACAAAAGTAAGGTTTTGCAGCCATTATCATGTTGGAATTTGAATTTGGAGCAATTTTCTAGTGGAGGCAGGTAAATAATAATAAATAATAATAAATGATAGTAAATAATAATAATTGATAATAAATAATAATAAATGATAATAAAAAATAATAAATGATAATGAATGATAATAAATGATATCAGTAATAATAAAAAGACAAGTACAGTCTTTGCATGCATTATCATGTTGGAGTTCAAACTTCCTGCCATTTTTTCTTCTGGTCACATAGGTTAGTGGACATGGCGCAATTGGACTATTTTCGCACAAAAATTCGCGCCATTTTTTCTTGAGGTTAGGTTAGTGGACGTAGCACAATTGGCCTATTTTCCCGCCAAAATTCAAACTTCCCGCAGTTTTTTCTGAAGTTTAGGTTAGTGGACGTAGCACAATTGGCCTATTTTCCCGCCAAAATCCGCCATCTTGGATGACGTCATCGCCGCCATCTTGAATAAATATGGCAACAATGCAACGTGACTTGGTGCCCCTGTTGCCCCCCTGCTACAGTGGTGCTCAGAAATGTTCCAAGGGTCGGCCTGCGGAGGAAATTCTAACTACAGTTTAGGTGCGACAGACAGCCAAGTATAACACTAAACAATCTGGTTGCAGCACGACCTACGGACGGCTAACAAACCAACCAACCGCCTAATTAGTTCCCTTCCACACGACCAACAACACGACATCGAAAAGTACCAGCGAAGATGAGGATCTCAGCAGGAAAAATAATGGTTCAAATGGCTCTGAGCACTATGGGACTCAACTGCTGAGGTCATTAGTCCCCTAGAACTTAGAACTAGTTAAACCTAACTAACCTAAGGACATCACAAACATCCATGCCCGAGGCAGGATTCGAACCTGCGACCATAGCGGTCTTGCGGTTCCAGACTGCAGCGCCTTTAACCGCACGGACACTTCGGCCGGCTCTCAGTGGGACTATGTGTTAATAATTGGCGTATAAAGACAGTCACTGCACAATAAACACTCAAAGAGAAAGGGAGAACAACACCAAGCTGTCGAACTACACACCGTGCTGGACGGCATCCACACGGCGAAGAAAACACACTGCCACAAAACTGCTCTAACGACCAGGGCAGGTAACGGGAACGTTGACAGTCACATGGCAGAAGATATCGCTGGTGTTCTTCACTAATAAATTATAATCATTTCAATGGTTAAACACCATACAGGAAGACGACTGCAAAATTTTGCCGATTCCAATGCACCATCACGTTGCTGCTTGCGAAGGCAGCCCAGGATGCAATAATCAGCAATCAAAGAAGAGATGCCACAACGGTTGAGCTTTCATGACAGATTCACTGATTACTCAAATCCAGTACGCAGGTGCTGTGGGCGACCAACTTAGCAGTTCCCGCAGCTAGTGCCACACAACTCCGACCGCGGGTGCACGCCACCAGCGACTCTGACCTGATCACACGCCGCAGGGACTTCCTCACTGCTCCGCCGCAGCCGACCAACCGCTCGCATCCAGAAACGGTCAAAACATCAAATACACGTCGGCCGATGAGAAGACCGACCGAACGACCAACCAACTACTTTCAGTGTCGCCCTTTATGCCACCCTCTGACGCCGTCCCATGTTGATTCTGGGCGCTGGTGCGTCTGAAATCTTTTCCTTGGCCGCCCACAAGAAAACCGCGTGATTTCATTACGGGCTGTCTGCGCTATGATCTCCACCGGAGAGGCGTCAAAAGAAGGATTGAAATGTGGATAAGAAGAGATGGGACGATCTTTACATCTTGTGATACGTCCACGGTGGTGTTAGACAGAATTTTGGTGAACTTCGTGTCACCGTGACGTCATTTACCGACCTCATGAGTCACATGAACTTCGGAGCTGTTGCCTTTTCCCTCATGTCGGAAGCGACATGGAGCCCGATGCTGATGTCGTGGGGCGCCACGCTTTTGCACCGTTACAGAGGAAGGTTGTGAGCAACTTTGAGTCAAATGTTAAACTTACAGTCGTAATGGGAGACAATTATGGTGCTTCGAAAAAGTCATCCTTGAGTTGTGCTGCGCAACGTTTATCCCATTTATTGTTTGTCATCTTCTATTACGGTACTGCCGCCTCGTTTTCTTATTCCATTTACTGGCGTCACTAACTTACTGCCTTACTTGCCCGTGAGCGGCAGCAGCACCGCGTATCGATAAGTGCACTGTCGTTCCATCTCTGGAGCGACCGATAGTATTTTCGGGTCGTCGTGTGTCTGGCAGTCAGTTAGGGACGCGCCAGCAGTGCAGTCGGGACGCAGCAGCAGTGAAGTCGGGGGTCAGAGCGCCGCTAAGGCACCGACAGCCAATGCTAGCCTATCGCTGGCGACACACGTGAACTGTCTGACGGAGGGAGACTGGAGCGGGACGGCCGTTGGTTGATCGTTCGGTTGGTCGTCTCATCGGCCGACGTATACTTGGTCCTTTCACCGTTTCCGGGCCTGGGCAGTTGTGCGGTTGGCGTGGAGCAGTGAGGAAATCTCACCTCTATACGGTGTCGGAGTGTGTGGTGCTGTTCCCATTGCTACGAGGTTCGTGGCTCACCGATCCTGGACGTGGAAGTAGAGTTTTGACTTAACCTACCAGCAAGTCACGACTGTTCACATTCAGTCGTTTGGAGTTCGTTGTCGGCTGTTGGGATATTCCCTCGAGCAACAACGTATGTTTTCAAGTTGTCAAATTTTAGCCACCCTCCAGTGGAGTTTAACGGTACTTGGTTATTTGAATTGAAGTGCACCAACGGAATCTTCTGCCTTGTCGCCGTTAACGTTCCGGTCACTTGCCCTGGCCGTAGACGTAAATTCAGGCAGTGTATTTTCCTCATCGTGTTGTCGCTGTCCAGCACGGTGTGTACTTTGACAGCTCAGTGTATAATTTGGTTGTGGGCACCAATACCTTCTACGTTGTTCCATTGAACTCCCTGTTGTGTGCTGGTCGGGTGAAGCGGAGGCTATCTTGTCGGTGGGTCCATTGACTGTCTGTCGGTTGGGTTGTCGTCGGATCGACAATGGTTGGGCCGAATGCCTGTCTCACCTAAGCGAGCGTTAGTGTTTGAATTCCAGGCGTACCCTAGGAACTTCTGAGCGCCCTTGGGTGTACTGCTTTTTCTTGTTTGTTCTTGTTGTTTGTACTTGTATGGCTTCTAGCCGATTTTTAGATTAAGGTTGTTTTGCCCTTAAGGCGTCAGATGTTTTGGGCCTTCAGCCTAGTTTAAGAACTATTTACTTAAAGCCTTCGGCATTTTTAAAATTAATGTTATTGAGTCTTAAGTGTTGGGACTTCAGCCGATTTTGAATTTAAGATGTTTGCTCTTAAAGTGTCAGATTCTTTGGGTCTTCAGCGCAATTAAGGAACTGTTTTAAGATAAGGCTTTGCCTCTTAAATTTCTGATTTTGGTTGAGCTTTTAGTTATAGGCTTTCAGCCGTTTTTACATTAAAGAAGTCTTGCCCTTAAGGCATGAGATTGTATGGAGCATTCAGCCACTAATTAAGTTCCAAAACTAAAGCTGTGTGTATTTTTTAAAATTTTTCTTTGCTCTTGTAATGTTTGATCAAAGAAAGTTTGTATGTTCGAGTGTAACTGACCGCCGCTTATTTTGGCCCCTTTCCACAACTTGAACTACCTGTCCTGTCCTACGAGTTTAGCAGGGCATTTCAGTCAAAATTATTACTTAATTTCCGTTTATTTCTCCTTTCAACCGGCTCTCTGTTAATAATAATATATAGGAATTATTACAATTAATGAGTTAGACTTATTCTGGGAGTAAATGTATACAGTACTTCAGTTAACTGATAACATTGTTAACTTTTCTTGTTTCATAATCGCGAAAACGAGTCTTCTGCTCCGTGAAAATGTTACTACTCTACTCACTTCTCCGATTTCGACAAGTAATTCGTCATAGAGATATGTGTATGGTGCAAGAATTGGCAAATGACTGTACATCATGAACAGCTTGAAGTCATCCACATGAGCACTAAAAAGAATCCGCTAAATTTAAGTTACACGGTAAATCACAAAACTATAAAGTCTCTAAACTCAACGAAATACTTGAGAATTATAATTATGAATATCTTAAATTGAGAGATCACGTAGATAACGTTCTGGGGAAAGCATACCAAAAACTGCGATTTATTGAAAGAATACTTAGGAAAAAGTAACAGGACGTCTAAAGAGACTGCTTACAGCACTTTTGTCCGCCCTCTTACAGAGTATTACTGTGGGTTCCGCATAGGGTAGAATTGACAGAGGACACTGCAAAAGTTCCAAGAAGGGCAGCTCGTTTTATAGTATCCCAAAATAGGGGAGAGATTTACATGCATATGATACACGATATGGGGTGGCAGTCATTAAAACATGAAATTTCAATCACCAACTTTGTCCTCAGAGTGTGAAAATGTTTCGTTTGTGCCGCCTGTAGGGAGAAATGATCGTTGTAATAAAATAAAATTTATGAGATCGTCTTTCCCGCGCCTTTTGGAGAGCAGAACGGCAGGGAAGTTTCTTAAAAGTGGTTAGATGAACCTTCTGACAGGCACCTAATTGTGAATTGCAGAATAATCATGTAGATGCAGATATAGATGGAAGGATGGAAGATGATGGGTTAATGTCTCGTCGACAACGTGTTTATTAGATAGGTAGCACTAGCTCAAACTGAAATTGGAACAGCCGTGCTCGTAAACACGACTCCAACGTCCTATCGCTGCGGCACTTCACTCAGTAATCCATCATCTGGCCTGGCCTGTGGACACCGACATGGTCATTTATTAAAATGTGTGGGGGGAGAGGGGAGGAATTTTTGCGTGGTCTTGACGAAGGAACTATCCCAGCATTTAGGCATCATGACTTAAGGAACATAGAGACCAACAGCGTAACTGGAGTAGCATTTTAACTGGACTCCACCCGGATGTGATCCCTGTGTCTAGGTTCCAAAAATTCGAATCAGTGATGTTGTTACATTTTACAGTTGGTACAGCTGTGTGATGTTTGCGTCAGACAATGTTAATTCAAATGGTTCAGATGGCTCTGAGCACTATGGGACTTAACATCTGAGATCATCAGTCCCGTAGAACTTAGAACTACTTAAACCTACCTAACCTAAGGAGATCACACACATCGACGCCCGAGACAGAATTCGAACCTGCGACCGCAGGGGTCGCGCGGTTCCAGATTGCAGCGCCTAGAACCGCTCGGCCACACCGGCGGGCCAAGATTAGTTTCCTACAAACAACGTCCTCCTAAAAATAGAGAGTAACTGGCAGTCCATTGGAGAAGCAGCTGTCTGGTAGGAGTTCCCACTAGCAAAAATACTGAGCCTTAGGATTTCGTCAGGAGACGTTTTTCCAGGACAGGAAAGGAGGGTGTCTGTGTAGCTGCAAAGATGCGAAGATGGTGGACACCAACCTGCGAAACTTTTATCAGAAATTAATTTCATTAATTCTTTGAAGTGTATGGAAGAAGAAAAGACTGGTTCCTAAAATCCCGCCACAGACGAATCCATTAGAAGCGAAGCACTTAGTCTAAAAGTGTTGGAATGAAGATGAATCCGCTATGGGCTTTTCACAGCTAGCGTCTCGTTTTTCATCTTACTGGATCTGGGGAGATGACGGAAAACTTAACTCAAAGTAGCCAGATCCTCCAGAGGTCAAGTGCGCTGTTGTGACCACAGCATCAGCTCGCTCGGTAATGCAGGTTAAGTGGTACGGCGAGGGATGCGCCGGTTGACAGGGAGCTACAATGCAGCCAAAATTGCATCTGCCATAAGTAATGTATTATATGGGCTGTAAAGCAACACTCGCTTTGTGGTGGGGTCTGTCGATCGGTGGCCAGTGTTCAGTGCAGGCGGCAGCTATTGTTCAACGTCCACTCTCTTTTGCCGTCATTTGTCCGCGTCACTCGATTGTGTTCACGTCGCCCACTCAGTTATGATTAAATGACTATCGTAAGTGGATTCCTGAACATTAAATGAGCAGCCACTGTGAACTGCACGATTTAAACGGCAGCTTTCTGATAAGTTCTTTACTGCTGCGGAAGCACGTTTGATAAATGTGTAAAGCATCAGACGGGTAGTTCGACAAGTCACGCTTCTGAACTTCTAAGCAGAATAGCACACAAAGGGATAGAAAAATAAAATGAGACGTACTGGACAAAGACTACTGATATGTGCTTCCTCGGCCGTACCACACTTGCACAGTATGCCATAAATACCATAAAAGAGGAAACGGATGGAATCATGGTTGGTAGTCACACTTTATAATAAAGACACTTTATTGGCATTACAGCTTAAAAAAAATTGAGAATTACACATTGTGGACGAGTCACGAGATAAAACTTCGCAAATCCAATTAGAAACCCAACGTACTCAGTACTCTAACAAACAATTCCAAATTAAGAAAAAGGGGTTACTGACAAACTTGAAAAGTTCAAACTTCCATATAGGACCTCCCTCAAAATAGATGTAATGAAACAATTACAGGTAAAGGGTGAGTTAATAACACTTGAGCACTAGTGCGAAACTAAGATGCCATTACATAACGTGAGAAAATCACTAAATTAAAAAAAAAAACTATAACAGAGACACTGATCATAAAAAATAAATGTTTACATACCCAGACGTGTTAACAAAAAATTACTAGAAAAAGCTGGCCAATGAACTCAGCGGATGCTATGCAGTTTAAGGTTTAGCTAGTTGCCAGTCAGTAATATTTAAGAAAACAAGTTCATACACAAACATATTACATACAAAATATATATCTACCAGCTTAACCCGCCTTGACGGAAGGAAGATAAATACTAAACTTTGGAAGAGGATATGTGACCAACTACGGTGGTAGCCAGGTTCTTAAACACTGCCCGGCCGAGATCTCGGATGAGATTTTACTCCCCGTCAAGGAGCTGGCACAATTAAAGGTTTCTGCCCAAATCACAAAGACATTCCGATAACTCTGAAACATAGAAACACTGGGCAGAACCTTTGACTCACTTACACATGGACAACTGTATTATAGCTGTATTATGAACTCCAGCGGAAGATTCTGCAAGAGAGACGCTCAGTAGCTCGGTACGGGATTTTGTTGAAGTTTCGAGAACATACCTTCACCGAGGAGTCAAGCAGTATATTGCTCCCTCCTAGATATATCTCGCGAAGAGACCATGAGGATAAAATCATCAGAGAGATTAGAGCCCACACTGAGGCATACCGACAATCCCTCTTTCCACGAACAATACGAGACTGGAATAGAAGGGAGAACCGATAGAGGTACTCAAGGTACCCTCCGCCACACACCGTCAGGTAGCTTGCGAAGTAGGGATGTAGATGTAGATAGAGTGCAGGCTTTAAAAACAGCACATAAAATCATTTGATTGCAAGAGACACAAAAAGCGTCTGAGAAAATTTTCAAATAACGGCCGCCATTTAACCAGGCCAAGAAAGTCTCCCATAATAATAATACAGTTAAAAATCTCTGAGTGATTCGGTGAACAACCAATGACGATGATTTACTTCATATCAGGTACACAATACGAGGGAGCGGGTTCCATCTTCACCGCTTCCCTTAAAATTTTGTTGCCAGCGGAGTCACAGAATTGTATCTCCAAGCTGCCCACGTCGACAAAACGCCCAACCGATATCACACCACAAGCTGTAACGACATCACACTCGTTCGGCAGTCGCTGACACTCGTCTCCCCCGCGAATGACACGAGATCTCGAGGGTTCCCGTCGAAGGCTAACAATCAACTCGCTTCGCCTGCGAAGCCGCAAGATAAGACACACGGAAAGCAAAGATAGCTTATCTCAACCACAATCGATCTCAACGATACATGAATATAATAAGACTGGCGCCAGCTCGCCAAGGCTCAACTACTTTCGTTTCAGGAAGCAATTATGACTTTGTGCTTATTAACTGAAACAGACAGAAGACAAATGCTTATACTTTCCTAGCATATACGTCCCTAGAGAAAGCATTTTGCTAAGGAAGGTGGAATAAGATATTCACTGTCCTTGGAGGCTTTGGGCTAAACACAGAGACTAATGACCTACAACATCTGTAAAACCCAATTGGGAAGTGAAGAAAGAAAGTTCATATAAAGATATATGTAAGGCAAAGTTGCACCTTATCATCAGTGATGTTCAACGTATACGTTGAAGAAGGAAAGAAGGACGTGAAATAAAAATTCTGAAGAGCAATAAAAGTGCAAGGAGAACAGAAAACCGTGATTGACAGTATAGCCCTTCTGCCAAGGTGTAAAGAAGACAGAAGACCTGCTGGGTAATAGCATGCTTAATGCAGAATATGGTTTGAGAATAGACACATTGCCTGATAAAGAAAGCGAAGCATCCAGGGAACATGGTAGGATGCCAGGGTAACTTCGTACGTGTACACCCATCGACGTCTATGCAGAAGATAGCAACTGTAATTCTCTGTGACTGGTGGAACGGCCACCAGAGTGCATTAGTGTTGTTCGTTTTCGGTGTTATTATCACGCGTGGTAGGGTATATAATTGAAGCGCACAGCGTCAGATGTTGTGCGATGGCTGTGGAGGACACGGAGATGCTACGTAGTCGTATGGGTCACCATCACCAGCACCTGACAGATTTTGAAAGGGGCCTCCTTGCGGGTCTCCATTTGGTCGGCTGGTCGATTCGAGCAATATCCAGATATGTGGGGCATTAGGATGTGACAGGAGCCCGATGCTGGCTGGCTCTGAGCACTATGGGACTCAACTGCTGAGGTCATTAGTCCCCAGCCCGATGCTGGATAGCATGGGAACGTGAGGGCGTATTCGTCAACGTTCCAGTCGACCACCTCTAACCACCACGAGGGAGGATCGTCGTATTGTGCACAAAGCTCGTACCAACGCCTTCACATCTGCGTCCACCAACCGAAGACAAGTAACTGAAACCTTGCAACGTTCTGAGTCCTGCAGCACCGTTGATCCGAGACTAGCAGTAGCAGGTCTAGGAAATAACGGTTCCATGCATGGGCTGCCGTTAACACCACAACACTAAAGGCTGCGTTTCATCCACATCATACTCCGCAAGCTTCATAATGGTGTGTGGCGGAGAGTGCTTTCGGTACCACTCTCTGATACCTCCAACTGTTCCACTTGCGAAAAGTGCGTGGGAAGAATGATTGTCGGTAAGCCTCTTCATTGGCTCTCATTTCTCGAATTTTCTCCTCGTGGTCAATACGTGAGATGTATGTGGGAGGAAGTAGTATGTTGTCTGATTCCTCCTGAAAAGTGGTGTCCCAAAACTTCAATAGTAAATCTGTCCATGATGCACAACGTCTCTCGTGTAACGTCGGCCAGTGCAGTTTGTTTAGCATCTCCGTAACGCTCTCTCGCCAGCTAAACGATCCCGTGACGAAACGCTCCGCTGTTCGTTGGATATTCTCTATCTGCTCTATCAGTCCTACCCGATATGCATCCCAGATGGATGAACAATACTCGAGAATCGGGCTAACAAGCATCTTATAAGCTATTTCCTTCGTGGCTGAGTTACATTTCCTCAAGATTCTTCCGGTAAATCTGAGTGTGGTATCTGCTTTTCCCACTATCTGTTTCATGTAGCCATTCCACTTAAGGTCGCTCTGGACCGTTAACTCCTAGATATTTTACAGCAGACTCTGTCTCCCGCTGATTGGCTGAGTTACATTTCCTCAAGATTCTTCCGGTAAATCTGAGTGTGGTATCTGCTTTTCCCACTATCTGTTTCATGTAGCCATTCCACTTACGGTCGCTCTGGACCGTTAACTCCTAGATATTTTACAGCAGACTCTGTCTCCCGCTGATTGTCATCAATAGTGTAGATCCACAGAAGTGGATTTCTTTTCCTATGTATGCAAAATATGTTACATTTATTTACGTTCAGGGTCAACTGCCAGAGCCTGCACCAATCATCAATTCTCTGCAGGTCGTTCTGCAAAGTCTTACTACCTTCTGGCATTGCTACTTTGGTACAGACAACTACATCAACTGTGAATAGCATTAGAGAGCATCCGACGCTTTCTACTAGATCATTTATATATATGTTGTAAACAGCAACGGTCCTATCACACTTGCCTGTGGTACTCCGGATATTAACTTTAGATCAGTCGATTTAGTTCCTATAACAGCGACGTGTTGTGTCCTGTCTGCAACAAAGTCTTGAATCCAATCGCAAGTATGCTCCGATAATCCGTAAGCTCGTTTTTTTTCATTAAACGGCAATGCGGGACTGTGTCAAATGCCTTACTGAAATCAAGGAATTCGGCGTCAACCTGAGCGCCTTTGTCCACTGCGCTGTGGATCTCACGGAGCGAGCTGAGTTTCGCAGGATCTCTGTTTCCGAAATCCTTGTTGATTTTTGTAGAGGAGATGTTCATTTCCCAAAAACGTCATAATTCTGGAGCATAAAACGTTCCATAGTTCTACAACAGACTGATGTCAACGATATAGGTCTATAATTGTATGGATCTGTCTTACGGCCTTTCTTAAAAACGGGAATGACATGGGCTTTTTTCCAGTAGTTGGGTACCTTTCGTTGCTCAAGCGATCTACGAAAAATTACTGCTAGAAAGGGAGCAAGTTTTTTCGCATAATCTTTATAGAATCTTATAGGTATCTCATTTAGTCCTGAAGCCTTTCCACTACTAAGGGATTGTAGCCGCTTTTCAATTCCGCGATCAGGTATGTCAATATCTGCAATTTCGATGTTCGTACGGCGATTGAAAGTAGGGACAGTGTTACGATCTTCCGAGGTGAAACAACTTCGGAAGACCGAATTCAGTATTTCGGCCTTGTCTCTGTTATGTTCCGTTTCGGTCCTGTGTGGTCGCTGAGAGAATGAACAGATGATTTTGACCCACTTACTGGTTTTACATACGACCAAAATCTCTTAGGGTTTTTACTCAGACCGGTTGACAACATCTTACTTTCAAAATCACTGAAAGCTTCCCTCATTGCTCGCCTTACGCTCATGTTCGCTTCATTCAACTTTTATTTGTCAGCTAGATTTTTACTTCTCTTGAATCTGTGATGAAGTGCTCTTTGTTTACATAGCGCTTTTCTAACACGACTATTAAACCATGGTGGATCTTTCACATCCCTTAAAACCTTACTCGGAACATACTTGTCTAGGGCATTTTGAACGATTCCTTTGAATTTTTTCCATTTGTTCTCCACATCTTCGTCCTCGTCACCGAATTTTTGATGCTGACTGCTGGGGTATTCAGAAATTTGTATCCCGCCACCCTTTCTGAGCAAATATATCTTCTTACCTTTCTTAACATTCCTTGTAGGACCCGTCGTCATAGATGCTGTCACAGCCGTCACTGCTGTCACTGATACCTTGCTCTACGTTAACTGATTCGATAAGTTCAGGTCTGTTTGTTGCCAGGAGGCGTAACACGTTACCCTCACGAGATGGCTCTCTTACTATCTACTCAAGCCCAGTGGTTGAAAATACCACTTCAGTTGTAAATTTCTTTTGTTATCCTACGACCGGTTTTCTGGCTGTTATGAGCTCATCTTCAGGTGTCGTAGCTGTGCTGTGGCTCCCGAGAACGGCGGTGGACGTGTACTAGGCGCAGTGTGCTACCTATGAGCGCAGGACCTCTTGCCGTGGGATAAAAAAAGAAATTTACAACTGAAATGGTATTTTCAATGCTCAGTTGCGCATGTTCTTCCAACAGAATTGTTTGTATCTGCTCAAGGTACTTTTCTGACAAGGCGCGCAGAACAATGCCACACGAATCCCTGTCTCTGGCACCAGTTTTGATGGCATAAGACTCCCTCGTCTATACCTGGCAAGTTGAAATCATCCCCTATTACAACGGCATGATCAGGAAAATTACTAATTATATTCTGCAAGATCTGTCTGAAGCACTCTATAACTGCAGATCATGACCCAGGAGGTCTATAAAAGCATTCGATCACCATTTTTGTCCGTTCTTTGTTACGGTCACGTGACTGGGAAGCAAGGACTTCTGATGAACAACGTCGCATTGTCTTCAGTGATGAATCACGGTTCTGCACTAAGCCGTGCAACGGTCTTCGGCGAGAACGGTGGCAGTCTTCGACAGGACAGGATCCATTCTTCCGAGGAATAGCGGCGTTAACTCCTGGCCGCAAAAGACTCCAAAAAATTCTTGAACGATTAACATAAAAATTTTAGACGATACTTGAATTGACATCAGACTGAGATTGACTGTATAGTTCTTTTAAATGATAAAGTACGGGTTTACTGTTAAAACAGCCTGAGTGAAAGAAAATACTGTACTGTGCGAATATGCGATTCTGTCTTCTTTCTCGCAATCAGCTGTAACTACGATATCTAGATATGCAAACCATCAGATAAATTGTTCCTCGCATTTACATTTTATCCCCTTATATATAATTTTAAACAAAATTTCCATACACGAAAATGTGCCTTTTTGTTTTCATCCTTGCTTTATCTCCCACGAGGAGATGCTTCATAAGAAACAATAAGACACAGGTCAACCAGAACAAGGATTTATTACGATCACAGTAGAGATATCTGATATCATAGGCTGACTCTTCTCAATAAAAAATAATACAGCTTCTCAGACACTAAGAGCCATGCGCCTGGAACACGCAGTGAAGAAACGTAGCGGGCTGTGAAGGTTATGCCACTGATAATCCCTAACGACAGAGGTTGAGCGTTCGGCATAGTTGGCCGACAGGTACGTCTCGGGATGTCGCTGGAAAGTCGCACGTTCCGTTGCATTGGCTTCCGACCCTGGCTCCGACTGATGGGCTGCTAATAACCGGCGCATGAATTGGCCCAGAGCTCTAGTGGTGCGAACTGCTGACGTGTTGGCTTGGGCCGACCTATGTAGCCGGGACGCCGAGGAATTAGTGCCGATCCGGTTCTGCACATGTGACACGCGGAGGAAATAAATCCCTGGCCTTGAGGATCTCTGGTCATCCATGTTGCGATCGACGCTGTTCAGGGAGGCATCGCCTTCGACATATGCAAACCCGTGATACTCTGTCTGAGGTGTTGTCGAGCCCTTTACGCGAACTGCGGGTACATCGCAATCCCCACACTCGTTTCCGGCTTATGACTGGAATATTGCTACGCAATCTGAATCGTTCAAAACTTTGTGATCCTACCTATTCGCAGGTCAAAACTATTGGCGTCATTAAAGATTCTGTCCTCAGAGAACCAGCAGCTGGAGAGGTATCTCTCAGTTCCCAATAAAAGTTTCGTTTGCAATAACAATAAACAAACCTCAAGGCCAGAGAGAGGAAGGAGACGGAAACAGAGAAGGGTTAAGGCGACTAGGACGTTCCGGTGCAATTGCCAAGTATTACCGAGGATTCGCTAGTAGACGATAAGTAGATCTCGTCCGCCTAGTAACTGAGTGGTCGGCGTGACTGACCGCCATGCGGAGAACACGGGTTTAGTTCCCGGTACTGCCAGTGATTTTTTCTTAGTGGAAGGACTGTACCAGGGACACTCAGCCCCGTGATGGATGGAGATTAAGGCGCTACTTGACGTAGCGGCACCGAGGTCTGTAAAACTGACAGCTGCCAGCAGAGTGGTGTGCTGGCGCCACGCCCCTCCTTATCGCATTCGGATGGCGCCATTGGCTGAGATGACACGGCGGTCGGTCGCTCTCAACTTGTCTGTCTGTGGCCAGATCGGCAGAGCTTTCCTTCTTTTCGTAGGTAGGTCTGAAGACGAATTTTCACAATCTGTGCTTGTGAAAGATGAAACTTTATGGAAATGAAACACCGAGTATGAGAAAACCTGGAAGGAAAGTGCAGCCATTTCAAATGGACTGCTTCTAAAAATCTCAAAAATTGAAAAAGACCAGACAGTTACGAAATGAAGGGATGTTGCGTAGACCAAGTGAAGAATAAAGTTTACGAAAAACAGCTCCCAGAATTTAATTTTGCAAGTGCTGAAAGGAGGACAATAGTGGACAGATAACGTATAGAACATGCTATCGAATGTAGTGGGTATGTAGAGACTAGAGCGTTGGTAGAAGTCGAAATAAGTTGGAAGACGACTTGAAATCTTTTGACAGGCTACCGACATTTTAAAATAAGTGTAAGAATTTCTTTATTTGCCGAAGTTCGTAGGGATTGGTTTTATTACATTTCGGGTATATACAGTGCCCATGTAAACAATAACAGAATCAGGTATTGAGAACGTCTGTGAATTAATTTCATTAACGTGGTTAAGAATTTGCATGCATTATCAGAACGTCCTTCCTAATATGAAATGCTTCCGTGGTCGTTCCATATTCGTGCTAAACAATTGCGCTAACTAGAGTAAGATACCGTCTCTCTCCTTCCGACATCTTCCCATTTCTTGTTGAAATTTTATCACAGCTGAGCCTATTTATTCGTTTATTGAGAGCAACACGTCTTTACGATGAAGTAAATTTCAGTAATACGTTTTTGTATGATACGGCTCAAAAATGGTACAGTGAAGTGAAAGATACAAATTTCAAAGGTTCAAGAAATGGTAAAACTGACGCGAAATGTCGCACTGCTTGCAACAAAACATGATTCCTTCTCAATTACACGTCAATGTAAAATATACTCTTTACTCTTACGCTTCATTGGTTCACTTGGCGTAATTAGAACAGCTCCATCTGTAGCCAAAAGCAAGAAACAAGGTCTTATGGAAGTGTCACTCAACAGAGTCGAATCCAAATCTCGTTATAACGTTGTTACATTCATTTCCATCCCAGGCCCCCTTTTAAAGGACTTGAATCCATTTATCTCTTCTTTTTATTTCCCCTCATACTTTGCCCCCCTTCTTCTCCATTTTT
The DNA here is from genome assembly GCF_021461395.2 of Schistocerca americana. Classification (NCBI taxonomy): domain Eukaryota; kingdom Metazoa; phylum Arthropoda; class Insecta; order Orthoptera; family Acrididae; genus Schistocerca; species Schistocerca americana. Next base: position 91,204,682 of record NC_060123.1, on the reverse strand, counting down.
ATCACACTTATTGCCCGTCCATCACAAAATGGAGCAAACACGGAAATGGTGCACAGGAAACGGCCCCAGCTGCCGTATCCTGTGTGACTGTTTACGTGTGCCTTCCAGTACACAAAACCGCTTCCGTAGCCGCAGTCGCTAACGCGCGCTTGTACGCTGCCGGACAAACAATTTATGCAATATTGTCCTTAAAACGTCTGATAAATTGAATTTTCTGGAATACTTGTGGAGTGAACACGCAAAGAAACAAACACGACAGAAATACAGTGACACCTTTCCAAATTTCCAGAAGATAACGTTGCAAAAAGCGTATGATAACATGAGACTATAATTTTTTTTCTTATACCCTTTCTTTTGTGTTCTCTTTTCTTTTCATTTAATGCGATTCCAAGATTTACTGTGTTGCCTTAAATTATTATTTACTTTTCTGTGCTCCATGTGCTGAAACTTTTCGTTATGTAACATTTGCAGAAGAGTACTAACTGAAAACAGACTTAGATCATCTTGTCTCAGTAGTGTTCTGGTATTGCTTGGTGTGGTGCACATTACAGAACATGTCTCCTTGTATATTGGAGACAAGCTGCTCGTCTATTGAAAGAAACTGCCTAAGAGTGTGTAAGTAGGCTGTTTATGTTTTCTCTATGTAAGTAGGCTGTTTAGGTTTTTTTATTGGTAACGCCACCTCTGTATGAAAATCACTGGCTGTGCTGTGGGCAGTCTGTGGCTGCTTTGCATTGTTGTAATACTCGCCATTGTAGTGTTAGGCAGCTGGCTGTGAACAGCGCGTAGCGTTGCGCAGTTGGAGGTGAGCCGCCAGCAGTGGTGGAGGGAGAGATGGCGGAGTTTTGAAATTTGTCATGAACTGCTATATTTATATATGATGATATCAAGGTAAATACATTGTTTGTTCTCTACTAATATCTTTCATTTGCTAACTATCCCTATCAGTAGTTAGTGCCTTCAGTAGTTTGAATCTTTTATGTAGCTGGCAGTAGTGGCGCTCGCTGTATTGCAGTAGCTTGAGCAGCGAAGATTTTTGTGAGGTAAGTGATTTGTGAAAGGTATAGTTTAATGTTAGTCAGGGCCATTCTTTTGTAGGGAATTTTGAAAGTCAGATTGCGTTGCGCTAACAAAATATTGTGTGTCAGTTTAAGCACAGTCATATGTATAATTGTTGAAAGGGGAAGTTTCATATGGCGACCCTGCCAGGATACCTCACTGGAATCTTCTGATTCTTCTTGTAGTTTGTGTAATTAGTGTAGATTTTGTTTATTGCTAGCGCATAACTGTAGTGAGAATCTCCTTTGTAGTTGCAGTCTTTCATTGTTGTACAGTAAAACAGTTGTGGCATGCATGTAGATTTGCACCAAGTATTTCGCAGCTGCAATTAACTAGATATTATTTTCAGTGCTATGTTAATGTGTTCTCTTATTTTTGATCTTCAAATTGTGCTTTTCTGTGTTGTCGTGTGAAATACTGTGACAATAATGGCGTGTGAAAAACGTAATACTAGGCTCCAAAGTAAACTGAGAAATGACAGTGAAAATGAAAGCAGTATGTTAGCGCCACCGAGTAATGAATTAACTGATGTTCAAAGTAGTAATTTGGTAATTGTGCATAGGGAAATGGAGCGGGCGGCAAACAATGGCGTGGACAGTGAAACAATTAGTGAAGAGGGAAGCATTATCGATCGATCGGTCGGCAATAGCTCGCCTCAGGAAGCCGAAATGACACGACACGATCTCGCAAATACTGTAGATTCAGGTTTTGGATCCTCACCGTTTTCTCAAATAAGTCAAGACACATTTTCTGCTTGTCAAAATATGAATGTTTCCGGTGCAAATTCACTGCCGAAAAGCACTGAGGAACATGTTTCAGACACCAATGCATTGTTATTACAATTAATACAACAAATGGGACAAACACAGCAAAAGCTTCAAAAGTTAGACACAATGGAACAAAATCAGAGACAAACACAGCAAAAGCTTCAAAAGTTAGACACAATGGAACAAAATCTTAAAAAGTTAGACGCAATGGAACAAAATCTTCAAAAGTTAGACTCATTGGAGCAAACTCTTGAACAAACACGTGAGGATTTAACTACCGAGTTACATCACATTGAATCGAAATGTCAAAAAGTCTGTAATGACGTAAAAACACAAATTTGTGAGCATTTCCAACCTATTTTTTCGCGTCATGAAAATGCACTACAGAATCATGAAGCAGCCATAAAAGAACTGCAAACTATTGTTCATGAAAATCATGAGACCTTACAAGCAAAATTTGACTCAGTTGCATCTACCGATACGGTTATGCAACTTGCAAAAACTCAGGAAAACTTAAAGGACACAGTAGATACGATTTCAACACAAATGGACACTCTGAAACTTGGTTCAGAAAAACATACAGAGGAAATGATTTCACTATCGGATAAAGTAGCCGAACTTTCGGATCAGGTCACTAACTTATCTACAAAGGTAGATGATGTTCTGAATGACACAACACCTGTAGCCTTCACGGACACTGAAGAGTATGAACAAATTAGAAAATTCAAACAAAATCAAAATCAAATCAATACACAGTACAAAAGAGAAATCCGGGAAGTGCAAGATCAGTTGGCACAAGTAGTACAAGAATTACGTATTTCAGAGGACACTCGCGCTCCAGTATGGGAAGAGGGACATAGAAATACGGAACAGACACAAAATAACAACACAGGGCACTTCGGAAATTGTGAAAGAAGTTGGCAAGGTACGCCGAATTTTGAGATGGAACCGCCGAAACGACGTAACAATGACCGACATGCGACTTGCCGACATGATGATTTTGACTATAAGCTGTTCATTACTACACGTAAATTCAAAACATTTAAGAATTCTGGCAACGACATTCATCCACAAGCATGGCTCCATCAATTCTCTCATTGTTTTCCTCCCAACTGGTCATTGGAGCACAGATTAGAATTTATGTGTGGCTACTTAGAGAATGAACCAGCTGTAAGAATGCGATCGGTCATTCACGATTGCCACAGTGAAGGAGAATTTTACCATGCCTTCCTCTCAGCATATTGGTCTCAAGCCACACAAGACCGCGTAAAACATGGCATCATAATGATGAAACATTTCGAACAATCTGAATTCTCCAGTCTTGTGAAATATTTTGAAGACATGTTGCACAAGAATCAGTACCTGTCAAACCCATACAGCCCCTCAGAACTCATCCGCACTTGCTTAGTCAAATTACCCGAACATTTACGACATATTATTTTGGCAGGACGTTGCAAAGACGACATTGAAGCTTTTCAGGGACTGTTACAAGAACTGGAAAGTGACACTGACAATCGCGGAACACAGGAGCACAACAATTACAATCACATCAGTCGCAATTCCGCGATGAAAGAAATAATAACTGGACGCGACAAGGCTATTCTCACAACACAAATCGTGACCGAAACAGACACCACCCGTATTACCACCGTTGGCAGAGTAGTAATAATTACAGGGAAAGATCACCTCTCCGCGGTAGTGACTATCACAGAGACAATCAGAGAAACAGACAATTTGGGAACCAAAATAATTATTATCAAGGGAGACAGAATAACTTTAGACGCAACGGTCCAACGCGCAGTTACGATTCAGGGAGAAATTCTCCACCACTTAACCGACAAGAAAGGAACTACAGGAACTACCGACATGACGACAGACGATGTGATCGTAACGACAGACCTGAATTGCATCAGAACTGGCGGGATTTAAACAGGGCAGGGTCCTCTCGTCACGGTGAATTTGTAGAAGTTAGGTCTCCAAATCCCAATAACGACGCTCGCCAACAAAGAGACAATAGGCAATGACTCACACCGCTGGCAGCCACAAAACGTTCTTATGACACTAACGACGCAGCTGCCGTAGCTAGTAATTACGTAAAAATGGAAGACATTAGGGACATCTTACTCCAGGAACACGACATAAAATATAACAATATTGCATATCCTGTGATTCACATTACAGTAAATGATGTTAAATTTACGGCAGTACTTGACTCTGGCAGTCCCATTTCAGTAATTAGTGAAACAGCCTTTAGCAAATGCAACAAATCGAACGATTGTCCCACACTTCCGTTACGTAAGATTAAATTACAAGGTGCAATCTTTGGAAAAAGTGTAGATGTACGCCAACAAACCAACTTAGAATTCTATTGTCAAAGCCACAGCTTCTCTATGAGCTTTCTCATTGTTCCATTATTGTCGACGGAAATTATATTGGGAGTAGACTTTTTGAATGAATACAAAGCAATCTTAAACTTTCACGATGCTGAAATAGGTTTAGAGAAGGAAGGTAAGTCAATAGCTTTGAAATTTGAAGATTGGCTCTCAAACCATGACGAAGAAATCAATCGGCTTTACCTTCTGTTAGACAACAGTTCGGAATTTTCTACGGAACTTGACACCAACAATCACTCTGCAAGTACTGACAAGGGTGATATCGACGGCGCATTTGATACTAATGAGTTAATTCAGAATAAAATTCAAACAATTGAGAATTGTAATGACAATGATAGGCAAGACCTTTTTGAGATTTTACAAGCACATTCCACAGTTTTTACTCACAAAACGGGAACAATCAAGGGATTTCAATACCAATTTCGTGTTCGTGAGCATACTAAATTTTGTGTTAGACCATATGTAATTCCAGCACATTTTAGGGACCGTGTTAGAACAGAAATACAATCTATGCTCGACGAGGGCATTATTGAGCCTGCAGTAAGCTCATACAACAATCCATTACATGTTGTTGAGAAGAAAAATGGATCGATCAGGCTTGTCTTAGATTCGAGACAAATCAATACGATCATTATTCCTGAAACAGACAGGCCGCAAACGTTGGAAGAACTTCTTCAAAATTTTAATGGTGTAAAAGTGTTGTCTTCCATTGATCTCAGATCCAGCTTTTATCAGATCGAACTTCATCCAGAATGTAGAAAATACACAGCTTTCCTTTGTTTCGGCGTTTGTTATCAGTTTCGGAAACTTCCCTTTGGTTTGAACATTTCTTCAGCAGCATTCATTCGCGGGCTAAATTCCATATTACCTGAATTCTTAAAACGTCACATCACCTTGTATGTGGACGATATTCTAATAGCAGAAGCTTCATGGGAACTACATAATCGCATCCTCAACAGTTTGTTACGTATTTTTGCAGAATCTGGAATCACAGTTAACTTGGAAAAGTCTGAATTCGGTAGGACAAAGGTGAAGTTTTTGGGACATATTATTTCTTCTGAAGGCATTCAGCCGGATCCTGAAAAGTTAGAAGCAATCAGAGCCATTCCAGTTCCATCCACAAAAAGACAAGTCCGCAGTTTTCTAGGTCTCGTAAATTTTTACCGTCGTTTTCTGGATATGCAAATTCTTGTTACACCAAAACTTTGTTCTCTCACTGGAAAAAATACTATTTGGAACTGGGACGAACAAGCACAGTTGGAATTCAATTCTTTGAAAGAAGCGTTACTTCACGCGCCAATCTTAGCTCATCCAGATCTGTCACAAGATTTCTGCCTTAGCACGGATTCTTCTAAAGTCGGTCTTGGTGCCCATTTATTTCAAGAAGCCATAGAAAATGACACTACCGTTCAGAAAACCATTGCTTTTGCTAGCCGAGTGCTAACAAAATCTGAAAAAAATTATTCCGTTACTGAATTAGAAGCTTTAGCTATCGTTTGGGCATTTAACAAATTCCGTTTCTTTCTTTCTGGTAAGCACGTAAAAGTATACAGTGATCATCGTGCATTACAATTTCTTATGTCTTCAAAATTAAATCATGACAGGTTAAAACGTTGGGCATTGTTTCTGCAAGAATTCCGCTTCACAATAGTCTACATTCCCGGTAAGGAGAACATTGTTGCGGACGCACTGTCACGCGCACCGGCTGGGCTTGAGAAAAGTAACACAGAAGGCAACATTGAGAAAAATTTCAGTATTCTTTACATTCAGAAAGTCGCCTTTGAAAACTTCATCACCATATCTTTAAAGGACATTGCTCATGAACAAGATAAAGATCCGATTTGGAAAGACATCAAGAGCAAATGGCATGAAAAGACACACACACAGATTCGGCATTATTATCTGGTTAGAAACAACATACTGTTCAAACGCTGCACTGTTGATGACAAGCTATGGGTACTTTGCATTCCAGACGATTTTGTTAATAAGCTCATTTGGTACATTCATTTCAGCTACGCACATTTTGGCCCACGAAAATGTTATCATATTCTTCGAACGACTTGTTATTTTAACAATATGGAAAAGAGAATTCGAAGAGTCTTGTCTATTTGTAAACTTTGTCAAAAGGCGAAACCATCTACTATCTCCCATAGTGCTCCGCTGTTTCCTATCATTCCTTCTAAATTAAAAGAATTTGCTGCTGTTGATCTCTTGGGACCGCTTGTCAGAACATCTAATGGATTTTCGTACGTTCTAGTCGCTGTTGAACTTACTTCAAAATTTGTTTCTTTCACACCGTTACGTAAAGCCACTGGACGGTCTGTATCCAACGCCTTTGTTAAAAATTTCTTACGTGAAGTTGGACACGTTAGTAAAGTCATTTCAGATAAAGGACCTCAATTCAGATCTGCTGTTTGGTCACGCATGCTTCGCAACCATAAAATCAAACCTGTTTTTATTTCATTGTAATCACCACATTGTAACCCCTCCGAACGGATTATGAAAGAAATCAATAAGCTTTGCAGACTTTATTGTCACAGAAAGCATCAGCATTGGGACAGATATTTACACTTATTTCAAAACGTGCTGAATGAAATGCCTCACGACTCCACTGCTTTACCACCTACTCTTGTACTGAAGAATGAAGAACCACCGAACAGAATCAGAGAGCTTGTACCTTTCCTGAATACACGTAAACTTCGACACAAAGACATAATTGATTTGGCTCTTAAAAATATAAAATCTGCAGCAGACAAAAGGAGAAAACTACACGGTAAAGCAAATGCAAAGAAATTGTATATTGGTCAGAAAGTTCTCATTAAAGCTCATTCATTGTCACATAAGAAGAAACACTTGAGTCACAAATTCTTTCTAGTTTACAATGGACCTTACAGAATCCGACGTATACCACATGATAATTGCGTTGAAGTTGAAACTCTGCGTACTAGGAAGAGTAAAGGTTTACACCACATTTCACATGTAAAACCGTTTATTGAAAGATAATCTGCATTTTAACTTTGTCTTTGTCATATAACTTTTCACTTTACATTACTAGTATGCTGTGTCAGACTTAAGAAACTGTTAACATACAACTATGTTTGAAGTTAAATATCCAGTCTAGAACCTAGGGAACATTTTTAAACAGAAATTACGAATGCATTGTTGTAGTGAACAGACGACACAGTGTTGTATTTGTACATTCTTGCTTGTTAGTTGCACGATTACGTAACGACTATAAGGCTCACATACTTAGAACATTTACCAGTACTGCTAATGAGATTTTAATGCAACATTTTGGTTTACTTGAAAATACATTCTGGGTTTAAAGTACTTTCTGTGAGATACCAGACGACACAGTGGTTAGTTTATGTGACAACTACACGGTTTTATCACGACGCTACTAATGAGTGAAAATTTACAATGTTGCTTTTGCAGTGTATCTGTTTTATATCTGCACAGTTTTCTGAATTCTTCTAGGAAGAAAAACATGTTTTAGTAGTAACTTTTGTGGTATAGCAACAATGAGACAGCCTTTTTCGTGGCATAACAATACGTTACTGTACAGTACTTTCTTCATTACAACAATAAGCGTAATAACTACGATATCTATACGCAAAGCATTTCACTTTTGTGTATTTTGAGGTAAGTACATTGACTTATGCAGAACTTAGCTTTCGGAGGACGATAACTACGACACTTCCACACAGATTATGTTGCAACAAGACGCACATTTAGCGCTACAGTACACGTATTTGAGTGATTAATTTTGTACTTAAAACATTTTTTTTAAAGATTTTTGAATTACAAAGAAAGTTTTCCGTGATACATTTCATTGCATTGCTGTAATCTGTAACACCTGAGGGTATAATTACATTAATCCTCAGGGGGGTACACGCTTACTTTGTGTACCATGTGTGTGGCAACCACAAGGAACCCTAGCTAATATGGTATTTGCTTACACAACTTTACACATCGGTACCATATTTCTCTAACACACAAATTACACAGCTATCTGATCATGTAACTGAGATATGAACTTTTTTTATTACATCAGTGACAGATGTTTACGCAGTTACACAGTTGGATAACTTCACACTTATGAAATTGTATTTTGTCTGTACTTTGTGAAATGCTCATATTTTTTCGGAACCATTGGGATACTATGAGAGCTTTGAATGATGTATTTGGTATGGATTCATGATTTTTAAAGTACGTCTGAGGCAGATGACACTTTTGACATGAGCAGAGAATTTTTTTAATTATTGGAGGAAGCTACGACGATTTTGAGATTTGACTGAGGTGTTATGATGTTATTTTTACGACGACGATGTGTATTACGCTGCTGAGGTATGTTTACGATTAATAGGCTGAGGCTATATGAGTTATTTGATTATGCTTCATATTTATAATGACGAAATATTGACGAGTGTCGATGGATACGTATATGTGTAATAAGGTAAGGAGTAATGAATAGTGGGTAGGGACTCTTGACTTGTGAAAAAGGATGTTGGAAACCAAGAATCGTAATGATTCTTGGTTTATTATGAAATGTGTGTAAATGCGTGAATGTATCACAATGCCGGCGAAAATTTTTTGAACAACGTTATATTTATAGGATTTTCTTTCTACAGATTTGCAACGCTAATTCTTGACCTGTGAAATATTTTTATGTGAGACTGTCACTGTAGCGGAAACTGGTGTCGTAAATATTTCCGTAAGAAAGTTAAGTGACCACCTGCACGTAATGCGTCGTGGGCACGCAGCTGTGTCAAACGCCTGGAGAACAAGCCATTAGGGTGTGCCTTTCCGGAAGCACAGGTAGAAAAAAAAAAAAGGAAAAAAGGCAGGCCTTTATCCTCGCCATTGGCATTCCTTTAGAGAAAATATTGCAAATGCGACACCCTCATTACTTCCATTAACCTTGCTATTGACATTCCTTTGTAGAAAGCATCGCAAATATTACACGCTCATTACCTGAAAACATATGATTACTCGTACTTTGTGCTAATTACTGCAATGCTTATGAATTGATGGGAAATATTCGTACATCTGCACACCTGATTATGACAAGTGTCTTTCTATGAGAGTTGAGATCTACTGACTTACGAAATGCCACATGACTATTGAATGATATTTTTATGCTTTGCTTTTCGTAGTTGCTTATTTCACTTGATATCTGGTTTCCAGCTGTGTTGCAGCATTGCTTTTATAAAATAAAATGCATTTGCTAATGTGAACACTTTCTGTCAACAGATCTATTAAATAATTATTTTATGATCCACATTCTTTAAAAAAGGAGCACTTGGAAATGAAAGAACAATAAGAAGGAACTAGTAACAGTAACACATAATTTTCTTTTCAAGTACATGGTAATATTTCTTTTTACAATCAGTTGTTGTGGTGCACCACTTTAATTACATAGATATTAAGATGTGAATATACATTTCCCTTATCTGCATTCTTGTTTTTACTGTAATATTTTTTCTGCTTGAGCTTTGTCATGTATAGATATAAGTTTTAAATTTTTTATATTTGCTGCTGCTGTTTGCCAGGCATAGTGATACTGAATTTTAAATTGTGTTACTCTGTTAAGCTAGTTTTACTACTGACTTATTTTTCTTGCTACTGTACATTGGCTCATATTAGTTGTAATGTTGAATTGCTTGGTAATTTAGATTTACTGTAGCTTGCTTTGCGATTTTCCATTTTTTTATTGCTGTTTATATTAATTGTTTTATGTGCTGCTGCATTGCCTCGTCCCTTAGTTTAGTATCTGAGCTCAGTAGATTTAAGTTAGCTTAAGAGGAGACTATATAAGAAACTAACTATTATAAATTTATAAGAAATGCATTGAGAAGCTATCAGAAAATGGTCTGGCAAAATAAAAAGGATACTGTACAGTGGAGAAAAACTATTATTGACAGAGGATGTGAACAGAATACAGAAAGCAGAGAGAAAAACTATTTTTGACAGAGGATGTGAACAAAATACAGAAGGCAGGCTTAGATAGGACTTTTGGGAATAATGATGAATGAAGGGAGATCTCCAAGAAGCAAAGAAAGTTTTGTTTGCAAAATACTGCAATGAAACAAACCCTGTCCTTTCCTTTTGTGTTATCCCACTATGTGTTTGGGTACCCTTGTGTATATATGTTCTTCCTGTCTTTGTATGTTTACCTCATCAGACTTATGTTGTAGAATTTATCTCATACTCAGATACATGAACTATGATGAGGAATACTGTTATCCTCAAATATAATTTGCATTAATAATATGTTATTTACTTTGTAAAGATGTTAGACATTATTAATTCCGTTTTGTTTTAATGCTCATGTGTAAAGTTGATGTTTCAAAAGTTATTCTGATCTTTTATGTATTTACTTATGTCATAATTCCTGTAACACTGATGTATATGTTTATTTCTATTCTTTTGTAAAGCCCCTATTACTACAAATGTTATCTATATTGTTATGTTTTTAATGATGTATTGTGTACCTTTGTTATTGTATTCTCATGTTATAAAATTGTAATTGTTACCAGTTCTTCAAATTAAGTTACATTTCACTGCACACGTTTCTGTTGGTCATAGTATATGGACAATATGTGAGAAGTAGGGACTGATAGTGTTTGCACGTGTGTTAATGATTCAGCAAGGGACTGGATAACAGCATTGCTGGTTCTAAGGACAATTTCAAAAACTTTGTGAGTGCACAAGTGGTGGTTTATGGACTTGCTATATTCTCCGCAAGACTCTTCAATGGTGAATGTGCACCTGCACAATCGCAACAGATGGCTGCTGGGCATCTCTACAAGGACTGCAGTGGGTCTGCATCTTTGATGACCCACCAACACCATTATCTCTCCAAGGACTACAGTGGGTCTGCATCTTTGATGACCCACCAGTACCATTATCTCTACAAGGACTACAGTGGTTCTGCATCTATGATGACCCACCATGCCATTATTTCTACAAGGACTACAGTGGGTCTGCACCTCTGGTTGCCCACCAATACCGTAATCTCTACCAGGACTACAGTGGGTCTGCTCTGTGATGACCTACCTACCAATACTCTTCAAAATTTCGACTGACTCTGCTGTGGGTTTGCTCTGTTGTGGCCCATTACCTGTCTGCATGTCGAGAGTCAGCACTGTCTTTCCATTGGAAGGACAACACTACTTCTTCAAGACTGCATGGAAATCCACTACTTCCGTGTGCATTTTCTTCTACTGCTCAGACTTTGAGAAAAACACTATATTTTACCGTAATGAATGATCAGGACTGTCTTTATGGACTGTGACAAAATTTGAGCTTTTGACCAACATAATATCAATAAGTGTGTGCATTTGATTTCTTTGTTATTGTAATTACGAAAAATTTTATCAAATCATTATTGGCCACTGCCCAAAAAAAAATTTGTAAAATTTTTTGTGGGGAGCATGAGGGCTATGTAAGTAGGCTGTTTATGTTTTCTCTATGTAAGTAGGCTGTTTAGGTTTTTTTATTGGTAACGCCACCTCTGTATGAAAATCACTGGCTGTGCTGTGGGCAGTCTGTGGCTGCTTTGCATTGTTGTAATACTCGCCATTGTAGTGTTAGGCAGCTGGCTGTGAACAGCGCGTAGCGTTGCGCAGTTGGAGGTGAGCCGCCAGCAGTGGTGGATGTGGAGAGAGAGATGGCGGAGTTTTGAAATTTGTCATGAACTGCTATATTTATATATGATGATATCAAGGTAAATACATTGTTTGTTCTCTACTAATATCTTTCATTTGCTAACTATCCCTATCAGTAGTTAGTGCCTTCAGTAGTTTGAATCTTTTATTTAGCTGGCAGTAGTGGCGCTCGCTGTATTGCAGTAGCTTGAGCAGCGAAGATTTTTGTGAGGTAAGTGATTTGTGAAAGGTATAGTTTAATGTTAGTCAGGGCCATTCTTTTGTAGGGAATTTTGAAAGTCAGATTGCGTTGCGCAAACAAAATATTGTGTGTCAGTTTAAGCACAGTCATATGTATAATTGTTGAAAGGGGAAGTTTCATATGGCGACCCTGCCAGGATACCTCACTGGAATCTTCTGATTCTTCTTGTAGTTTGTGTAATTAGTGTAGATTTTGTTTATTGCTAGCGCATAACTGTAGTGAGAATCTCCTTTGTAGTTGCAGTCTTTCATTGTTGTACAGTAAAACAGTTGTGGCATGCATGTAGATTTGCACCAAGTATTTCGCAGCTGCAATTAACTAGATATTATTTTCAGTGCTATGTTAATGTGTTCTCTTATTTTTGATCTTCAAATTGTGCTTTTCTGTGTTGTCGTGTGAAATACTGTGACAATAATGGCGTGTGAAAAACGTAATACTAGGCTCCAAAGTAAACTGAGAAATGACAGTGAAAATGAAAGCAGTATGTTAGCGCCACCGAGTAATGAATTAACTGATGTTCAAAGTAGTAATTTGGTAATTGTGCATAGGGAAATGGAGCGGGCGGCAAACAATGGCGTGGACAGTGAAACAATTAGTGAAGAGGGAAGCATTATCGATCGATCGGTCGGCAATAGCTCGCCTCAGGAAGCCGAAATGACACGACACGATCTCGCAAATACTGTAGATTCAGGTTTTGGATCCTCACCGTTTTCTCAAATAAGTCAAGACACATTTTCTGCTTGTCAAAATGTGAATGTTTCCGGTGCAAATTCACTGCCGAAAAGCACTGAGGAACATGTTTCAGACACCAATGCATTGTTATTACAATTAATACAACAAATGGGACAAACACAGCAAAAGCTTCAAAAGTTAGACACAATGGAACAAAATCAGAGACAAACACAGCAAAAGCTTCAAAAGTTAGACACAATGGAACAAAATCTTAAAAAGTTAGACGCAATGGAACAAAATCTTCAAAAGTTAGACTCATTGGAGCAAACTCTTGAACAAACACGTGAGGATTTAACTACCGAGTTACATCACATTGAATCGAAATGTCAAAAAGTCTGTAATGACGTAAAAACACAAATTTGTGAGCATTTCCAACCTATTTTTTCGCGTCATGAAAGTGCACTACAGAATCACGAAGCAGCCATAAAAGAACTGCAAACTATTGTTCATGAAAATCATGAGACCTTACAAGCAAAATTTGACTCAGTTGCATCTACCGATACGGTTATGCAACTTGCAAAAACTCAGGAAAACTTAAAGGACACAGTAGATACGATTTCAACACAAATGGACACTCTGAAACTTGGTTCAGAAAAACATACAGAGGAAATGATTTCACTATCGGATAAAGTAGCCGAACTTTCGGATCAGGTCACTAACTTATCTACAAAGGTAGATGATGTTCTGAATGACACAACACCTGTAGCCTTCACGGACACTGAAGAGTATGAACAAATTAGAAAATTCAAACAAAATCAAAATCAAATCAATACACAGTACAAAAGAGAAATCCGGGAAGTGCAAGATCAGTTGGCACAAGTAGTACAAGAATTACGTATTTCAGAGGACACTCGCGCTCCAGTATGGGAAGAGGGACATAGAAATACGGAACAGACACAAAATAACAACACAGGGCACTTCGGAAATTGTGAAAGAAGTTGGCAAGGTACGCCGAATTTTGAGATGGAACCGCCGAAACGACGTAACAATGACCGACATGCGACTTGCCGACATGATGATTTTGACTATAAGCTGTTCATTACTACACGTAAATTCAAAACATTTAAGAATTCTGGCAACGACATTCATCCACAAGCATGGCTCCATCAATTCTCTCATTGTTTTCCTCCCAACTGGTCATTGGAGCACAGATTAGAATTTATGTGTGGCTACTTAGAGAATGAACCAGCTGTAAGAATGCGATCGGTCATTCACGATTGCCACAGTGAAGGAGAATTTTACCATGCCTTCCTCTCAGCATATTGGTCTCAAGCCACACAAGACCGCGTAAAACATGGCATCATAATGATGAAACATTTCGAACAATCTGAATTCTCCAGTCTTGTGAAATATTTTGAAGACATGTTGCACAAGAATCAGTACCTGTCAAACCCATACAGCCCCTCAGAACTCATCCGCATTTGCTTAGTCAAATTACCCGAACATTTACGACATATTATTTTGGCAGGACGTTGCAAAGACGACATTGAAGCTTTTCAGGGACTGTTACAAGAACTGGAAAGTGACACTGACAATCGCGGAACACAGGAGCACAACAATTACAATCACATCAGTCGCAATTCCGCGATGAAAGAAATAATAACTGGACGCGACAAGGCTATTCTCACAACACAAATCGTGACCGAAACAGACACCACCCGTATTACCACCGTTGGCAGAGTAGTAATAATTACAGGGAAAGATCACCTCTCCGCGGTAGTGACTATCACAGAGACAATCAGAGAAACAGACAATTTGGGAACCAAAATAATTATTATCAAGGGAGACAGAATAACTTTAGACGCAACGGTCCAACGCGCAGTTACGATTCAGGGAGAAATTCTCCACCACTTAACCGACAAGAAAGGAACTACAGGAACTACCGACATGACGACAGACGATGTGATCGTAACGACAGACCTGAATTGCATCAGAACTGGCGGGATTTAAACAGGGCAGGGTCCTCTCGTCACGGTGAATTTGTAGAAGTTAGGTCTCCAAATCCCAATAACGACGCTCGCCAACAAAGAGACAATAGGCAATGACTCACACCGCTGGCAGCCACAAAACGTTCTTATGACACTAACGACGCAGCTGCCGTAGCTAGTAATTACGTAAAAATGGAAGACATTAGGGACATCTTACTCCAGGAACATGACATAAAATATAACAATATTGCATATCCTGTGATTCACATTACAGTAAATGATGTTAAATTTACGGCAGTACTTGACTCTGGCAGTCCCATTTCAGTAATTAGTGAAACAGCCTTTAGCAAATGCAACAAATCGAACGATTGTCCCACACTTCCGTTACGTAAGATTAAATTACAAGGTGCAATCTTTGGAAAAAGTGTAGATGTACGCCAACAAACCAACTTAGAATTCTATTGTCAAAGCCACAGCTTCTCTATGAGCTTTCTCATTGTTCCATTATTGTCGACGGAAATTATATTGGGAGTAGACTTTTTGAATGAATACAAAGCAATCTTAAACTTTCACGATGCTGAAATAGGTTTAGAGAAGAGTCTAACTTTTGAAGATTTTGTTCCATTGCGTCTAACTTTTTAAGATTTTGTTCCATTGTGTCTAACTTTTGAAGCTTTTGCTGTGTTTGTCTCTGATTTTGTTCCATTGTGTCTAACTTTTGAAGCTTTTGCTGTGTTTGTCCCATTTGTTGTATTAATTGTAATAACAATGCATTGGTGTCTGAAACATGTTCCTCAGTGCTTTTTGGCAGTGAATTTGCACCGGAAACATTCACATTTTGACAAGCAGAAAATGTGTCTTGACTTATTTGAGAAAACGGTGAGGATCCAAAACCTGAATCTACAGTATTTGCGAGATCGTGTCGTGTCATTTCGGCTTCCTGAGGCGAGCTATTGCCGACCGATCGATCGATAATGCTTCCCTCTTCACTAATTGTTTCACTGTCCACGCCATTGTTTGCCGCCCGCTCCATTTCCCTATGCACAATTACCAAATTACTACTTTGAACATCAGTTAATTCATTACTCGGTGGCGCTAACATACTGCTTTCATTTTCACTGTCATTTCTCAGTTTACTTTGGAGCCTAGTATTACGTTTTTCACACGCCATTATTGTCACAGTATTTCACACGACAACACAGAAAAGCACAATTTGAAGATCAAAAATAAGAGAACACATTAACATAGCACTGAAAATAATATCTAGTTAATTGCAGCTGCGAAATACTTGGTGCAAATCTACATGCATGCCACAACTGTTTTACTGTACAACAATGAAAGACTGCAACTACAAAGGAGATTCTCACTACAGTTATGCGCTAGCAATAAACAAAATCTACACGAATTACACAAACTACAAGAAGAATCAGAAGATTCCAGTGAGGTATCCTGGCAGGGTCGCCATATGAAACTTCCCCTTTCAACAATTATACATATGACTGTGCTTAAACTGACACACAATATTTTGTTAGCGCAACGCAATCTGACTTTCAAAATTCCCTACAAAAGAATGGCCCTGACTAACATTAAACTATACCTTTCACAAATCACATACCTCACAAAAATCTTCGCTGCTCAAGCTACTGCAATACAGCGAGCGCCACTACTGCCAGCTAAATAAAAGATTCAAACTACTGAAGGCACTAACTACTGATAGGGATAGTTAGCAAATGAAAGATATTAGTAGAGAACAAACAATGTATTTACCTTGATATCATCATATATAAATATAGCAGTTCATGACAAATTTCAAAACTCCGCCATCTCTCCCTCCACCACTGCTGGCGGCTCACCTCCAACTGCGCAACGCTACGCGCTGTTCACAGCCAGCTGCCTAACACTACAATGGCGAGTATTACAACAATGCAAAGCAGCCACAGACTGCCCACAGCACAGCCAGTGATTTTCATGCAGAGGTGGCGTTACCAATAAAAAAACCTAAACAGCCTACTTACATAGAGAAAACATAAACAGCCTACTTACAAGTGAAACCGTAGAAAAAAAAGAGCTCGACTCGGAGGTAAGCCGGCTCGAATCGTGGTGGTGGAAGATATTCACTTACAACGTTTGTGACAAGAGGAGGAGAGATGGTGGCACGAACTTCCTTACCGACAGTCTTTGCCTCAGTGTCCTGAATTAAATACCAAACCTCTACTCCGTGTATCATGAAATGCGGGCATGCCACTTTGTTGATGACGATCCGTCCGTCACATAGAGACGTTAATCTCGGCGGCCCCTTGTTGCTATTCGCGAGGAGTTGCCTATCTGCCGACACCGCGTTTCACCCTCTCGCTTTCCTTCACTCATAACGGCAGAAATCTAGTAGTACTGAGTCAATAATTAAATCACCGAAGGCTAAAGACTGTCATGGGCTTGACGGAGTGGTTCAAATGGCTCTGAGCACTATGGGACTTAACATCTGTGGTCATCAGTCCCCTAGAACTTATACTACTTAAACCTAACTAACCTAAGGACATCACACACATCCATGCCCGAGGCAGGATTCGAACCTGCGACCGTAGCAGTCGCGTGGTTCCGGACTGAAGCGCCTAGAACCGCTTGGTCACCGCGGCCGGTCATGATGGAGTACCTAGCAGAATATTAAAGGACTGTGCTACACATGCTAGTCCTGTATTTAGCCATACTTATAATTTTTCTTTAAGGAATGGTCAGTTTCCTGAACAATTAAAGTACTCAGTGGTAAAGACGCTTTATAAAAACTGAGGAACGGATAATATAGACAATTTCAGACCTATGTATATGCCATCAGTGTATGCTCAAGTTAATGAAAACGCTATGTATGTAAGGATAATTGATCATTTTATATCACACTATTTGCTATCAGCTGCACAGTTCGGCTTTAGAAATCGTTTAACAACTGAAAATGCTATATTCTCTTTTCTCTGTGAGATACTGGATGGGTTAAACAAAAGATTTCGAACGCTAGGCATATTTTTTGATTTAAATAAGGCGTTTGATTGTATTGATCACAAAATATTGCTCCAGTAGTTCTACCATTACGGAATACGGCAAGTAGCTCACAATTGGTCCACATCTTACTTTAGCAACAGACAGCAAAAGGTCATTATTCACTGTGTTCACAATGGCTGTGATTTGGGGTCTGAGTGGGGTCTGGTAAAATGGGGCGTGTCCCAGGGATCAGTGCTGGGGCCACTCCTGTTCCTTATTTATATAAATGATATGGCCTCTAGTATTACGGGTAACTTTACAATATTTCTGTTTGCCGATGACACTAGCTTGGCAGCAAAGGATGTAGTGTGCAGCATTGGCTCGGTTTCAAATAGTGCAGTTCATGACCTAAGTTCGTGGCTTGAAGAACATAAACTAACGCTAAATCACAGTAAGACTCAGTTTTTACAGTTTCTAACGAACAATTCAACAAAGCCTGACGTTTTAATTTCGCGGAATGGGCATATGATTAATGAAACTGAACAGTTCAAGTTTCTAGGTGTTCAGATAGATTGTAAACTGTCGTGGAAAGCCTACGTTCATGGTCTTGTTCAAAGACTTAATGCTGCCATTTTTACCATTCGAACGGTATCAGAAGTGAATGATCCTTCGACACTAAAATTAGTCTACTTTGCTTAGTTTCATTCGCTTATGTCGTATGGTATTATATTTTGTGGTAACTCTTCCCATTCTAAAAGGATATTTTTGGCTTTGAAACGGGCGGTTCGGGCAATAAGTCTACGAACCTCTTGTTGACATCTGTTCACGAGTCTGGGTATTTTGACATTGGCCTCTCAATATATATTCGTTACTGGCATTTCTTGTTAACAATATTGGCTTATTCCCAAGAATAAGCAGCTTTCATTTAGTTAATATCCGGCAGAAATCAAACCTGCATTTGGATCGGACTTCCTTAACTCTTCTACAGAATGGTATGCACTATACTGCGGCATCCATTTTCAGTAAGGTACCATAAAAATTCAAAAATCTTAGCAGTAATCCACCCGCTTTCAAATCGAAACTGAAGAGTTTCCTCTTGGGTCACTCCTTCTGTTCTGTCGAGGAGTTCCTTGAAAAATTGAGCTGATTCTTTTGTATTGTTAACTGCGTTTACTTAAACATGTGGCTTGACTTTTTTTCGGGTTCATAAACATTTTATTTTTATCTGTTATTACTTTTATGTCGTAATTTTATGTAGCGACACGTTCCATGACCTTGGAGATTTGCTCTTCAATTTGGTCCTACGGAACGTGACGTGTAAATTAATAAATAAATAACAGCGATGTATGATTCCTGCAGTGTGACTCTACTCTGACTTCCGCACACAACAAGAGTCCACAGCGTTGTGCGAACTGCCTAAATTCACCCACACTCCCTGTTGCTGCATGTTGCAGAAAAACGAAGACAGATCTATGTATATACATGCGTGGAAGCACATACGACGTTCCTCGAACGCTGACGATACCTTCAAGCAGTGAATACTGTAATATCGTTCGAAGAGCGAGGTGCCAAAGCAAGGTTGGCACCTCGAAACGAAACCGCAGAAAAGTACAGTCGCTGCATGCTGGACCGACGAATGAGAAACGTGACATAACCACTCCTGCTACAATTTCGCTACTTCTCCGCAATCCATTGTCTACTTAACGGCTGAGGAGAGGAACGCTAGGCTCAATTCGCAGTCAACGATGAAGACTAGAGCATCATCATAGAAAGGGCACCAGTGTATTAAGTGTCTCAGGCAGGAAGTAATGTAAACGTTATCTCCGTCATTCTTAAAGTGAAGTAAATTGGTCTGTATCACGTAATACTTCAACATTCAGTGACAGTAGTAAATACTTAGAACGTTTCTGTCGAGATGGGTCATTTGCCATCAATCGACTGTGTTATGTATTGTAGTATCTGGTCACCCCTCAGAAGGAAGAGAGTATCGGTGTCCAGGTTGTCTCTAGCTAGCTACACGGAATACAGTTGTCAAGTTTGGACGTCGTATTTAACCCAGCATGTGCAATACGACATCTTAGTGCAGCGTCAGATTGCAAGTACATTGTGTAAGAACAAAGTACTGTGGTTATTCCGTAGTGTTGCTGCGATGCAAATATTTTTCCAAGTGTCATACGTAGGTTGTGCACTCGCTTCAGGAAGACAGGTCAGTAAACAAGACAAGTTGGACAATGTCGGTAACGAATTACAACCCCACGTGAAGACCGAAGTCCGGCCATCTCTGAATTGTGGAGTCGGACTGCTAGCGCCAGAGCACTACAAGACGATCTCAGAAGAGCCATCGGAGCCGCCGTGTTCGGTCAGACTGTAAGGAAGAGGTTACCAGGAAGGACTTTATGACCCACACGTCCTGTTCGAGAACCTTGCTTGACGCGACAGCATTTCACAGTTCACCTTTAGTTCAATTGGCAACTTCATCACTGGCGAAACGTGTTATTCACGGACGATTCAAGATTTCGTCTGGCGCTAGGTGACAGTCGTGTTCGTGTGTGCGGACGCCATGGTGAGCGGTACCCGCCAAATGTCGTCCAGGAACTCGACAGATTCAGCCATGTTTTGTGGTGGTGTAGGGAGGCATCAGTGTTGCCAGCTGTGCGGATCTTGTCGTTGTCCATGTTCGCCTTACCATTAGGTAGTACATGGAACAGACCCTGTTGGATGATGTAGTGGTTGCTGCATATGGTGGTGGTCCGTAATTCCTCCTGGTGCACAATAATGCCAATGTGGCAAGCATCTTCAGGAATGTCTTGCGAAGCCTCAAGATTGAAGTAAAATGCCAGGCGCCATGTGGCGTGCGCCTCCAGGGATGTATTGAGAAGCCTGGACATTGAAGTAAGTAAATGGCCAGCGGTGAGCCCCGACCTAAACCCCATCAAGCACGTATGGGACATGCTTAGCAGACATGTTCGCGGTCGTTCTGTTCCACCGTACACTCTCGAAGAACTCTCTAGTGTTCTCATTGAAGGATGCGTACGGATACTACAGAAAGACCTTCGCAGACTTACGCAGATCATACCAAGTAGGTGTTAGGTGGCGATAAACTGTCGTGGAGGGCATACAAGTAATTGATGGTCTCAAAGTCCAATTAAAAGCACTCAGGATAACGGGATGAATGACTGCTTCCACTTTTAGACACTGGTTGGACATTTCAGTTCTTGTTATGTAAATGAACGAAGATGTAATGATGTTTTGTCGTATAATTAATGTGTGAAAGATAAAGCTATAATTTGCTAACATGCCCAGTCCTCAATTATAGCTCAATACAGTACGGCAGATGTCCAAACTCATGCTCCCCTAATTCTTTTGACCAGTGTGTTTTACGTGTTATACTTCCACTGCACCTCCTTCCCGGGGAAACCAATGAACACACCATTGAAGTGGCGAACGTACTTTCCTATGGCACAACAAAGACGTCTACAGCTGTGCACTTCAGGGCTCCAGCGGCGCTATGACAACTTGCTTTGGAGAAGAAAGATGGCAACTGGGTGCTAAGAACATCCGAGTGTTTCAATTGACGGTATGAACCGAAACATTATCTGTTTGTCATCGGAAGTACATACGTGAAAGAGTGCAGGCAGCAGACAACAGTGGAGAAAATTAATGAGAAAATAAAAACTCTGCGTTCACAGTACTGCCGGGAAAGACACGACATTGACACATCGAAGAGAAGAGATGCTGACAGTGTGGATGTTTACAGACCAAACGAATAGTCTGTCAACCGACTTCGACGATCTAGTGGGATGGAATGTTAGAGAAACCGATAATCTCTCGGAAATAATGCGTTTCTCATCACAACGTTCTAGTTTGTTGCACACCAAAATATTACCGCCAACCAAATAGCATCCCAGCTACTGTTAAACGGGAAGGCCGGTCATAAATCCAAGAAACCAAAACCACGAAGAACCGAGCAAGAGGAGAATAACAAATTTTCACTCCCATTCACGATGGATGTACGAGGTGCATTCAAGTTCTAAGGCCTCCGATTTTTTTTCTAATTAACTACTCACCCGAAATCAATGAAACTGGCTTTACTTCTCGACATAATCGCCCTGCAGACGTACACATTTTTCACAACGCTGACGCCATGATTCCATGGCAGCGGCGAAGGCTTCTTTAGGAGTCTGTTTTTACCACTGGAAAATCGCTGAGGCAATAGCAGCACGGCTGGTGAATGTGCGGCCACGGAGAGTGTCTTTCATTGTTGGAAAAAGCCAAAAGTCACTAGGAGCCAGGTCAGGTGAGTAGGGAGCATGAGAAATCACTTCAAAGTTGTTATCACGAAGAAACTGTTGTGTAACGTTAGCTCGATGTGCGGGTGCGTTGTCTTGGCGAAACAGCACACGCGTAGCCCTTCCCGGACGTTTTTGTTGCAGTGGAGGAAGGAATTTGTTCTTCAAAACATTTTCGTAGGATGCACCTGTTACCGTAGTGCCCTTTGGAACGCAATGGGTAAGGATTACGCCCTCGCTGTCCCAGAACATGGACACCATAATTTTTTCAGCACTGGCGGTTACTCGAAATTTTTTTGGTGGCGGTGAATCTGTGTGCTTCCATTGAGCTGACTGGCGCTTTGTTTCTGGATTGAAAAATGGCATCCACGTCTCATCCATTGTCACAACCGACGAAGAGAAAGTCCCGTTCATGCTGTCGTTGCGCGTCAACATTGCTTGGCAACATGCCACACAGGCAGCCATGTGGTCGTCCGTCAGCATTCGTGGCACCCACCTGGATGACACTTTTCGCATTTTCAGGTCGTCATGCAGGATTGTGCACAGGACCCACAGAAATGACAACTCTGGAGGCGATCTGTTCAACAGTCATTCGGCGATCCCCCAAAACAATTCTCTCCACTTTCTCGATCATGTCGTCAGATCGGCTTGTGCGAACCCGAGGTTGTTTCGGTTTGTTGTCACACGATGTTCTGCCTTCATTAAACTGTCGCACCCACGAACGCACTTTCGACACATCCATAACTCCATCACCACAAGTCTCCTTCAACTGTCGATGAATTTCAATTGGTTTCACACCACGCAAATTCAGAAAACGAATGATTGCACGCTGTTCAAGTAAGGAAAACGTCACCATTTTAAGTATTTAAAACAGTTCTCATTCTCGCTGCTGGCGGTAAAATTCCATCTGCCGTACGGTGCTGCCATCTCTGGGACGTATTGACAATGAATGCGGCCTCATTTTAAAACAATGCGCATGTTTCTATCTCTTTACAGTCCGGAGAAAAAAAAAATCGGAGGCCTTAGAACTTGAATGCACCTCGTATTACGTTGGCTTGGACGATGTACGAACTGACAAAATGAAGCACTTTGGATAAGCGACAAAGGAATGGATTCTCCAACTCTTCAATAAAAGTAACTGATAGGTGTCAAATTCCAAAGGTATGGTGTAGAAAATAAAAATGGTTATACTGAAACGTGGTAGAGAAGGAAACAGTCCAAAGAATTTAGACCAATCGCACTACCGTGCCATCTTCACAAACTACTAGAAAGAGTTATTTTACACTGTCTCTGACATGTTATTGATCCCTTGCTTATACCTTAGCAAGCTGGATTCAGCCCTCGTATAGCTGCACAAGACAATTACTCAGTCCTACACAGTTTGTAGAAGATGGTTTTGATGCCAGTAAGGTGACAGTGTTTGTGGACCTGAGAGCAGCGTACGACACCATTAACAACCGGTTAGTATTAAACAACGTCTACAGCGTAACCAAGGGTTTCATCCTCACCAGGCTCGTCGCCAAGATTCTTCATTGACCTCCAAGGACAGCACAGCCGATGGAGGTTAAGGAAAAATGGCTCCAGTTCTGTTCAGTATATACATTAAGGACCAATCCATAGCCCCAACAGCAGAAGCTTCTTGTACGCTGAAGATCTCACTCTGGCAACTCAAAGCACAAACTTCGATTCGATAGAAATCACCCTAAAGAGTACTCTTGAAGTTCTGTCAAAGTGCTACAGAATAAACCAGCTTAAACCAAATCCATCGAAGACACAAGCGTGTGCTTTCTATATGAGAAATAGAGAAACCTCCCGCAAATTAAAGATAGAACTGTCAGGAGTTAAAATGCAACACTGTGACACTCCAAAATGCCCAGGAATAACTCTTGACGTTCAGAAAACACTGCGTGGATTTCAAATCAAAGGTCTCCACAAGGATCAACCTACTGATAAAACTGGCCGGATCGCAGTGGGGCAGTCAAGCTGAAACCACCCAAACTTCTGCAATGGCATTATGCTACTCCGCTGAAGAGTATTCCGGTCCTGTTTGGTATAAATCGACACATGCCAGGTGGATATTGCCGTAAACGACACATGCACAATTATAACATGCTCCTTGAAGTCAACTCCAGTCGAATGGCTCTACCACCTTGCAGGAATTGCACCACCTCCTGTCCAAAGAGAGACGGCAGGAAACAGGGAAGGAACAAAACTGGAACAGAAAAAACCGCATCCCATGCATGGGCATCAACCCTACCCACAACGACTAAGAACAAGGAAAAGTTTCCTCAGAACGTAGGAGAAACTGACAACCACTGATGAAGAAGCCAGGCTGCAACTATAGAGAGCTGAGGTATTTCAGCCTCCTGGTTGGAAAATATTTTCAGATTCCTTACGCCCTGGTCGTGATGATAATTAGACAAATTGGAAGTGATTGAATGGGCTGAGGTCAGGAGTGGGCCGATCACGGCTTAACCTGGCAAAATGGGGATACATCGAAGAAAACAAAACGCAGTGTGAGTGTGGGGAAGAACAAACTGTTCGACACACGCTTCAGTGTCGACTGTGTCCAGCCACCTGCAGAGAAGATGACCTCCACCAGGCAACGGAAAATGCACCGGAAGCGGCCAAATTTTAGTCAAAAATTATATAAACTGTGTTGATCTGTCAACAGTTGTATAAACTATTCGATTCCCGGCCGGGTTGGAGATTTTCTCCGCTCGTAGACTGGGTGTTGTACGAGGGGCGATTGAAAAGTCCGTGCAAAGTCCGACAGATGGCACCACCGGCGCGTATCGAGGTCACGTTTAGTTAGTAGCTTCTTTGTAAAGAGTGCACACCAAGTTTCAGTCCTCTTGGTCTATTTGTTTGTGTTTGGCATTCGTGTGAATCAAAGAAATCGAGTGATTGTCAAAAAATGGACGAAGAAGAATTTCGTATGGTGATTAAACATTACTTTATGAAAGGCAAAACGCCTCAGGAGACTAAAGAGAAGCTTAATAAACATTACGGTGACTTTGAACCTTCGGTTAGAACCGTTTATAAGTGATTTCAAACTTTTCGGAGTGGCCATATGAGCACAACTGATGCTGAACGTTCTGGACGCCCTGTGGAGGTTACGACTCCAGAAATCATTGATAAAATCCAGTGATGGATGACAGAAGAGTTAAGGTGCGTGAGATTGCTAGTGCTGTGGCATCTCGAATGAACGGGTACATAATATATTGCATAAACATTTGGACATGAGAAAGCTATCCGCAAGATGAGTTCCGCGATTTCTCACGCTTGACCAAAAACGGAATCGTATGGAGTGTTGCAAGGATGGTTTGCAGCTGTTGAGGAAGAATCCGCAGGACTTTAAGAGTCGTTTCGTCACCGTGGATGAAACATGTATACATTACTATACTCCTGAGACCAAACAACAATCTAAACAATGGGTTACCAAGGGAGAATCTGCACCAAATGGCGAAGACCAGTCCTTCGGTCGGAAAGGTTATGGCGACTATCTTTTGGGATTCGCAAGGAATAACCCTCATCGACTATCTGGAAAAGGGTAAAACTATTACAGGTTCATATTATTCATCGTTACTGGACTGTTTGAAAACCGAGCTGCAAAAAAACCGTCGGCGATTGGACTGCAAAAGAGTCCTTTTCCATCACGACACTGCACCAGCACACTCCTCAGCAGTTGTGGTCATAAAATTAATGGAAATAGGATTCCAACTCGTTTCAAATCTCCCCTATTCTCCAGACTTGGCTCCCTCGGACTATTATTTGCTCTCCAATTTGAAGAAATGGCTGGCAGGACAAAGATTTTATTCAAACGAAGAAGTGTTTGCAGCATCTAATAGCTATTTTGCAGACTTGGACAATTCCTATTATTTGGAAGGGATCAACAAATTAGGACGAAGACTATAAGTGTAAAAGGAGACTATGTCGAAAAATAGAAAAGGCTTACCCCAAACACGTAAGTAGCTTTTATTTATGCACGGACTTTTCAAACGCCCTTCGTATTGTCCTCACCATCATTTCATCCTTATCATCGGCGCGCAAGACGCCCAATGTGGCGTCGAATGGAATAAGAATTGCACTTGGCAGCCGAACTTTTTCGAATGGGGCCTCCCAGCGAACGATGCCATACGCTCATTTCCATTTTGTATAAACTGTGGTTTGTGTGTGTTCTTGACACCAGAATAATATTAATAATAATTTTTGGTTCCTAAGATCTAATAAGAACCTATAATTATCCTCTCTCATCGTTTATTTAGAAATGTTATTCGTCCTTTGGAAGAAGTTAATGTCGAAGAAATCCATTGCTTCCTCTCTCCTCTACTTGTTGTGGCTATAGTGACCTTTTTCTCCTATTCAAGTTGTCCACTACCACGGTATGTAGCGCAGGGGCCGCAGAAAAAGCGAGAATTCCTGATTTCCTTTTTGGCACTCGACGCCACGACAGCTTGCTCTCTGAGCTTAAACCGCTGATGTGAGCGTTGCGGTGCACTTAACCATACGGGACATTTTCGTTCTCTTTAGCACGCTGTTCGTTGTGCGATTTAAGGAACGTTAAATGGGCACCATAGCCACGCCACTGTTGCCGGGCCATGTAACTTCGAACCGTAAAAGGTACTGACATAAGAGAGGAAAGAAAAACTCCCGTTAGACGTTTAGCCATGAAGCTGAACGTTCTGCGCTTCCCCTTCCTCAAAACATGTAATACTCTGTCGTGTTTCTGTCCATTTGCAACACAAGGTTCTCTCTTATGTTTGGTACGACACAGCAGCTCGTTCCCCACACTGTGCGGCGTTTGTCCAGGTAGCAGGTGGGAATGCGTTCTCCCTCGTCCTCGCTTATTTCGGAAGCACACAGTTATTACGGGGTAGCTCGCTTTTGCCCGTACTGTCGGAAATACCGAGATAACTCAGCAGCCGGTGGCCCCGCTATGCCGACGCCGTAAAATTTATCGAACTCGTGTGCGCTCCCCCCCTCTCCCCATCCGCCGCCGTTTCCTGCCCCTCCACAGAACAACCTAATGCTGTTCCGGAATTTTTGTTCCACACATCCTGGACGGCCTCTTTTTTTACCGTTTTGTGCTGCGGTTACTGCTACTGCAGCACTGGTTGCAGCTCTGTAGGGGCGGCGCGCAGCAGTTAATTAGACACGCGTAACGAGGCGGAGGGGTGAGGGAATCGGGGGGAGGGGCAGCAAACCTTGTTATGCACATTGTTGCCGGCCGCCGGACGGGATTATGGGGGAGGGGGCGGGGGAGGTGAGCGGTCCACGCAAGCGGCCGCCAGACCGCGGAGGCTGCACGGAACCTCGCCCGCCGAGCGCCCGTATTCTTCTGGGACACGTAATACATACAAGTTAACAGCCTGATTAGCTTATTTTTACAGCAATCCTTTCTACGTTTGACAAACGTTATCAGTAGAACTATGTTTTTATTTGTTGTAGTCTCCACCCTACTGGACCTCCTGGTGGTTGGAATCGATTCATATTCTTCGGGATAGCATCGGACTTCAGTGCAAACTGATAAAAGCTTTACTCAAGTCTGTTTGACGTAGAATTCTTCGTAGCATGAAACATCCTAAGCTCTTCTCTCTGCTGACAAAAAAAAAAAGATGCCAACCTGGACTTTAAGAAAGTTCGTATTGTCAGTTATAAAAGATAAAAGCTTTATCACCTGGGTTGTTAAGTAAAGGTCCATGTCATACGTATAACACTGTCATTCAGCATAGTGTAACATCAACCACGTCTAAACCGTACGATGGGGAAAAAAAGACTAAGTGTTTTCATTTGCTTATAAATAGATAATTAGCTAAGTGAGTTTTTGTAAATGTCTCCTGGAAAATATGAGTCCTTTTCAAAAGAAAAGTTACGAAGAAATATTGTGGATGCAATTGAATATTTCATTAAAAATGATCACCGAAGGCTTGAGCACGACTGCCCACTGTTTTACGAGTCAAAGGAGTCCCCGTTACCAGAATTCCTGTGGCTGTGACAGGATGCCCGTCCACCAATGCATCCCTCAGTTCGTCGTCCGAGTTGAAGCACTTTTCCCCTTGAGATGTTTTTTTTAGCGGACCAGACACATGGAATTCTTAAGGTGACATGTCTGGGCCGTGTAGCTGATGCTCAAACTGCTCCCAGTTGAACTTCGTGTGACCTTGAAGACGTATGGATGCGCGTTATCGTGGAGGAGAATCACCCCCTCCGTGAGCAGCCTAGGCCGTTTGCTCTTCACGGACTTGTGTAGACTACAGAGTGTTTCATGGTACACATCATGGTAACGGTTTTTCCGCACTCGAGGAAGCTTATGAGTATTGGACCTTGGACCTCGAAAAAGATGGAGAGCGTCATCTTGCCTGCTGATTTTTTTTTTTAGGGGAAGGTGACGTTTCATACTTCCACACCTCTAGATGTCTCACCACGTTCTCCCAAAACGGCATGTGCAAATTTCAACAGCTTTGGTTGTTACAACGTTTCGTACCTTCTCATTTGAACACTCTTTGTAGTGGTAGCTAAAATCGCCCACCTATATATTCCAGCAATATATCGCTGAATTAAACTTGTTAATAACAGAAAATAGTCGCCTGTAGCAAATGGAGCGGAGAAAGAATGACTATTTTATCCTACGTACGAAACCCAAGTTCTCTTATCTTGTCGTAGTGGTCCTTACACGAAATGTGAGGTACGTTTTCGGCAATAGAATCGTCCTGCAGTCTGCCGCAAACACAGACTTTCTAAATTTTCTTCAAGTTTTCTGCGGAACTAACGTCGGCGTCCCACTAATGATTCCCATCTGAGTTCAAGAAACACGCGAGTAACACCTGCGTGTTGATCGAACCTACTGCAACCAAATGTAACAGCACGGCTCTGAATTGTTTCGATGTCTTCACTTAAATCGACCTGGTGGGGATCCCAAACACTTGAACATTATTCATGAATGGGTCACATTAGTTGTGGCAGAGCGGTGTTATCACTATGTTCCATAGAACTGTGTGAAGCAAGCAGCAAAATTAATGTCCACCTACCTCAGTATAACGTTCGTTCACCGTGCATTGCTATGCTTTCGTAGGTACTATACAGACGATGTTAAAAGCAGCGTTGGAGAAAACCATCGTCCATACTTACGACTGTATAGTCCTCGTAACTCAGGTAACAAAATAAACCTGCAAATCTCTATATACGAGAGTAATCCCAAAAGTAAGGTCTCCTATTTTTTTCATATGCACATAGACCTGTTTATTTCTACAATGGTTTACATCAGATTACAGCTTCAACAGTTAGCTATTTTTCGACATAATCACCATTTCTGTCGATGCATTTTTGTAGACGCTGTGGCAGTTTTTGTATGTCCATGTCATACCAGCTCGCCGCCATGCTGTTCGGAAAGTTATGAACCTCTTCTTTCACCTCGTCGTCGGAGCTGGATCGCTTTCCGGCCAAATGTTCTTTTAAGCAGTCCAGAAAGTTATCTTGTTCGGCCGCAAGGCGGCGAAGAAATGCGCGGGAAGCATCAACTCGTTGCCACAGGTGGTCGTCAGTCAGCACGCGTGGCACCCATCTTGCGCACACCTTCCGGTAGTTCAATGTTTCCATTAGAATTCTGCGAGCGGTGCTTCGGGAAACCTCAGGAACCAACGTGCAGAGATCATCCAGGGTGATCCGCCGATCTTCACGCATCCTTTGCTCAACCGTCAACACTGTCTCCTCAGAAATTAACGGTCTCCCGCTCCTTTGTTTGTTGTGAATTTCGGTCCGACCAGCTGCAAACTCTCTAAACCACTTACGAACATTTTTAACGTCCATGCACGGCTCACCATACACTTCTGTCAATTGGCGATGGATTTCAATCGGCGCAGTGCCCTTGCGTTCAAAAACCAAATAACTGCGCACAATTCGCACTTGGTGGTAACATCCAACGGGACCTCTATTCTCAACGGCTGCCAAGCCAAAACCGAGCGCCTGACAGCGGCGTGCGCATGTTTACTCACCGCGCGGTAAGCACTCTTCATAACTGTATGACCAACTGCCACGCAAACAGAGTTCTGTACTTATAAAAAAGTAGGAGAACTTACTTTTGGGATTACCGTCGTAATAACGGGCATAAGGGGATGCTTCCTTCCCTCACTGAAAATGTCCGGTTATCGATACTAATGGTTTTCATTGTCTTTTAGCTATTGTGTCAACAAGCCCACATTTACGCCGATAGCACATCCACTACTAGTTCGTGCTGCTTATGTCATACGCAAGACAGCCAGAAATATGCTAAGTCCAACCCGAAATATTATGAGATTAATACAGTCAATACTCTGCTACGAAATGAGTTTCACACTCGCTCCTTGTCAGTGGATTCTTCAAATGAAGATGATCACCAAAAATGTTCTGTAAATGCCTACTGAACACGCCACGCAGAATTCTTTACAAAGGCCGATAGTTTCACACGTGGTTTCCTCTACAACAAACACTCCAAAATCTCCCAAACTTCACAGAACTGTCCGTAACAGCATCTGCTTGCAAGGCGATACCAACCGAACGCGATGTAACAGTCTTTTCTTCATTTTACAAATAATTTTTTTTTGGGCAGGTCTAACATGATCCTCTCGCCGGCAGCTAGTCCACGGCTGCCAGAATGACGTTGCTTTCACGGCATATAACTCATTCCAATGCGCGGGAAAGCCTTTACTCTCACTGTGTGATCAAAACGAACAGCCAATCAGATTAATCTTTCACGATCACATTCTCGCTCAAACTGCTTTACTCCAATCAACATTCGCAGATGCATCTACGTCATTTCATGCTGCAAATATTAACAAAATGTCCTATCAAACCAAACGAAACGAAAACTAAGAAAAAACTATGCTTGAAATATACATTAGAACTGCTTCTCCTCTTATTACATTTCTGGCTGCCTTATTACAAAAGCAAACGCTCATAGACGTATATCATCCGTCAGTTATGGGGTTTTACATATTTAACAACACCTTGGTTGCGTAACACTTGCTAGTTACTCAAGGTGGAATTTTATACAAATTTGAAATCTGACGTAGGTCCCTCATGCACACTCACATTCACTCTCATTTACTCTCACCATACCACATATATATATTAAATCTTAAACTGTTATTTTCATAACGAAAGAAAAAATATAATTGAAAGCTAGAATTGAAATTCTTTAAGAATAAATCGTCACACTAAGCGTGCTATAACTGTTTTGAAATAACAAAAGAAATATACACTGTTATTGTTACTATCTGAATTTACTTTCTTAAGTGTGGATCAAGTATTTTAATAGGTTTTTTATATCTTCGAAACTATTATAGGTAGCGATATCAAACTTTGACAAAACGTTTGTCTGAATAACAGAAGGTCATGTACCAAATTTGGAATAAAACAGATAATATTTATCGTAGTTATTTAGTTTCTTAGGTGAGGTGAATAAGTGCATTCTCACGTTTCGCTGTAACGACAGGTGTGGCTATGACGCATACTGCAAGCCACATGCCGGCCGACACCCAACTGTACTATACTGCAGGCTTCCAAAACATCTTGCCATCACCCATCACGTAACAAACTTCCTGCAAAAATCTGCAGTCACGTAATAGCTGCGACGTTACATAGCGTTCTATACACGGTCTCCTTTATCGATGAACTACACTTTCCTACAATGCTCGCAATAAACCGAAGTTGACCATTCGCCTTCCGTAATAAGGTTTTTCATATGGCTATGAAACGTTACGCCTAGATATTTCATAGATGTGACTGTGTCAAGCAATACACTACTGATGCTATATTCGAAGATTACAGGATTGTTTTTCCTACTCATCTGCATTAACTCAATTAGCCGGCAGCAGTGGCTGTGCGGTTAAAGGCGCTGCAGTCTGGAACCGCAAGACCGCTACGGTCGCAGGTTCGAATCGTGCCTCGGGCATGGATGTTTGTAATGTCCTTAGATTAGTTAGGTTTAACTAGTTCTAAGTTCTAGGGGACTAATGACCTCAGCAGTTGAGTCCCATAGTGCTCAGAGCCATTTGAACCATTTTTTAACTCAATTTTTTTTTTGTATTTAGAATAAGGTACTATTCATCACACCAAGCAGAATCTCTGTGTAAGTCATTCCGTTTCCTCCCACTGTCACTGAACGACGATGTTTTTCTGTACACTACAGCGTCGACAGTAAACAGTCACAGGTTGCTGCTTGCACTATTTGTTAGATCATTAATCCGTCTGGAGAGTAAAAGGGCTCCTATCACGGTTCCCAGAGGCACTCTGTTTTCTCTGATAAACAATCGGCTTCCACAAAAACATCTCGGTTTCTATTACTTCATTCTTTTGTTTCTTGTTTTTCTTTTTTTCTGTCATCTTTATTTTGAGAAAATACACTTCTTTTCACTCTGTCTCTGTTTTAGCATCTCAAGATTTCTCTGTTTCAGTCGCTGTTGTTTATCTCAATATCTGATATCCAAAAGTCAGTGAAATTTGGGTTCTAACCTGAGAAATTTTCATCTGTTTACAAAAAGGGAAGTTGAATGACATACAATATTCTTAGTTACACAGTGAGCCATCTTAAGAAACTACCAGCTTCACTGTCAAATGTACTAAAAACAAATTTTTTTACTGTGCCTTTATATTAAAATTCGGAAACATTTTGATTCTTACGAAGAACGACAGTGGTATTGTTGAAATCTCTCCAAACATGCGAATTTTTAAAATACCCACTTGAGATAATTTATGCATAAATCACCTTGAAGTCAACTTTCACTGCAGCGTCAGCAAGATGTTTCAGCGCCATTTTTGCATATTTCCCAATCTTATGTAGCACAGCCATATCATCAACAAAGGTTATGCTGTCTACTGCGCTGCTTTGCCTAATTTTCGGTAGAATTTGTCCACCTTCGAAAGTCAGCTTTTTGTTGTTGTCCATCTGTCTGCGCAGTTTGCAGGACGCTGTGAATCTGCAACGGGAGAGAAAACATTGAGAAAGTGTCCTAATGACACTGAAGGATTAATGAATCCGGGTGTGTGCGGTGGCTTGCGTGATAGGAATTTGAGAAGAAACAGTGAGGTGTATTTTATTTGAAAAATTGACGATGAAGAAGTTTTGTGAACGATGGATGCAGAATTTGTTAGGAAGATTTTAACAATTTGAAAATAAAATCCTACCAATTTTGAGCGCCGATTGATAGTTGCATATGTGACAGGGGTACACTACTTCAGTTAAAAAACAAAACAGTGAGGCAGGCCACCGGCTCAGCAATAAATTAAGGCACGTCTATTTCATCTTCCCGAATTCAGTGTATTCTCCCCATTTACTGTGTTTCAGAGGTAAGAAAATTTTGCAGGTGCGTACTTAGCAAGTGTGCCATACAGATGAAAAAAGTCGTGAGAAGCTGCCTAGATTCTAAAAGGAAATTAATCAATCATCTTTAGTCAAGACATGTTCCTGCCCAAAATAGGTGCTGCAACGAAGATGAAAAATGTGAGATTCGTTTTAAAAAAACTGTTGGAGCGTGACCCCTCTCACTACACTGGACAACTTCTGACTTGCATAGTTCCAGTAATCTAAAGATCAGGAAAACGGTTTTGACGAAGAGGTCACGGTAGTTACAGAAGGGTATTTTATTGACCTTCCAGAATATGACTTCGGGGATGGAATCTAATCACTGGACGGTGTCTCAAAATATTCTTTGACCTTCACTGCGTATATATCAAAAACTAGGAACATTTTGATCGAATGGTGGACTTCTCGTGTGCCATGTAGGCTATCTTCCTTGTATTAAAACCGCGTATTGCAGACCTGCTGCTAAAAGAACAGCACTTTCGTCAGTTCCGTTCTGCTACATTCTACATCTACATCGATACTCCGCCAGCCGTCAGAGGATGTGTAGTTGAGGGTACTTGTCGTACTACTAACTCATCCCCCTTCCCTGTTCCAGACACGAATGGTGCATGGAAAGAATGATTGTCGGTAAGCCTCTGTATTGGCTGCAATTTATCGATTTTGCCATAGTGGTCATTCCGCGAGAGGTATGCGGAAGAAAGTAACATGTCTCCCGACTCTTCTCGGAAGGTACTCTATCAAAATATCAGTAGGAAACCTCTCCGAGATGCACGACGTCCCTCTTCCAGGGTCTGCAACTGGATTTTGTTCAGCGTCTCTGTGGGCTCTCACGCCGTCTAAATGATCCCTTAATGAAACACGCCGCTCTTCATTGGATCTTCTCCATTCCTCCTATCAGTCATACCTGGTAAAAGTCCCAGATTGATGAACAAGGATGAATTTCTTAGTGAATTTCTTCTCCTACGCATTTACACTATATTACATTTACTTACGTTCAGTGTCAACTGCCAGAGCCTGCACCATTCATCAATCCTCTGCAGGTTTTCTTACAAATAGCTGCAGTCCTGCGGCGTTGCTACTTTCTTATAGACAACCACATCATCTGCGAACCGTCTTATGGAGCTACCGCCACTTTCTACTACACTACTGGCCATCAAAATTGCTACACCAAGAAGAAATAAAGATGATAAACGGATATTCATTGGACAAATATATTATACTAGAACTGACATGTGATTACATTTTCACGCAATTTGGGTGCATAGATCCTGAGAAATCAGTACCCAGAACAACCACCTCTGGCCGTAATAACGGCCTTGATACGCCTGGGCATTGAGTCAAACAGAGCTTGGATGGCGTGTACAGGTACAGCTGCCCATGAAGCTTCAACACGATACCACGGTTCATCAAGAGTAGTGACTGGCGTATTGTGACGAGCCAGTTGTTCGGACACCATTGACCACACGTTTTCAGTTGGTGAGAGATCTGGAGAACGTGCTGGCCAGGGCAGCAGTCGAACATTTTCTGTATCCAGAAAGGCCTACACAGGACCTGTACATGCGGTCGTGCATTATCCTGCTGAAATGTAGGGGTTCGCGGGGATCGAATGAAGGGTAGAGCCACGGGTCGTAACACATCTGAAACGTAACTCCACTGTTTAAAGTGCCGGCAGTGCGAACAAGAGGTGACCGAGACGTGTAACCAGTGGGACCCCATACCATCACGCCGGGTGATACGCCAGTATGGCGATGACGAATACACGCTTCCGGTATGCGTTCACCGCGATGACGCCAAACACTGACGCGACCATCATGATGCTGTAAACAGAACCTGGATTCATCCGAAAAAATGACGTTTTGCCTTTCGTGCACCCAGGTTCGTCGTCGAGTACACCATCGCAGGAGCTCCTGTCTGTGATGCTGCGTCAAGGGTAACCGCAGCCATGGTCTCTGAGCTGATAGTCCATGCTGCTGCAAACGTCGTCGAACTGTTCGAGCAAATGGTTATTGTCTTGCAAACGTCCCCATCTGTTGACTCACGGTTCGAGACGTGGCTGCACGATCCGTTACAGCGATGCGGATAAGATGTCTGTCATATCGACTGCTAGTGATACCAGGCCGATGGGATCCAGCACAGCGTTCCGTATTACCCTCCTGAACCCACCGATTCCGTATTCTGCTAACAGTCATTGGATCTCGATCAACGCGAGCAGAAATGTCACGATACGATAAACCGCAATCGCGATGGGCTACAATCCGACCTTTGTCAAAGTCGGAAACGTGATGGTACGCACTTCTCCTCCTGATACGAGGCATCACAATAACGTTTCACCAGGCAACGCCGGTCAACTGCTGTTTGTGTGTTAGAAATGGGTTGGAAACTTTCCTCGTGTCAGCACGTTGTAGGTGTCTCCACCGGCGCCAACCCTGTGTGAATGCTCCGAAAAGCTAATCATTTGCATATCATAGCATCTTCTTCCTATTGGTTAAATTTCGCGTCTGTAGCACGTCATCTTCGTGGTGTAGTAATTTTAATGGCCAGTAGTGTAGATCATTCATATACACTTAAAACAGTAACGGTCCTATCACACTTGCTTGGTGCACCCCAGAAATTACCTAATCATCTGTCGATTTTGTTGCGTATTTTTTCGCAAAACGACCATGTGGGACGGTGTCAAATGCCTTCCTGAAGTCTAGGAACACGGCATCATCGTAGTGCCGTTGTCTGCAGCGCTGTGGATCCCATGCAGGAACAGAGCCAGCTAAGTTTCGCATGATCTCCGTATGTTCTGTCGAATTTTTTGTACGGGAGATTCGGTCTCCAAAAACGTCATAATTAAAGACGAGAATTCAATAAACTACAAAATCTTAAAAATATGCAGGCATTCGTGGTCTGTCAAACTACAATACATGCACGTCAGATGAAAAATACATTAAATTAAACGCTACCGTTTTTGTTCCGAGTTTATTAATTCACCTCCCTTTTTGCACAGTTAACGACTAATAACATTCCTATTTTTTTTCTGTGAGAGTCCTCCGCTTATCAGTCAAAATATTTTTGTAGGCAGGAAATGACCTCTCTACGTCACAAGTTGGGCGCATATTTGAACGAACATACGTGTGGCAGTGTGATGTCACGTTCTTCACACATGCTTTCACCACAAAATACTCTCTTCACTGAACAAAAGAAACCGTAGTCCAGGTTCCTGTTTATGAAACTGCCCAGGTCGTTCTTTGCATCTGCTCCCAATTTTCGTTGGAAAGACTGGAATTCCTCAACTATTAGCGTTGAGCCTACCACTGGCAGTCGCGTGGCTCCAAATTTTTTTTTATTGTAGAGGGAAATTTAGAGAATTTTTTCTTAATTAAGTCTTGCTGCACATTTTTACATTTAAATGTTGCTTGTGTATCTCTGATACATACAGCATCTCTGGCGAGAAACTGTTTACTACCGAAAATGAGATAAGTATTTACTTTAGAGTTAAGTACTGAAGTATTAATTTTATTGCAGTTAACTACATATTAGTTTATTTCATACTGATTTAATGGCATCAAAACTGTAAGAGTAAAAGATTGCAGCTTCCAACCAAGTACACCATCTAGCAAGGATGGGCTGAGAGGATAATGCTGCCTCAGGTGGACTCTTTGTGTAAGCAGCTACACGTGAAGGGGATTTTGGAAACACTTGTATAAAACAAAATATCATTTCAAAATGACTGTTTTTGCAGCTTTGAGACCATTAAAACTCATATAATCCCAAATCTATTTTTGGATGAGGATATCATATTATTGACATTCTAGTAATTAGAGCGTACGGCTTGTGCAACGCGGTGGAGCTCATGAGCAAGGCATGTAATGTTTTTTTACGTTTGGGCAGAATATTTTATTTGCGTTCTCGGCCTTCAAAATGTAGAGAGCGGCATAACTTAACAGCAAAAGGACTCTGCTTTTACTTAATTTGGGCACAGAATACTTAAAATATAAGAAGCATTTTCTCAGTATATGAATTATAAAAACAGAGACTTAAATGAGAATAAAATAATTATTTGAAATCTTATTCAATTACAATATCTGATTAAAACTTACGCAATCGATCCTCAAAGAAACTAGCAATTGTTGAGATGTTTCCCTGTTGCAAGATTTTATAGCTCATGGGGTTGCTCTCAGTCAATTTTGTTACATTTAGGTTAGAAAAATAGCGCTGCATAGGATCAGTCGTTTCGTCTTCAGATGCTTGTATGTTTGAAGTTCGCA
The DNA here is from genome assembly GCF_021461395.2 of Schistocerca americana. Taxonomy (NCBI): domain Eukaryota; kingdom Metazoa; phylum Arthropoda; class Insecta; order Orthoptera; family Acrididae; genus Schistocerca; species Schistocerca americana. The sequence goes on along the minus strand of NC_060123.1, from coordinate 91,167,039 downwards.
AGTTCTCATAAATCTTGTCCAACAGCTGTTTACCAAAACTAAAAGTATTTTTAAGCGTCTGAAAATAGCTTTCTTTTATATTTACACAAAATTAAATTTATATTTTCAAATACATTAACAGACCTAAATGATTATAAGATTTTGGAACATAATTTTTCCTTAAAGTTGAGGGATCAGGGACATCTTTTATGTAAACTTTTAGAAAAAGATCTGAAGACTTGGGTTACTGAGTTTCTCAAGTGATATATTTGCTTATAAGAAAACATTGCTCAAAGCCATGTAAAAATTACTTCGCGGTGCCTTAGGTATGGAAGTAGTAATAAATGACTGGACGTAGTGTGTTACAATTTTTTTTGTTTTCAGCATTCTTGCACCATGCGACGCAGGAGCGACATGCTCTTTGACTTGAAATGTTTGTGGTACATTTTACTGAAATTATAAAATGTCTGCCAGTTGTATTGATATGATTTTAAAAAACTGGCATTCATATTTAATTAATTATTGAAAATAAATTTCGTAATGGTTTACAAAGAACAAGTGCCATAGAAAATTTTAAGGAAAAGAATGTCTTACCACTTTATTAGAACAATCACATTATACAACGTCTCCATCTCATCTAATAATACCTGGAACTTATAACTGAAGGCATAATATAAGCACGTTAACACACTCACACCGAATAACACAGATATTTACGAGGTTCATGCACAAATTAGAGAATGATTTCAGTTTTAGAAGAGTCGAAATCGCTAATGATGTTTGTACGGATTCCAAAAACCACTCTGAAGCTGTAATATTGTCCGGTCAGCCTCGGTACTTGATACAGAAATCTATATTTCCAGTGTTGCCGGTGGTTGTTGTGGGCAAATACATCTGTTTATGACAGGCGTTCTGCAGAGGGTTGTCACTGAAATTCTGGGAAAGTCACCCTGTTGTTATAACCTTAACTTTTTATTTTTTTATAAAATGCTTTTTGTTATTCTCCCATTCGCCCTTTTATTCCTTCACTCCTGATTCCTGAAACAGAAATAAGGATCATAAAAATCGAAAAACTAACATGTCAACTCAAAACCTTTAAAATAGGTATATAAATTGAAAATAATGTATATTACATGAATAACTAAACTGACATGCTTTCTATATGTTTTTAACTCCAAAACCGTCGAAATATGCAAATATACACGGAAAAAGTGTACATAGTTGTAATGGGAAAGTAATTAAATAGATAAGTTTGAGCTGTATCCAATGATGTTATAAAAACCTACCTTTGCGTGGAAGTCTCCTCTTTAGTTATAATACATAAGAATGTAACATGTTCCTTAATTCTACAACAGACTGGCGATAACGGTGTACATCCATAATTATGCGCATCTGTCCTACGACCCTTCCAGAAAAGGGAAAGACATGAACATTTTTCCAGTCGCTAGGTACGCTTCGTTGCTCCAGCCACCTACGATGAACTCCTGCTAGGAGTGGAAGAAATTAGTTTGCATAATCTCTGAAGAATCTTACAGCTATCTGATCTGATCCAGATGTCTTTCTATTACAAAGCGATTATTGTTGTTTTTCTATTCGGCGATCAGGTATTTCAATGATCGTGAATAATTTAAAAAATCCTTAAAATTTAGAAAAAGTCACGAACACATATTCACCTAAAATGTATCAATTATAGTTCATTGCACTGTCACGTTGCCATGAACGAATGCCAGTTCCATCCCAGGCTCATTTAATACGGTTTACCTACGACTTTACCTCTTCTTCCCTTCAGCGCCTCCACATCAATGGCTGGCCACAGACTGGTCTTTTTTCTCGTGATGGCGCGCTAATTTCGCGTTATGCCTCCTTTCCCACTCGCCCATTCACCTCTCAGGCTTAGAGGGACTTGCCTCCACTTTTTCCTATCATTTATAATTCCCTAAGCGTGAACCAGATATACTACGTCATAGTTTCATTCATTAAACATACAACAGAACGTAATGCATAACCAGCTCAACTAGAAATACACAAATGGGAAAAATATACAAAATTTGGAAAGCAATAATGTGTGTGTGTGTGTGTGTGTGTGTGTGTGTGTGTGTGTGTTAGTGTTATGTCATCGATATACAGTACAGGTGTTACAGATTCACACAGCTACATAGCTTGTATGTTCCGTATGGTAATGAACTATATGAAATGAAACCACACCGTTAGTTTTTTGTAATAAGTACAGTATATAAAGATGTGGCCTTTTCTTTCCCTTTATTGCTAAACACGTCATGTTACCGTGCCTCCGACAGTCTCTAATCAAATTTGCTTTAAAATAAAATCCCCCCACTGACCTAATATTATTATGATATTTGTAACAGATATGAGAAAGAAACGCTATAATCTTTACACGTAACACGTTTCTGTTGTTGTTGTATTCTTCAGACCAAAGACTGGTTTGATGCAGCTCTCAACGTTAGTTAATCTGCGCAAGCCTCATCTCTGAATAACTATGACAGCAACCTACATAGTTTCGGTCTCTCCCAAACCCCATCCCCCTGCCACTCACACAGTGGTTTTAGTCAAGTTGTGCCATAAATTTCTTTTCTCCCTAGCTCTATTCAGTACCTCCTCATTAGTTATGAGACCTACGCAGTTAATCTTCAGCTTTCTCCTGTAGCATCACGTATCAAAAGCTTCTGTTCTCTTCGTGTATAAACTATTTATCGTTCATCTTTCACTTCCGTACATGGCTGCACTCCTGACAAATACCTTCACAAAAGGGTTCCTTACACAGAAATCTATATTAAATTTATTTTCTTCAGGAACGCTTTTAATCTATTGTCACTCTGTGTTTTATATCCAACGTATTTTGGTCACATTCAGTTACTCCTCTGTCCAAATTGCAAAACTCATTTACTATTTTTGGTGTCTCGTTTCCTAATCTAATTCCGTCAGCTTCTACTATCCTCCATCTCACTTGTTATACTGTTGCTGATGTTAGTCTTACAACCACTTTTCAAGGTATTATCCATTCCATTTAACTAAACCTCCAAGTCCTTTGCAATCTCTGAAGGAATCATCGTTTTTCCTTAACTTAAAGCTCCTTCCAATTTCTCCATGGTTTTCTTTACTGTTTGCTCAGCGCATACATTGAACAACATCTGTTGGAAAATATATCCCTGTACCATTCCCCACTCAGCTACTGCTTCCCTTTCATGTGTGTTGACTTTTACATCTGTAGTTTGCTTTCTGTACAAGTTCTAGATATCTTTTAGCTCTATGTACTTTATTCCTGTTACCTTCAAGCTCGAAAGAATGTTTTCCAGTCAACATCGTCGACAAGTTTCTCTAAATCTGCAAATGCTGTAAACGTTAAGTTTGCCTTTATAGGTCTTTTGAAATAAGTTACAGCGTCAGTATTCCCTCACTTGTTCCATTTCTCCTCGAGGTCAGCTTCTAACAATCATTCTATTCTTTTCTATGTAGTTCGTGCCAGAATTTTGCAACTATGACTTATTAAACTGATGGTTCGGCAGTAGCTACATCTTTCAGCACATGCGTCTTTCCCAACAGGACTTATAAAGTTTTTCTTGAAGTCTGAGAGTATTTCGCCTGTCTTATACATTACATAACAGGTGGAATAGTTTTGTCTTGGCTGGCTCTCCCAAGAATCTCCGCAGTTCTGAACGAATTCATCGCTCTATCAAATTATTGTCGTAATGTCGTATATTCTATCTCAACTTCCTCTAATTTGTCTTCTCTTTTTATAACACTGTCTTCGTTTCCCCAGTTAAGACACTCTGTATATTATTTCCAACTTTCAGCCATCCCTTCTTTACTTAATACGTGATTTCCATCTGCGCTCCTAATGTTCGTACAAGACCTTCTTCTTTCTACAAAACTCTCTTTAATTTTCATATATGTATCATTTGTCCTTCACCTACCAACTTGAGCTGTCTTGAATTTCTCGTCTGTCTCCTCTTGTCTTACTATTTTGCACTTACTGTATGTATCATTTTTATGCGTCTATATTTCTTTATGCCTGCTTCCGTTGCTGCAGTTTTGTATTTTCCCCTTTCCTTAGGCAGATTCAGTAGATCGTCTTATGTTGTATTCCTTCCCTCTGTTTCTGTCAATCTATGCCTAATACTGCCTTTAAAACTCTCAACAGCCGCTGATTCTTTCAGTCTATCCAGGTCGCATCTCCTTCATTTCCTGTGTATCTGTAGGTATTTTAGTTTTAATTGTAGTTTAATAAATTACGGCCGGAATCCTCATCTGTCGACGGAGTTGTCTTACATTTTAAAATTAGCTTTCGAAATTGCTGTCTTACCATTACACAACTTACCTGAAACCTTCCAGTATCTCGCCGTCTCTTTCACCTATACAATCTTCTTTGACAATTTTAAACGAATAATTAGCAGCCATTAAGTTATGCTCTGTGCAAAATTTATGTGCCATTGTTTCCCACTTCGTTCCTCTCTCACAGACCTCATTCTCTTACTCTGTCCTTCCTTCTTCTTCCAGCTTAACGAATTCCGGTCACCTGTCAAAATTAAAGTTACAGTTATCTTAACTTCTGTATACGATCTTTGATCTCATGATACATTACTTCAGTCTCTTCGCCATCTGTGAAGCTAGTTATCACGTAAACTGAAACTACTGAGCCGGCCGGAGTGGTCGTGCGGTTCTAGGCGCTACAGTCTGGAACCAAGCGACCGGTACGGTCGCAGGTTCGAATCCTGCCTCGGGCGTGGATGTGTGTGATGTCCTTAGGTTAGTTAGGTTTAATTAGTTCTAAGTTCTAGGCGACTGATGACCTCAGAAGTTAAGCCGCATAGTGCTCAGAGCCATTTGAACTATTTTTTGAAACTACTGTAGTTGACTTTCTTGTATTTTGGCTACCATATGTGTTCATTATGCTGTTAGTCGTATCTTACCTGCTTTGTTATTCATGATTTTGTATCTACTCTTCCATTACTCATATCTACTTTTGTGTTGATAACCCTCTACTGACCGACGAGAAGTCTTGTTCTCCCTGTCATCGCACTTCACTAACTGCCACTACATCTGATTTCAACCTATCCATTTCCTTTTTTAAATTATCAGACGTCCGTGTCCAATTAAGGGATATCACGTTCCACAATCTTACGCTGGAATGCCAGATGCTTTCCTCGTGGTGATAACATGCTTCTAAGCAGCCAACACCTGAAGATCCCATTCGAGGAGTGATACGATTGTCTGGCACCTTAACAAACATCTCTCCAACATGGTTGCACCTTTGGTACAGCTAGAGGCGCGGTACAGACAGTGGCTACCGGCGATCACGTGCTAATGTGCTGCGGCACACCTTTAATATCGCACTAAAATTATGCCATTAGTTTTCTTATGTGAACCGCCATTCACTCTAAAATTACGCCTTTTATTTTCGAATGCACCTTGGTATGCAAACAAAACAATTGAAAACGTGTTATGCAGCGCTCTTAGCACTACAACTAGCAACCGCATTATAGAGCGCTGAATTGATTTCGGCTGTGTTACGTTCCACTCAGAGAAGGGATGCAGCTCTCTGCGTTCGATTGTGCATACTCTGATGGGACGTAATCCCTGTCGGCAATAACGGTGCTACATTCCTCTCAGAACCACGTCAGTAGAGAGCTGCTATTGAGCGCTGTTGGTTCGCCGAAGAAGTGCTTTATGGTGCATTTTTTCTTTCAAAGTGTGGGTAAAGTATTCTGGAAGCAACACGGCCAATTCTGTATATGATCTGCTAAAGACGCTCTTTTCCAGCACATCTATGGGGAAGAAAGAGAGAGTAGGAGATCTAGGCAGACCTACTCCGAATTAAAATATAAGTCAAAAGGCTGTAGGTGCTGGTATAAAAAGCGAGTATACGAGGAAATTTAGTATGGAAGTGTAGGAAAACAGTTAGATCTGCAAGTGTCATCTCAGCAAAGCTTTTCGCCCTTTCCATGTTTGTTATTCAGGAACAATGATGGACGGGCTACAGGGGGAGTGAAAGATATAGGAAATATTAATGTACTAAAAAACGTAGCGTAAATCATAAACAAATAAGCAACATAGTTGATCACAGCGCATTAGGTAAAGCTAATATCACAAAATGTTAAGTCACACCTATCATAAGGATGCAGTTTGAGAGCGCACAATGAGGCAGAAACATCGAAAAATCCATATGGTTTTTTGGACCTGATGGACCCAATTCCTGATATATATACAGGGTGTCTCACCTTACTCTGTCACCCACAAATATCTCTGGAACAACAGTAGATTTTCAGAAACGGTTTTCACCAGCATGAAAGTACGACAGGGGCTTAGGAAACCAAATACCATGCGAAATTTTAAAACGTAAACAGCTACTATTTTCAACATAAACTTCCGTATTTTTAAATATCCACCCCCTGTTATTTCGTATGCAGTCAATAGCATGAAAAATCACAAACATGATGTCGTTGGTTGCATCGCAATACGTCAATTACACCCCGAGAAATCGCAAAGCTAAGTTGACGCTTGAAATAAATGAGGCGCACAGCTAGCGCACGTCCTGAAGCTCACGCTGCCGGTAATCATGATGTAATTGACGTACTACGTGGAGTGTTAATGTATGGTGTGGTGCTATATGACAACGCATCATTGGCCCATGGCACTCCTAAAGGGGGATAGTTTAGCCCTTATCGAGCTGTACCTTACTTGAACCGGTCCATCTCTTATAATGTGTCAAATAATGCGGTATCAGAATGATGGCTGTCGTGCGCATAATGTTTATTTTTGCGAAATGACAACTAGAGGTACAATTAGTGGTAACACACTTGGTTTCACACATTTCTAAACCTCGTAACTTCTGAAATATGTGGCTTGTAAGGGATATCAACGGCGTCACAGTTTCTGACGTAATGCATCGCATGTAGTAGTGTGCTCAGAGCAGGGGTTGCCTGCACTGGCGCCTGTATCCTGCCGTAAACATACCAATATCACCACGGCACTATCTAACTTCAGTGTACAAGTGTCTCCCAGTCTGGTCTGCTGAACTGTCCTCATACTGTAATGTAATTCACGTATATTGCCACATTAAAACCTGTTTACTTGTGGCTTGTTACATTTGCCGTCATCTATTCGATATGCCGGCCTTCAGTAAGGAAGGAAAATTAGACATTATTTTAATTTATGGCGAATGTCACAGAAATGCAACCGCAGCTATGACACTGTATGCTGAACGCTACCCAGATCGGCGGTGTCTGTCACGTCGAACCATTGACAACATCTGCAAGACACTCACGGGCTCCCACATAAAGTCGACGTACAAAGCAGCGATTGGCAATGTAAACGACATTGCTGTTCTGGCTGCTGTAGCAAACAATCCTCAGATGCGTGTACGATAAATTGCACGAGGTGTAGGAATAATCCACAGTTGCGTGTGCAGAATCTTGCATCGGCATCGGTTTCATCCGTTCCATATCTCACTGCACCAAGAACTGTACGGGAATGACTCTGAATCCCGCACTGCATTCTGTCGTTTTGGACTTCAGCAGTTGCAAGGTAATCCAGTATTCCTAAGCAATACGTTGTTTACGGACGAGGCTTCATTTACAAATGGTGGTAATGTGAATCTGTGGAACGTGCACTACTGGTCCGCGCAAAAACACCTCTGGATTCGCCAAGCTGCTCATCAACGGCAGTCGAGTGTCAATGTTTGGTGCGGTATCATTGCTGATTGTATTGTAGGTCCCTATTTTTACCGTGGAACGTTGAATGGACAGCGATATGCATCATTTCCTCAACACACACTAGCACTCCTGATGGAGTATCTAGGATTAGAAACTCGTCTATCAATGTGGTTCCTACATGATGGATGTCCCGCACACAATGCAAAAGTTGCCAGAGACGTTCTAGATGCGATATTTCCAAAAAGGTGGATGGGGCGGGAGGTACTGTGCGATGGCCAGCACGGCCCCCCGACTTGACGCCATTAGACTTCTTTCTCTGGGGCGCAGTGAGAGACAGAGTGTATCAAGAACCCCCAACGACAGTAGAGGATATGCAACATCGTATTACAGCGGCGTGTGGGGCAATATCTATAGAAACTCTACAATCCGTGCAACATTCTTTCGGTACTCGTCAGCAACCGTGTGTTGATGCAAACGGAGGGCACTTCGAACATATGTTGACGTGACACTGTTTCATTGGTCAAGATGTGGGTGTACATGCCGGTGTGGCCGTGCGGTTCTAGGCGCTACAGTCTGGAACCGAACGACCGCTACGGTCGCAGGTTCGAATCCTGCCTCTGGCATGGATGTGTATGATGTCCTTAGGTTAGTTAGGTTTAATTAGTTCTAAGTTCTAGGCGACTGATGACCTCAGAAGTTAAGTCGCATAGTGCTCAGAGCCATTTGAACCAAGATGTGGGTGTATTTTCTATGCTGGATGTAATGCACAACAATACAGTTTTTTGTGGATGACAGGGCACTAGTAAATGTGTTTAGTAAAGTGAATTCAGGTGTGTTATCTCTGATTGTAGCTATAGTTGTCATTTCGCTAGAATAAACATACATTTACAATTTGAAAAACGTATCTCTGCATTGGACGCGTTAGCTATTTGTTTATTTTTGTGGATTGTGCACACCTTCCCATTGTGTGAGCTCCTGACACAGGCTGCGTGAGGTGAACGTTTGAGTCTCAGGACGTGCGCTAGGTGTGCACTTCATTTATTTCAAGCTTCAACTTCGCTTCGCAATTTCTTTGGATGTAATTGACGTATTGCGATGCAACCAACTCCATTATTTTTGTGACTTTTCATGCTATTGATTTCACATGAAATAATAGGGGGTGCCCATTTAAAAATAATCAAGTTTGTGTTGAAAATAGTATTTGTTTACGTTTTAAAATTTCGCATGGTATGTGGTTTCCCAAGCCCCTGCCATACGTTCTTGCTGGTGAAAACCGTTTTTGAATATCTATTGTTTTTTGAATATCTATTGTTGTTCCAGAAATATTTGTAGTGGTAGAGTTAGCTGAGACACCATATATATATATATATATATATATATATATATATATATATATATATATATATATATATATATATATGTTGTTGTGGTCTTCAGTCCTGAGACTGTTTTGATGCAGCTCTCCATGCTAATCTATCCTGTGCAAGCTCCTTCATCTCCCAGTACCTAATGCAGCCTACATCCTTCTGAATTTGCTTAGTGTGTTCATCTCTTGTTCTTCCTATACGATTTTTACCCTCCACGCTGCCCTCCAATGCTAAATTTGTGATCCCTTGATGCCTCAGGACATGTCCTACCAACCGATCCCTTCTACTAGTCAAGTTGTGCCACAAATTTCTCTTCTCCCCAATCCTATTCAATACCTCCTCATTAGTTACGTGATCTACCCACCTAATCTTCAGCACTCTTCTGTAGCACCACATTTCGAAAGCTTCTATTATCGTCTTGTCCAAACTATTTATTGTCCATGTTTCACTTCCATACATGGCTACACTCCACACAAATACTTTCAGAAACGACTTCCTGACACTTAAATTTATACTCGATGTTAACAAATTTCTCTTCTTCAGAAACGCTTTCCTTGCCATTGCCAGTCTACATTTTATATCCTCTCTACTTCGACCATCATCAGTTATTTTGCTCCCCAAATAGCAAAACTACTTTACTACTTTAAGTGTCTCATTTCCTAATCTAATTCCCTCACCATCATCCGACTTAATTCGACTACATTCCATTATCCTCGTTTTGCTTTTACAACCCTGTCCCACTCCCTTCCCAACCGCTGCTTCCCTTTTTTGCCCCTCGACTCTTTATAACTGCCATCTGGTTTCTGTACAAATTATAAATAGCCTTTCGCTCCCTGTATTTTACCCCTGCCACCTTCAGAATTTGAAAGAGAGTATTCCAGTCAACATTGTCCAAAGCTTTCTCTAAGTCTACAAATGCTAGAAACGTAGGTTTGCCTTTCCTTAATCTTTCTTCTAAGATAAGTCGTAAGGTCAGTATTGCCTCACGTGTTCCAACATTTCGACGGAATCCAAACTGATCTTCCCCGAGGTCAGCATCTACCAGTTTTTCCATTCGTCTGTAAATAATTCGTGTTAGTATTTTGCAGCTGTGACTTATTAAACTGATAGTTGGGTAATTTTCACATCTGTCAACACCTGCTTTCTTGGGGATTGGAATTATTATATTCTTCTTGAAGTCTGAGGGTATTTCGCCTGTCTCGTACATCTTGCTCACCAGATGGTAGAATTTTGTCAGGACTGCCTCTCCTAAGGCCGTCAGTAGTTCTAATGGAATGTTGTCTACTCCCGGGGCCTTGTTTCGACTCAGGTCTTTCAGTGCTCTGTCAAACTCTTCACGCAGTATCGTATCTCCCATTTCATCTTCATCTACATCCTCTTCCATTTCCAAAATATTGTCCTCAAGGACATCGCCCTTGTATAGACCTTCTATATACTCCTTCCACCTTTCTGCTTTCCCCTCTTTGCTTAGAACTGGGTTTCCATCTGAGCTCTTGATATTGATACAAGTGACTCTCCTTTCTCCAAAGGTCTCTTTAATTTTCCTGTAGGCTGTATCTATCTTACCCCTAGTGAGATAATCCTCTACATCCTTACATTTGTCCTATAGCCATGCCTGCTTAGCCATTTTGCACTTCCTGTCGATCTCATTTTTCAGACGTTTGTATTCCTTTTTGCCTGCTTCATTTACTGCATTTTTATATTTTCTCCTTTCATCAATTAAATTCAATATTTCCTCTGTTACCCTAGGACTTCTACTAGCCCTCGTCTTATTACCTACTTGGTCCTCTGGTGCCTTCACTACTTCATCACTCACAGCTACCCATTCGTCTTCTACTGTATTTCTTTCCCCCATTCCTGTCAATTGTTCCCTTATGCAGTCCCTAAAACTCTGTAAAGCCTCTGGTTTAGTCAGTTTATCCAGGTCCCATCTCCTTAAATTCCCACCTTTTTGCAATTTCTTCAGTTTTAATCTACAGTTCGTAACCAATAGATTGTGGTCGGAGTCCACATCTGCCCCTGGAAATGTCCTACAATTTAAAACCTGGTTCCTAAATCTCTGTCTTACCATTATATAATCTATCTGATACCTTTTAGTATCTCCAGGCTCCTTCCATGTATACAATCTTCTTTTATGATTCTTGAACCAGGTGTTAGCTATGATTAAGTTATGCTCTGTGCAAAATTCTAACAGACGGCTTCCTCTTTCATTTCTTAGCCCCAATCCATATCCACCTACTATGTTTCCTTCTCTCCCTTTTCGTACTGTCGAATTCCAGTCACCCATGACTATTAAATTTTCGTCTCCCTTCACTACCTGAATAATTTCTTTTATCTCATCAGACATTTCTTCAATTTCTTCGACATCTGCAGAGCTAGTTGGCATATAAACTTGTACTACTGTAGTAGGCATGGGCTTCGTGTCTATCTTGGCCACAATAATACGTTCACTATGCTGTTTGTAGTAGCTTACCTGCACTCCTATTTTTTATTCATTATTAAACCTACTCCTGCATTACCCCTATTTGATTTTGTATTTATAACCCTGTATTCACGTGACCAGAAATCTTGTTCCTCCTGCCACCGAACTTCACTAATTCCCACTATATCTAACTTTAACCTATCCATTTCCCTTTTTACATTTTCTAACCTACCTGCCCGATTAAGGGATCTGACATTTCACGCTCCGATCCGTAGAACGCCAGTTTTCTTTCTCCTGATAACGACGTCCTCTTGAGTAGTCCCAGCCCGGAGATCCGAATGGAGGATTATTTTGCCTCCGGAATATTTTACCCAAGAGGACGCCATCATCATTTAACCAGACAGTAAAGCTGCATGACCTCGGGAAAAATTACGGCTGTAGTTTCCCCTTGCTTTCAGCCGTTCGCAGTACCACAACAGCAAGGCCGTTTTGGTTAATGTTACAAGGCCAGATCAGTCAATCATCCAGACTGTTGCCCCTGCAACATAGTTTTATGTATGGTTTTATATATATATATATATATATATATATATATATATATATATATATATATATATATATATATATGTATGTATGTATGTATATGTATATAGCCGGCCGCGGTGGTCTCGCGGTTCTAGGCGCGCAGTCCGGAACCGCGCGATTGCTACGGTCGCAGGTTCGAATCCTGCCTCGGGCATGGATGTGTGTGATGTCCTTAGGTTAGTTAGGTTTAAGTAGTTCTAAGTTCTAGGGGACTGATGACCACAGCTGTTAAGTCCCATAGTGCTCAGAGCCATTTGAACCATTTGAACCATATGTATATATATTTCAAGAAAAGAATATGCAAAGGTGACCAGGTTAGGTTTAATTAGTTCTAAGTTCTAGGCGACTGATGACCTCAGAAGTTAAGTCGCATAGTGCTCAGAGCCATTTGAACTATACATTTCGCGTAAGGATAAAAAAGGTAGGAGAAATTAGGGCTCGTACGGGGACATATAGATAGTCGTTTTCCCTTGCTCTGCTCGCGAGTGCAACAAGAAAGAAAATGACAAATAGTGGTACAATGTACCCTCCACCACACACCATCTGTTGAAACAACAGATGTTTCCGAAAAGACAGCGCTAGTGGAGTGCTGTGGGAAGAATAGTGTACCATATGACAGGTTCTGGTGGTTTTTTAATCCTAAAGGGCCCAGTGCAGATGTTCTAAAAACATGTATTTGGAATGTTATAGGGCCTTTGTTCAAAGATACACCACACAAAACAGTCGCACGAACTTACGATGGTGCAACTGCAGTGAGTAGCTGTATAGATGGTGTGCAGGCAAAAATTACAACAGCGTATCCTAAAGCTCATTATGTGACCGCTATGAGCACCAATAAAATTTAACACTCGATCACGCTGCTTCACAAAATCAGTCAGCTAGGATGTTATTTTTAAATTATTCGTGTTTTTCAGCATTGTTTTCAAGGTCGCTGGTACGATGTTCCGCATTGGAAGCATTGGCGGCCGGTGGATTGCAATTGGCCAGCTACTAGATAGAGTTTTAAGTCACGGGCCGTAAATATGTAAAAGCTAGCTGCTGGAATGTTTATGGGCGCTGGAAAGACCACCATCCGTCCAGATTTGTTACAGAGCTGCTTTACTCCACCGCAATGTATAAACAAAGTGATGAAATCGCCTTTAGGCCAGTATTTTTGCAAAACGTAACGCCTAATGTTGATATCACGCACAGTCAATTGCAAGCAAGATCAGTAGATGCTGTACAACTAAAAAGTTCAGTATACTGTTTGATACAGGTTATTAATAGTGTAAGACTCTCGATCGATGACAATGATGCCACAGTCATAGCTACCATAGTCATAGGTACAGCCACTACTCAGAGGAAGCGTCAAAAGATATGTCTTTGGAGACGTTCTGATCAAAAGAAGTCTGTGGTAGGATTAACAGAAAAGCCTGTGATCGTTTCCAAGCCCTAGATCATCTAGTCTCAGTAATGCTGTTAGATTCCTCAAAGTTCGAAGAATATTTTAGACGTTTCTCAGAATTTAATGTAGCTTGAAGGCTTATACTATGTTGGAGAAACAAAGGTTAAAGTAGGAACTTTCAGGATTGTACCAACGACTAGGCTTCAGGAATATTGCTGGAGCTGTATAACTGTTCCAATTCTTTTCAAACAACAAACCCCAGGACACCTTCTATCAGATAACAAAATTTCTGAAGATAGCAGTGGCAGCACCCATGGTAACTCCCGAAACTGAAATGCGTTTTTCATTTCTGAAGAGCACGAAGACCTTTCATCGCCACACTATGTCAGAACAACGACCTAAGGGCCTTGGACTGCTATCCATTGAAAAGAAATGACAACCAGCGTTGAGGGTTTCAACTCCAAAGTTACTGGACAAATTCTGCAACAGAAAACAACGACGTATGGGCTTCATTTTTCATTACGAAATGAGTACTATTTTGATATGTTTAATACATTTTTTGTAAATTTATTTTCTGCTTATTTTTGTAACATTTTAGTACGTTGGTAAAATATTGCACGAACCGCCATTGCGTGGAGCAGTGTTTCGCAACCTGTGTGCCGCGGGGTACTGTTTTCCTGCCACAAAGTAAACATTTACAAATTATTGTGAGAAATTAGGGGATTTACGGTGAATTTTTAAGTTTTTAAAGAAATTACATGTAATATATTTCCTTCGATTTTAAGTAGGAAGGTGCTTTTATATTATTCAATTACGTGATGCATGCTGATAACTGTTACATTTTCGTAGAACCTAAATGTAATTTATAGCCCAACACTGTTCTCATACTTCGTTGATGTTAACTGTATTCTCCCCTGAACCACTGCACCGGCTATGTAACTGGTGAGGGAATACTTAATAAAATTGAATTTTTGAGTACGGCCTAGGTGTACATGCTTGTCCTCTAAATTGTGGGGTTAGCAAAAATGTCTTCTCCTATTATTTTCATTGCTTTATTATGATATTTGTTCCCGTTTGTAGCCGCTTCTCAAACTGTACTGTTCTTTTCGTTCGCCACCAAAGGACCTACACATTGTCAGACAAAGGTACAGTATTTCCCTTCAACAATATTGTTGTTATCCCACCCTGGACTTTCCACTGTTTATTTTAGTGCAGTTTTATCATAGCTGCGCTCTGCAGCAGTGCGAATATTGTGATTGCTACATCAGTATTTTCTATTACAGTGTTATTATTTTTTTTTTTTCGATATCCGTAAATTCATTTTACGGAGTGGCCCGTCCTCGAGTGTAAGTTGTGAAAATATCGAGCCAGAGAAGAGGACAACTCATACGCATCCCCCAAGTGTGTTGTGTTTGGTGAAAAACTCTGTAAAGTTGCTATGGTTCCTACTAAATTGAAATGGCATTTGTCAATAAAAAAATTCCTCTCTGTTCAGTAAGGATATGAATTATTTCCTTCGGTTCTTCAAACAAAACAAAAAGAAGTGAAGCTCACCACGACGTCTTTGGCAAAAATACAGGAAGCTAGCAATAAGGTAGCCAAAAAACCACACGCAATAGCGGAAACATTGTTAATGCTCGCGTGTAAAGAAACGGTAATAATAGTCCATGTTTCAGAAGCTGCTACTGTAATTTCAGAAATTCCACTCTCTGCTGACACAGTCAGCCACCGAGCTAGCAACATGTTCACTGACAACGAAGGCATTTTGAAAGAGAAAATTAAGAGCAGTCGTAAGTTTTCACTTCAGATCGACGAGTCCACCGTTATCGACGTTCAAGCACAACTTCTTTCCTACGTAGTGTATGATTTGGATGTAATTGAAAGGGCTTTTTTTGTTGCATAGACCGGTGAGAAAATATTTCGGACAACTAATGAGTATTTGGTCCGTAACGAATTAAGTAGGGAGGATTGCGTTAGTGTTTGTACAGATGTAGCCGCTTCTATGACAGGCCGAGTGAAAGGATTATTGGGTAAAGTACGAGAAGTAATTACTAGCTAACGAACCGTCCATTGTCTCACTCATCGCGAAGACGTTTTTGCTAAGTCTTTGCCAACTCGCCACGCGGGATTAGCCGAGCGGTCTTGGGCGCTACCGTCATGGACTGTGCAGCTGGTCCCGGCGGAGGTTCGTGTCCTCCCTCGGGCATGGGTGTGTGTGTTTGTCCTTAGGATAATTTAGGTTAAGTAGTGTGTAAGCTTAGGGACTGATGACCTTAGCAGTTAAGTCCCATAAGATTTCACAAACATTTGAACATTTTGAACTTTGCCAACTCCTCTGAAAATTGTGATGGATGAAGTAGTAAAATCTGTGAACTTCACCAAATCGCGGCCCCTAGATATGTGGCTTTTTAATGTTTTGTTCAAGAAATGGGATTACAACAGACTAACTTGTGCTGCGTACAGAAGTACGTTGGTTATCTTGAAGTAAAATATTAACGCGAATCTTTGAACTTAGTGATAAGGTACTTTCATGTTTGGCTACACAGGGGCATGATTATGCGGATTAATTTGCACATGATGAATGGGTATCTAAGATGGCATACCATTCCGACACTTGAACGAACTAAACAGATGAATGAAAGTAGAAACGAAAATATTTTGACTAGTATGAATGATATTCAAAGATTTGGAGAGAAATTCCGTCTTACGCAAGACGCCTTTTCAGTTTTGTTTCACGCAGACGTGTTTCAGCACTTTTTGTACTGTCTTCAGTGGGTTTATTTCTTTATTTTCCTTGCGCAAAATTTTTATTACATGTTTATCTTTAAAGAAACTTTTGGTATAAAATATTTACATTTGTATAATGAGCTTTCTTACATTGTTTAGCGTGCAGTACAATTCGAGGCATGTATCATTGTGTTGAGGCATTCTATATTGTTTATTTATGATTAAATTAAAGTGAATGTATGCATTTGTTTACATACCTCACCTGAAGGCATTTGATGTTTGTGCGAGTAGCTCTAGGTCTACTACACACTCTACAGCTTGTCATCTGCAAACAGGAAATCACTATTGTATTTTTATGTTGATTATGCATTTCCGAACAAGAATCATTATATATCGTGTTATTTAGTGATATTTGGCAATAATCGCTGATTTTACAAATGTAAATATTTTCTATCACAAGTTTCCTTGAAGGTTAACATAGAACAACAGTTTTGTAGTAGCAAAATAAACAAATAAGCCCAGTAAAAATAACACAAAAAGTAGGAAACACGTCTGGGTTAAAACAAAACTAAGAAGCTGTCTTGCGTAAGGTGGAATTCCTCTCCAATTTTCTTAGCAAGCACGGAAATGAGAAGAAATGATTCTAAAAGGATTTATTAATAAGTTAAATCTGTGGCAACAGACAACTGAAAATGGAATGTGCGAGACGTTCCGTACTGTATGACGTCTTACTGACGATAAATACGTGTCAATGGACTTAGTTAAGGAACATCTAGTACTCTTGCAGGGGAATTTCAAAACGTATTTTGGAGATAGTGCTGAAGATTTTGACAGGATTCGTGATCCATTCGTGGATTCGAAACATCTTCCGAATAATTTAGGTTTAGGCTTATAAGAAGAACTTGCAAATTTGAGAAACAGACACAACACTGCAATCATAATTTTTCTATGTGCCTTTGGATGCATTTCAGTTGTCAGCCTCCGAGTTGGCAGTTTATGTGTTACTCGCATTTTCAACAACATATTTGTGTGAACTGGGCTACTCGACGTTGACTGAAATTAAAGTATCAAAGAAGGAGAGACTCAGATCCATCGACGAAGAAATGAGGCCTGCTTTGTCGCTACGAATCAGCTGTCCGTATGCAGGTCAGCGTGCGCAGGTCCCACACTGAGGGTATAAGAAGGGTTATTTAATGTGAAATTGGTATAAGAGAAGTCTGTTTTCTATACTGAAGTAAAGTTAATACGTGAATCCATGAGTCTATTGCTGTTTCGTAATAATAATAATAATAATAATAATAATAATAATAATGAGAATAGTCACCGATTATATAATGACAGAATAATTAGTAATTATACTAATATTCACTCGATTTCGAGAGGAGAGACATACTGGTGTGTCATGTTGAGTATAGACCCATCCGGTTGTACCGTGAGGAATAAAAGTTTGGGAAATACTGGCATCGATCACACAAGCCAAGGTCCATGGTTCGGAGGGGAGGGGAAGAGAGATTTGTGAAACTATTAATAAACGATAATATTCGCAGTCACTGGTGAAGACATCAGAAAGACTTATTTGAAGAAATATCACCCATCTTCCCCACATAATAAAATTTTTAGTTTCTCGATTAGCCAGCAAATAAAGGGATAATACTTGAAGCTGTTAAGTGAACATAGGGCAACAGTTACCTTGGTTGATGCAATCAGAGCTCATAGCCGTTAATATATTACTTTAGAAAAGCAGCAGTCGGGTTTCAAAATTTATACCGCAAACAAATGATAAACTAATTTAGACAACTTCATAAAGCAGTGTGTGCTGGAGGACTAGACTATCTACAAAGATACAGACGTAGCTGTTGAGACACATTTACAGAGAAAATTAAACGCAAGTGCTATAGGCCCAACGTTTTTATTTCCATTTACTTTTATAATCTTCGCACCGTGCTTATTATTAGTGTCCGTTTCCTTTTGTCTTCATTTCCTAATTTCAACAAACTAATTAAGTGGTGGCTCGTCCAATAATTCTGTACCGCACTTCTTATTTTCTCTCCTCTTCTGTTAAGACCTCTCTGCCTAATTACAGCTCTGGCGGCTATTACCGACAACTTTAATTATTCCTAACCCGGAACGAGGGGTACTAATGGAAGGATCTCGTCTCGTTCACTTGGGGAGAGAAATTTTAATTTGTCGAAGAGCTACTTCTTTTGCAGACTTCGAGGACGAAGCTTTCATAAAGACGCTTTAGCTGTGCAGAAAAATATAAGCGAAACATTGCTTGCAGCTCTTGTTGTGGAAAATCTATGTTTTGGAAAGTGTTTAGCAGTTGATGCACGTAACGGAAAGTGTTACGTTTTTCTTTACTTCCGTGGTGGGCTCTAGTCCCTTTCAGGAGCTTCCAGAGTTTGACCTCGGTGTGGCGTGGGAGATGGAGGGATATTTCAACTTTCGTGTTATAAAGAGCCGTTTTCTTGGAGTCATCAATCTTCTGACTGGTTTGATGTGGCCTGTCACGAATTTCTCTCCTGTGCCAACTTCTTCATCTCTGAGTTGTTCTTGCAACCTATGTCCTCATTTATTTGTTGGATGTATTCCAGTCTCTGTCTTGCCCCCTTTAAGCTCCCTCGAGTAACATGCGAGTTATTTCTTGACGTATTAACTCATCTGCTATCATCCTGCCCCTGATTCTTGTCAAGATTTTCCGCAAGTGCCTCACTCCTCTGATTCTGTGGATAGTCTCCTCATTTCTTATCAGTTCTTAATTTTCAACATTCTTCTATCGCACCGCATTTCACATACTACGACTCTCTTTTTTTCGGTTTTTCCCATAATCTATGATACAGTAAAATAAATGTTGTGCTCCATATGTACATTCTCAGAAATTTCTTCCTTAGATTAAAGCCAATATTTGATAATAGTAGAATTTCTTTTCCGCCAGGCGTACCCTCATTGTCTGTGTTAGTCTGCTTTGTAGGTATTCATTGCTTCTTCCATTATTCGTTATTTTGCGTTGAAGATAGCAAAATTATTTCATTGCGTCTACTTTGTCGTCCCCAATTTCGATTTTAAGTTTATCGCAAGTATAATTTATGCTCTTCGTAATTACCTTCTTCTTTCTTCTGTTTGCCACCAGTCCACTGTGTGTGCTCAGTGACTGTTAATTTCGTACAACAGGTTCTGCAATTCTTTCTCACTTCCACTGTGGGCAGCAACATCAGCAGCGAATCTTATCACTGATATCTTTTCACATGAATTTAATTCTTCTTTTGAACCTTTCCTTTATTCCTGCCATTTCTTCTTTGATATACAAATTCAATAGTAGGGGTGAAAAACTTCATCTCTGTCTTACACCCTATGTAATCCGTGAGCTTCGTTCTTGGTCTTCAATTTTTATTTTTCATCGATAATTCAGTTCAATTTCAGGCCTGTACATTAGTCTGTACTTCTTGCTTTTTCCTTTCTGTACTACTTAGTTGTTTGGTTCATCTTAGTCATCCCAAGGTACTCATATTAACTTCAGTAATTTTGAACGGATTGTGCCTAAGTACACCTTGCTCACGTATTTGTGAGCTTGAAGCCATCGACCATGTGTGCTAAGATCTTAAATGTGTGTCTGACATTCATTTTCCGCACTATTAATTCTTTTAATGTACGGTACAACAGTTCAGCCAACGCCGTTGTTGGTTAGTTTGTTCATACAGAATGTATTTTTCCTGCACAGTCTCCAAGTTCACAGTCATACCCGTTGTAGGATATTACGCTAGACCTGCTCATACAGCAGTGAAAATACCTTTTCTGTAAGATTACTAGATACGTTCAGCGCAGTATGAGGCTACGAATTGCAGAATAGAGCAGCCACTGTATCTTTCGCTCAAAAGAGTTGTTCGGGCTACAGACAGGTTCAGTTCTCTGTAAGACTCAGAGTATAACGTAATCATCAGACACTGTAATGCAGCTCAGCGCGTGTATGGCTTATAGACTGCTTTCTTACTACGGTTCAGAGTTTTCAGGGGGTGAACTAATTGCATTTGTTAACTTTTCTTAACATTCACTGTAATATATAAATTGCACTGCTGACGCTTTTAGATAACTTTCAGAAGTTATGCACACATTCAACACTGACGCCTGCTGCTTATAATATTTTCCTTCCTGGTAAGCACCAGGGACTTATTTTCAAAAAATGGCTCTGAGCACTATGGGACTTAACATCTATGGTCATCAGTCCCCTAGAACTTAGAACTACTTAAACCTAACTAACCTAAGGACATCACACAACACCCAGCCATCACGAGGCAGAGAAAATCCCTGACCCCGGACTTATTTTAATTCACATCAAAGCCTCTTGGTTATGCACCTTTTGTAAGTCCGGTAAGTGTTCTGTCTAATGAGCTTCTTACACTGTCAATAGTTTATAAATCACCGACAAATGCATTTATCAACATAACCAGGGTTTTGGAGTTTCCTGGTAACTACTTCCATAGCCAGAGTGAAAAACACCGTAGAAAGGACTTACCCTTGCCTTACTCCATTACTTCAGCTAAATCGTGTATTCAACTCTTCATCCGCTCTTACTCGAGCCTTGGAACCAGCCAGAGTGGTCTGAATGAGGGCAACATACTTCGAAGGTACACCCAGGGACGCTATTTAGCATTCCTCCCAGTTAAACAATCAAAGGCCTGCTTGATGTTCACACAGTGCTTACGAAGTTCAGTATTACATTCACACGCCTTTCCGTGCTTCAGGACAAATACCTGATCTGATTTTACCTATCAGACCGAAAGTCGTACTGATATTCTTCCAAAATATTTCCTCTTTATGGAAGTAGCCTACTTCAGATAATAATAGAGAAAAAATTACAGACTACATTGAACAGTGTGATTGCTCGGTAATTGCAACAGTATTTTCTGTCCCCTTTCTTATGTATAGATCGAACCACGACTAGAACCCACTCTTCCGTGATTCTTTCTCGATGTAATGTTAACTTAATAAGTTCGGGGATTCGCGTATTTACAGTGATTACTATGTTTTTTGACAGTTTTATTCTCTCCATTCACGGTGCTTTGTAAATTTTTAGGCGGTCCCCTACCTTCAGTACTTCCACTAAGGTGGGTTCTTCTGTCTTCAGTTCTGCAGTATAGCAGGGTAACTGCTCACTTGTTGTCGGATTGCGTCCAAAATTTCATTAAAATACTCTCTTCTTCCACCCAGAAGCTCTTGTTTATCTGTCAGCAGATTTCCGTCTTTATTCTTACAAACTATATTTCTGGATTTCTTCTTGCTTATAAAATTTTCTGTTTTCGTTAATACGGTAATGTTCATTCATCTTTTTGCTCGTACTTCCCCTTTTTCTCTCTTTCGTACACTTGTTGCCTTTATTCTGTTTAAATGTGTTTCGTATTTCGCTCTAAACAATTGAATAGTGTCTATTCGTTCTGTTCCACTGCCTGTTTGCAATAATCAAATATCCGTCTTCGTTTCTTAGTCTCCTTGATTCTTCTTATATGTCATGTGTATGAGATTTTAAACGACGTTCTATTCTCTATATATATACGGTCTCCATCATCCTCTATTTTAACTCCTGTATCACTGTGTTCTGATACTTTTGAAGTATAGAGCTAATTTTCAATTCTGTTTTCGATTTGTTTGCTCTTATGCCATTCCCCTTCCCTACCATCCCAAGTTTCTTCCTCATCTTTGCAGTTACTAAGCAATGGTCGCAATCAGAATTAGCTGCCCTGCTCACATTTTCCATATCCGTTGTTCCAACCTTTCTATTCCAATACACGATGTATTTGATTTGCTTAATTCATTCTAGGTATTTCACAGGCCCCTTTTTAGGAACTTTTTCTTTTGAAATACTTACTCCCCTAGAGCTGTTTACAGCTGTGAACTGGGTACACTTTAGACAACTTTTTCTGGCTTCAGTGCGTAGAATATTCTTATGAAACACACTTCTGAAAGCTTCTGGTCATGTCCAAATTGCCATTAAAGTCACCATAACTATTTTGAGGTCGTATCTAGGTATTTTATCATGAACCTGGTGGTATAAAAACAACCTACCGCATCTGCATCTGATTCTTCTGTTGGAACACACACATAACGGTCATATTGTGCAGTTTCCTTTTGATACGTAGAATTCATATTATTCTTTCATTATGTGGAGTACAAGGAATAACAGACCTATGCATGTCTTTGGACACTATAAACAAATCCCCAGACTCTCCGTCTCTCCTCTTTCGCTGAATAATACAAACAGAATTTCTGCTTCTGTGTTTCTCCACTTTCTTTTCATATAATTTTCTGAAGTGAAGCAAGTCCCATTCGACACCACAGCGTCTCTTCAGCAGTTCTGTTAATAGCATCAATCTGCAGTAATGTACTGACATTCCGTGTTCCAAATTTACGCACTGTTATATCTATATTCCAGTTCGTCTTCATAGATGACGTCTAGCGTTTCATATTGAAATATTCGCGAAGATAAGTATTTTTTTTATTTTTTTAAATTGAAGGTATCGCAACACCACACGCTCACAAGTTAGCTGCTCTCTGTCGTTAAGAGAAGGCTGTCAGCCGCTTCGTTCTCCACGGTGAGAGGAAATATCTGAAATTCGGTAGTCTCGGCACCCTCTTGACACTGTGGATCTAAGAATACAGAATTTCCTAACGATTTCCCAAACGGAATGTCGCTTGCGTCTAGTTCCAACTACCATTCCGCGTTAAAGTATGTTAATTCTTGTCGTGTGTCCATAATCACGTCGGAAAACTTTTCACACGAATCACCTGAGTACAAATGACAGCTCCGCCAGTACACCATCCTTTTATACCTTGTGTATACTATACTACCACCGTCCGTAAATGTGCATATCGCTATCGTCTGGCCTCTGTCATCTCGTCGTATTTAGGATATTCTTATGTCATTACCAATTCAGCGTTTTTCGATTTACGCACTAATGATGTTACGGCTGCTTGCGGCGCTGCAGCTGGTGACGTTTTCACTTTCCTTGGCCGTTGACCACAGAAGACACGTCTCGATCCTGGTTATAGAGCGTGTACGTGAAATCCAAAAACAGAAAATTTTCGTCTGTCACCTTGTTTCGACCTGCCAACTTTTACCATCTTCTTTCCTATCGAGTATCGTTTGTCTGTTAGAAAAAACACACCAAGGTGGCTTGAAACAATTTGACGCCCCATGTGGTTCCTCTGCTGAGGCCATCCTGAGTAGGGTGCCGCTGACGGTACCTACCGTACCGCCGGCATAGCTCCGAGATTCTTCGGAGCACACAAGTCTTGAAAGTATTGAAAGCTTCTTCGAGTAGGCAGTGTTTCCTGGGGACCTACAAACAATTACAGGTCAATATAGTACCATCCTCTGTACTGATTTCTTCTCCGGAGGCCCACAGACCTCAAACTTTTTCTCTTCCCAGAATCCAGCAGGCCTCCTACCGAAACCTCTTTCTACCGACCCATCGGAAGGTCTGCAATGTTCGTTGTGATTCATATCGGGAGGTATGGGGTGTCAACACATACAGAAACACTTACAGCATCGCCTCCCCTTCTCCGTCTCCCAACGTGGTTTTCATTCCATGCTTGGGACGTTATATCCTGATTTATATTCATAGCTGCACCATGTATGGTCAATGAAATCTCCTACGGCTTTGTCTAGGGTTTGACCGCAGACCACCATAACGTGTTCCAGTAACTAAGCTCCGTGCAAGCTAAAACAATTTGCTATATTTATTGATTTGGTAAATTTTGAATTTGTAGCGAGCTCTTATTAACTATAAGTATATAACCTATAACAGGACACAGCACTTAAATCGAAAGAATTCGAATACCACGTTTTCTCAATTCAGGGGGAATAATTATAAATGAAAAGCACAAATCTGTGGATATTCTACAGTACTAATTTATTTCGGTAAGTGATTTTTCGGTTTACTCGTACAACGCCATCGCGAAACTTTAACTGGCTATTCGTCGTCACAGATGATAGAACACTGTTTCTTTCCATTTTTCATTATGAAGCGGTTAAACCAAGAAGCGATGGAAGAGTTGCTTTATATCTGTCGTTCTAAACGTGACTTTAATGGTATTATTTCGAGATGTGTGTTCGGGTTTATCAGATGTCCTACTTACATATTTCACGGTGGTAAATTTTGTTGTCGTCTGTGGGTCCAGAGTCAGAGAAATGTTGCACTTCTTTATACTTCTGTTATTCGTACAGTCGAATGCGAGACGATTTTCTACAGCTAAGCCGTAGCGAACGATTCAAAGTTCACAAGTTTTTGCGGCTGCTGTAGCAAAAATTAAAATAAAATACTTGTTCAATCTCTTATTCTGCGTTGCAGTATGTTCTGTTCTCTCTCTCTCTCTCGTCCTGACTCCCCACTCTCTCTCTTTCTCTCGCTCTATCTCTCTTCTTTTGTGCCCTACTAGTGTATTCTATAGATTGGTGTTGGTGGGATTCGCGAATGCAACATTCCATTCTGAAGTGACTTATGCAGCTGTGTCCCTCTTATTTTTCATCAAAAGCCTCTTCAGTGGCGGTCTGTCATGGAAACTCAACACACACTTTCATCCGCGTTATTACTTAATGGGTGATGTTCTTCCGTTTTCCCTCTGTGAAGCATAAATCTTCGATACGATGCCTCTTGAAACGCCAGACACTTCGGCTTCTTTGGTAACGAAGGAACCCACCAAACGATGACCAACAAGTTGCCAACGTTTGCGTTCACTGGCCTCCGACACAATGCACTCACTACTACATGGAACACTGTCTCTCAGCTGCTTCGACACACGCCATATAATGTGTGTAAATTTTAAGCTGACAAACCAGAACAACTCGAAAAATGAGCTTCACACGAAATATTTTTTTCCACAGATTAGGATATGTTTGGTTTGTTTCTTGTAAAACTCTAATTCCTCTCTTTCAAACCCCACTTATGGGAAGAGAGGGAGAACTTTAGTTCTAGCAAATCAAAATTTACGAAGTAAGTAAGTATTTTTTATTTATCCCTAACCATTTTCCACGCAAACATGAGAACATGGATTTTTCTTGAATTGCAGTGCCAATTACCATCCTAACAAATGTTTAAGACAAAATGTGCGTAGTTTTCTATGTAGAATCTGCTTCTGCAATAAAAATGGGGGTTCCTATTTGAAATTTAAAAGTCGCCTCCCGCCCCACCCCCATGGGGCTGGGATGGCGGGCTAATTCTAGCACCAGCGGATGTACCCCTCGAAAATAATCAACGTTTGATTCTACACATTTTTTCGTGTGAAGCTTATTTTTCGAGTTATTCTGGTTTGTTAACTCAAAATTTACACCCTGTATATGATTTGACGCTAGGTGACGATCCGTTTGGCTTTAGGAAAAGTAAAGGGACGAGAGAGGCAATTCTGACGTTACGGCTAATAATGGAAGCAATGCTAAAGAAAAATCAAGACACTTTCATAGGATTTGTCGACCTGGAAAAAGCGTTCGACAATATAAAATGATGCAAGGTGTTCGAGATTCTGAAAAAAGTAGGGGTAAGCTATAGGGAGAGACGGGTCATATACAATATTTACAACAACCAAGAGGGAATAATAAGAGTGGACGATCAAGAAGGAAGTGCTCGTATTAAGAAGGGTGTAAGACAAGGCTGTAGCCTTTCGCCCCTACTCTTCAATCTGTACATCGAGGAAGCAATGATGGAAATAAAAGAACGGTTCAGGAGTGGAATTAAAATACAAGATGAAAGGATATCAATGATACGATTCGCTGACGACATTGCTATCCTGAGTGAAAGTGAAGAAGAATTAAATGATTTGCTGAACGGAATGAACAGTCTAATGAGTACACAGTATGGGTTGAGAGTAAATCGGAGAAAGACGAAGGTAATGAGAAGTAGTAGAAATGAGAACAGCGAGAAACTTAACATCAGGATTGATGGTCACGAAGTCAATGAAGTTAAGGAATTCTGCTACCTAGGCAGTAAAATAACCAATGACGGACGGAGCAAGGAGGACATCAAAAGCAGACTCGCTACGGCAAAAAAGGCATTTCTGGCCAAGAGAAGTCTACTAATATCAAATACCGGCGTTAATTTTAGGAAGAAATTTCTGAGGATGTACGTCTGGAGTACAGCATTGTATGGTAGTGAAACATGGACTGTGGGAAAACCGGAACAGAAGAGAATGGAAGCATTTGAGATGTGGTGCTATAGACGAATGCTGAAAATTAGGTGGACTGATAAGGTAAGGAATGAGGAGGTTCTACGCAGAATCGGAGAGGAAAGGAATATGTGGAAAACACTGATAAGGAGAAGGGACAGGATGATAGGACATCTGCTAAGACATGAGGGAATGACTTCCATGGTACTAGAGGGAGCTGTAGACGGCAAAAACTGTAGAGGAAGACAGAGATTGGAATACGTCAAGCAAATAATTGAGGACGTAGGTTGCAAGTGCTACTCTGAGATGAAGAGGTTAGCACAGGAAAGGAATTCGTGGCGGGCCGCATCAAACCAGTCAGTAGACTGATGACAAAAAAAAAAAAAAAAAATGATTTGTTCATTTAGTCTGCCACTACATACGTAATCCACAAGCCACGGCGGTGCATGGCGTAGGGTACCACGTACCACTACTAGAAATTTTCTTTCCTGTTCCACTTGTAAACAGAGCCACGGAAAAACGACTATCTATAACCCCCCGCAAGATTCCTAGTGGTCCTTTACCGAAATGTACGTTGGCGGTAGCAGAATCGATCTGCAGTCGGCCTCAAATGCCGGTTCTCTAAATTTCCGCCATAATGGCTCGCGATAAAGCGTCATCTTTCCTACGCGGATTCCCATTTGAGTTGAAGAAGCTTCACCATAACACTTACGGGATGATCTAACCTACCGGTAACAAATCTAGCAGCACGCCTCTGAATTGTTTCGATTTCTTTCTTTAAACTGACCTGGTGTAGATCCTAAACACTCGAATATTACTCATGAATGGGCCGCACTACATGCGGTCTTCTTTGTAGATGAGATACACTATATGGAGATGGACGTAGCACGCTGCTAATAAAACTGGTGATTCTTTCGGTTAAATAACAGCAAGGTGTCTACCTTCAGGTTTTTAAAACTTCGGGTACCTGTCAGCCATTTCTATGAAACGAAATTTGTTTATGTACTAGCTAATGCACGGCATTCGTAGCAATGCCTCTTCCAGTTGTTTCGTAATTTACTGGAAGTAAATATAAATAAACTAAGCAGATACTTATATATATAGAAAAGAAATAACGTAATTTGTGGATGTCCAGCCTATTGAATGGACGATTGACTTCAGCTGATGATATGGTTCAAATGGCGCTGAGCACTATGACGACTGGAATTCACAATATCCAGTGATTTATGGCGCAATGCGACAAGTTCGTTTATTTCGATAAAAGCGTATGGGGCCTGAAGATGGCAAAATGAAATGCCGAAACTGGTTCCTTTCAGAACAAAATAAAGTACCTTAAAGTATACGGCTGTGGGTGAATATTACTGACATTGAAAATTACTTACCAACCCCGACCATGATAGACCAAAGGAGAACTATGCGGTGGGACACCAGGATGGTCTAACGAATTCAAAAATTCAGCTGGATAATTTGAAATACCGTCTGGATTTGCGACGCTTGCCCGAAATTTGTCCGCAGCTCGTGGTCGTGCGGTAGCGTTCTCGCTTCCCACGCCCGGGTTCCCGGGTTCGATTCCCGGCGGGGTCAGGGATTTTCTCTGCCTCGTGATGAGTGGGTGTTGTGTGATGTCCTTAGGTTAGTTAGGTTTAAGTAATTCTAAGTTCTAGGGGACTGATGACCATAGATGTTAAGTCCCATAGTGGTCAGAGCCATTTGAACCATTTTTTGCCCGAAATTTGTTCGTGGATGGTATAGTTGATCGCACCGATGTCGGTGATTTTGCATAAAATGCGAATTTGTGGATAAACATTCATTTTCATATAGATAGGATTCGATTTAACGTGGTAGTATCAGTGTGGCTTCTTTCAGATATAACCAGTCACGAAGTATTACTGGTTAACACAAACTCGGCAGAGCGATGTGTCTTGCTAAAGTATTAACATAGACAATGAAGGTGTCAACAGTTTTTCGGCTTCGTAAACTACAGCTACTTTGGAAAACAGAGCGTGAAAACATCAAGGCATATTTTTGAGAAGACGTCTTTCCTCGTCACGATGAGATAATTACTTCAGCGATAAGAGAGTGCCATACTTTTTTCATAATTGTGCCTTAGAGCGACTGTGTCAGCCGAGAATGACTCGGCTGCAGTGGCAGTGACGCTAGTCCAAGAGATGGTTTGATAAAAGAAAATATGAAGACTGACTAAATACCATTTTGTGATTTAAGCTGCACCGTTAAAAGGCAGATACAAAGTGTAGGCAGTCGTGAGCATCGAATAAAACAAATTCAGAATACAGTAATCGTGATGGAGGGAGCGTGTGAATGTCAATTAAATGCTGCGGCATTACAGAAACAGCTGCCTGATGTGACAAATGTTGACAACTCGTCTGTTGTTTCCCCTTCGTTCTCCAGCTTCTCCGTTCCGCTGTCGGCTCTGCAGAAGCCGCTGCCGCCCCTGCGGGCACGCCTGCTTTCTTTCAGACTTTTTGGCGGCGCCACCTGATCGAGGCAAGCGAGCGCCGTTTTATGTTTCATTCGCTACACTTAATGTCGCTTCAGGAACACTCAAGTCTCTCGCTTAACGGATAGCGGCGTATCCTTTAAGTCATGAGACGGATCAGACTCTCTCTTCTTTCGCTAAAAGCTTCGACCAGCCAGCACTCCCTCGCTGGCGCAACTGGAGTCCAAGTCTAGCGACTGTTCCTAACAGAAACCCTACGCCGCTACCGCCTCCTCAGACAGAAAATATAACCCACCCACACAAATATCGTTTATTTAAAAAATCGTCTCCGGAGTGGAATGTGTTCCAAGGCAAAAATGATTTCCATTTGTTTTTTAAAAAAGTCACAATCTGCCACTACCTTACATTTGCAATGGAGATGCTGAAATATTTTTATGGTTACACACTTCACTTCATTCAATACAAGAGCAACGTTAAGTTATAGATGGCTTTTTTATTCCTAGTGATATATCTGTGAATAGTGGTACAATTTTCATATTTTACCTTATTCTTCACAACAGACCTCATAACAGAAAAGTGTATCGTAGAGCTGCTGTTACTATATTATTTAAACAGATGCCTGCAAGAAGTTCGAGTATGGGTACAAGATATTATTGGAGTACGTTTCTGTGCAGTCAATACATTGCATCTGTATGTGGAGTCGTCCCCAGAAAATCATTCCATTTGACATGAGCGGCTTGAAGTGTGCTTTGATCGCCAGAATCAGCAGGTTCACACAGAGCAATTAAAGCATGCAAAAGGAAATACAGTTGCCTAAGAATGAGGCAGAGAAGGAGCGGAAAGCGGGAAAGTAGAAGTGGTTAGAGGAGGAACGAAAAGCTGTGGAAGCGGCACTCCTATCGGAAACATATACACTACGTCATCAAAAGTATACGGACATCCTCCAAACACACGTTTTTCATATTAGGTGCAGGTACTCCATATCAGCGACCTCATTCATTAGACATCGTGAGAGAGCAGAATGGGACGTTCCGCGGAACTCACGGACTTCGAACGTGGTCAGGTGATTGGGTGTCACTTGTGTCACACGTCTGTAAGCGAGATTTACACACTCCTAATCGTCCCTAGGTCCACTGTTTCCGATGTGATAGTGAAATGGAAAGTGAAGGGACACATACAGCACAAAAGTGTGCAGGCCAATTGACTGACAGAGACCGCCGACAGTTGATCAGGGTCTTAATGTGTAATAAGCAGACCTCTATCCAGACCATCACGCAAGAACTCAAAACTGTATCAGGATCCACTGCAAGTACTATGACAACTGGGCGAGAGGTGATAAAACTTGGATTTCATGGTCGAGCGGCTGCTCATAAGCCACACATCACGCCAGTAAATGCCAAGCGATGCCTCGCTTGGTGTAGGGAGCGTAAACATTGGACGACTGAACAGTGGGAAAAAGTTGTGTGAAGTGACGAATCACGGAACACAATGTGGCTATCCGAGGGCAGGGGGAGGGTATGGCGAACGCCCGGTGAACGTCATCTGCCAGCGTGTGTAGTGCCAACAGTAAAATTCGGAGGCGGTGGTATAATGGTGTGGCCGTGTTTTTCATGGAAGGGGCTTGCACCCCCTGTTGTTTTGGGTGGCACTATCACAGCACCGGCCCAAACTGATATTTTGAGCACCTTCTTGCTTCCCACTTTTGAACAGCAATTCGGGGATGGCGATTGCGTCTTTCAACATGATCGAGCACTTGTTCATAACGCACGGAGTGTGGCGGAGTGGTTACACGATACTAACATCCCTGTAATGGGCTGGTCGGCACAGAGTCATGAACTGATTCCTACAGAAAAACTTTGGGATGTTTTTGAATGCCGATTTCGTGCCAGGCCTCACCGACCGACGTCGATACCTCTCCTCAGTGCAGCTCTCCGTGAAGAATGGAATGCCACTCCACAGGAAACCTTCCAGCACCTGATTGAACGTATGCCTGAGAAAGTGGAAGCTGTCATCAAGACAAAGGGTGGGCCAACACCATATACGTAGAATTTCAGCTTTAACGGTGGAAGGCGCCACGAAGTTGAAAGTCATTTTCAGCCAGGTGTCCGGATACTGTTGATCACATAGTGGATATCACTTATAGTAGCCGGCCGGAGTGGCCGAGCGGTTCTAGGCGCTACAGTCTGGAGCCGCGCGACCGCTACGGTCGCAGGTTCGAATCCTGCCTCGGGCATGGATGTGTGTGATGTCCTTAGGTTAGTTAGGTTTAAGTAGTTCTAAGTTCTAGGGGACTGATGACGTCAGATATTAAGTCCCATAGTGCTGAGAGTCATTTGAACTTATAGTAAGTAAACAAAAAAAAAAAAAAAAACTTCTGGAGGCGGAGAAACAGGTCTATCAGCATCTAGAGGTCGGGTGGTGTGCATGCACTGTGTCAGGGAAACTAGAAGCGAGATATTTTCTGAGTAATTTAGTATAAGCCATCCGTAGTCTCTGGTGGATCCTTACAGTGTAATATGGTAGTTATGATTCACACAGACTGAATTTTGAGTCTGAAGTGTAACGTGTACCGATTCCTGGTTGATTGAAACTGCTGCTGCTGCTGCTGCTGATGGAAGAAATCTTGTGGTTGATGTGGATCAATATTCTCTCCTTCTTCTTCATGATAAACATAAAAATATAATAATTAAGCTGTTAAATAAATAATGTAGTCCATGCCGACGTACTTGTAGATTCGTCGTTTATTTTAGCAAATCTATTACAAATACGTGAGAGCGTCGCTCGCCGCGTCCGCTCGGTATCACATCTCGCAGCAGAAGACCAATGGGTCTGCCTGTCACCATTTTAATTCATTTTAAGACGACTGGAAACGAGACACAGGTAGACATAACATTACGCATGTGAGCTCCAGATTGATAATAAGGGACACTTGAGAAAAAAGATGAAAACTTTAATAAAACCATAAAATTAAACGGAAGGAGATATTTCGCAACCAGGGGAGGTGTGATATGTTGCAAAACTGGGATCTTTGCCTTTCATAGGCAACTGCACAGTCGACCTTTTTTTTTTTTAAAAAAAAAAAATCAGTATTACGTCGACATTACCGAAATAAGTGTTGGGGAATTTACGATGGATACATGTACACAATCTTTACAGTCTTTCACTTTGCATAAAAGAGTCTTTACAAAAGTAACAACAAACGGAAAGGCCTCTCCTGCCCAGTAAGATATGTGGTTGGCTTCCGAAACACATTTCAGAATGTGGAGACGGAATGTATGGAGACTTCTGGCCTGTCCAGAGTAACTGATGACTGTCGAAGTAGAGAGAGTGTAAAATGTAGACTGGCTATGGCAAGGAAAGCGTTTCTGAAGAAGAGAAAGTTGTTAACATCGAGGACAGATTTAAGTGTCAGGAAGTCTTTTCTGGGAGTATTTGTATGCAGTGTAGCCATGTATGGAAGTGAAACATGGACGATAACTAGTTCAGACAAGAAGAGAATAGACGCTTTTGAAGTGTGGTGATACAGAAGAATGCTGAAGATTAGATGGGTAGATCACGTAACTAGTGAGGTTTTACTGAATGGAATCGGGGAGAAGAGGAATTTGTGGCACAATTTGGCTAGAAGAAGGGATCGGTTCGTAGGACACGTTCTGCGGCATCAAGGGATCACCAATTTAGTACTGGAGGGAAGCGTGGGAGGAGACCAAGAGAGGAATACACTAAGCAGATTCAGAAGGATGTAGATTGCAGTAGTTATTCGGAGATGAAGAGGCTTGCAGAGGATAGAGTAGCATGGAGAGCTGCATCAAACCAGTCTCTGCAAAATTTTTGTGGTAGTTTGAAGTTCGTCAATTCAGTATCTATGTTGGTTCTCCAGGAATGTTCTATAATCACCAACGGCATGTTCTGCTGTGATTAATAAGTAGTATACGGTAACTCCCTTTATCCATACTGAATTTCTCTTCATTCTCAGGTATGGACGTCGTCAGCTTAAGCAAAGACGTCACAGAAATCGTTTGCGGTGTGGTGGGTTGGATGAAGGTCAATAGGCGGCACCGCATATTCGACGCTTCCTTTGCCGCCTCGCATACCAGTCGGTGGATGTCTGTATCGTGCAAGTGGCAGGTCTGGCACAAGGGCGTTGCCGTGAGATGGACGTTGCCCAGACATAACTGCGTCCGATATTTACCAGGCACATAATAGTATCATGGAGTCCACGCCGAAAAAGCTTCACTTCATAGAAATAATTTTTCTAAACTTTTGTTTTTTCCTTTCATTACTATAGCTGCTGAAATAATACCGGCTGAGCTATCCAAGCACGTTTCACGACGCGCCCTCGCAGCTTTACTTTCGCCAGTACCTTATCTCCTACATTACAAACTTTACAGAAGTTCTCCAGCATATCGTCGACATTTGCAATGTTATACAGATAACTTCACTGAAGTACGGACACAAAGATAACTGGGGGTACGTAATCAAACAAAACGCAATTACTCTGTAGTGAGCCACTGGAGAGCACGTTTCCCTTATACCAAAATACACAGAAAATATTCCTGAACTAACTCCTAAATTTTGTCGGTGGAGTTACGGTTCGCCCTGTCGATTACAAAGCTTCTTTGGAGTAGCTGCAACTTGCAGACGAAAATATCAGCAAGAGGTTGTAAGAGCTGGATGACAACATTAAGACACTGAGAAGATCTTCACTTTTCGCCCAATTAGCCATCGTAACTGCGTGTTTCATAGCCTTTCATCCCCCACCTGCAGAGCGTTAGGTCTTCCTTGTTTTGATTATTATATTTCCTTTTTGGTGTTTTGTGAACCCATGATGTTGTTATCATCGGACAGATATTGTAATTACAGCTAGGTAAAATTATTTCAAAAGCACAGGAACTAGAACTTATACATATGTAAATAAATGTAAATTTACGTAGATGTTCGATTCCATATTAGTGATATGTCACTTTGTACAATAACAACCGCAAAATGTTCGTAACTGTCCGCAGGAGGTTAAATTTGAGCAACCAAATAAAACTGGTTGTTGGATAAGTAGTTGTCCAAGCTGATCTTCAAAGGAAGAATGGTAAGGAAATGAGTAATGCTCGTCAGCGTGGGAGCGTACATTACAACAAGAGTCAGGCAACACACTACTATGCGCCACATGACCACAACAGTTGGAGAAATTCCATCTCATTTGGACGTTTACGGAGAGCATTTATTTCCACTTTATAGAAGTGAATGAAACAATGAAGGAGAAAATGGTGCTGCTGCCAGAGGTACACACTGCCACACACCATGAGGTGGCTTGAGGTGAAACGCCCAGCTAACCCCGCAGGACGCGACAGGTAGTTGGAATTGTGGAAAGGGGCCAAAATAAGCGGCTGTCTGTTACACTCTAACACATACAACTTTATTTATTTGACCAGACATTACAGTACAAATTATGCCTTAAGGGCACAACCACTTAAAAAAAATTAAAAAAAAATAAAAAAAACGGCTGAAAGCCATTAACTCAAAATTCAGAAGGCAAAAAGATTATTTAGAATGCAGAAGGCCTCACGTTAAGTAAGTTCTATAATTTGGCTGAAGGCCCAAAAATTTAGCACTTGAAAAGCAACAACTTTAATTTAAAGACGGCTGAAGGCCGATGATTTAAGACTCAAGGTAAAATTAAATAAAAATGCACAAGGCAGAAGGCTTTATCTTCAGTTGGGGTGAAGGCCTCAAAAAATCTAACACTTGACAAGCAAGGAATTTTAATTTTAAAGCGGCTAAAGGCCCAGGACTTAAAACACCACTAAAAACAATTCAACTCTAATTCAAAACCGTCGGCTATGAGCCATGCAAATACACACAACAGAAAATAAGAAAAGGCACTGCAGCTAACAGAGCTCAGAAGTTTCGGGGGTCGGCCAGCGCTTCAAATACTAACGATCTCTTGGGTGAGACAGGCAGTCGGCCAAACCATTCTCGATCCGACGACAACCCAACCAACAGACAGTCAACGGACCCACCGACAAGGTAACTAGAGCTCCACTAGACCAGCACACAACCGGAAGTTCAATGCAAAACGTAAAAGGCATGAACGCCCACAACCGAGCATACAGTAAGCTGTCAACCTACACACCGTGCTCGGCATCGACAACACGGTGAGGAAAGGACATTGCCTAAATTTACTTCAACGGCCATGGCAGATAACCGGAACGTTAACCCTACAAGGCAGAAAATTCCGCTGATGCAATTCAATTGCAAATAACTAAATACAGTTAGACTCCACCGGACGGTGGCTAAGCCTTCGCCAACTCGAACACACAAGTTGTTGCTCGTGTGAATATCCCAACGACGAGAACCAGACGGCACAATGTGAACAGCCTTGACTTGCTGATAAATTAAATACAAACTCAACTTTCGTGTCCAGGGTCGGTGAGCCACGGACTTCGTAGCAATGGGAACAGCCCCACACACTCCGACACTGCGTAGAGACTGCCAGCGCGCCAGGCCAAACTAAGCCCTGGGGAGATTTCCTCGCTGCTCCACGCCAACCGATTGATTACCACACATCAGCATGGAAAGAGCACTAAAATAACTGAGCAGTCAACATCACAAGCTACACACAGTTTCACGAACACTTGCGTGAAGGACTAGACAATACTAACGGCAGCGACTGTGGAATAACAAGGACGAATCACGAGTCGGCACACGCAGGCAACCCACAAACGATCTTCCGACAACATACACGCCGACCGACAAGACGACCGACCGACGACCAAACAAGGTGGTCCGGACTCAGGCGATATGTATCGGCAA
The DNA here is from genome assembly GCF_021461395.2 of Schistocerca americana. Taxonomy (NCBI): domain Eukaryota; kingdom Metazoa; phylum Arthropoda; class Insecta; order Orthoptera; family Acrididae; genus Schistocerca; species Schistocerca americana. The sequence continues at coordinate 91,131,494 of NC_060123.1, read as the reverse complement.
CTGTCGGGCGAGCCATGGTTGTCCTGACGTCACTGCAGCCGCGCCCCGACCGAACTTCTGCCGTGTCCCAAGTCAAACACTGCCATGTCCGAACTACGCTGCTAACGCCTCCCAACTCACTGGCAGATCCGAACTAACTCCGAACACACGACAACCGGGAAGTAATAGGAGCCAGCAAAGATAATGCGCCAGGGCTTATATCGATAAGCGCCGCTGCTGCCACTCACGGGCAGACAAGGTGGCAACTCAGTGACACCAGTAATTGAAATTAACGTAACGAGGTGTTAGTACAGTAAAACAGAATGTCAAATGAGATATGGCACGAACACGAGGCACGCACGGCTCAGAGGGTTTTAGATGCAGGTGTGAGATGCATCAGGGCAAATTAACGTCCTCAAAAGTTCTCATTTTAAACGATTACATTTGCAATATGATGCACACTGCGCCATTTAGTCGCAGCTGTGTACACGCTTCAGTCAATATATTGTATGAAAATGTATTTTAATTTCGCTAATACACTCCTGGAAATGGAAAAAAGAACACATTGACACCGGTGTGTCAGACCCACCATACTTGCTCCGGGCACTGCGAGAGGGCTGTACAAGTAATGATCACACGCACGGCACAGCGGACACACCAGGAACCGCGGTGTTGGCCGTCGAATGGCGCTAGCTGCGCGGCATTTGTCCACCGCCGCCATCAGTGTCAGCCAGTTTACCGTGGCATACGGAGCTCCATCGCAGTCTTTAACACTAGTAGCATGCCGCGACAGCGTGGACGTGAACCGTATGTGCAGTTGACGGACTTTGAGCGAGGGCGTATAGTGGGCATGCGTGAGGCCGGGTGGACGTACCGCCGAATTGCTCTACACGTGGGGCGTGAGGTCTCCACAGTACATCGATGTTGTCGCCAGTGGTCGGCGGAAGGTGCACGTGCCCGTCGACCTGGGACCGGACCGCAGCGACGCACGGATGCACGCTAAGACCGTAGGATCCTACGCAGTGCCGTAGGGGACCGCACCGCCATTTCCCAGCAAATTAGGGACACTGTTGCTCCTGGGGTATCGGCGAGGACCATTCGCAACCGTCTCCATGAAGCTGGGCTACGGTCCCGCACACCGTTAGGCCGTCTTCTGCTCACGCCCCAACATTGTGCAGCCCGCCTCCAGTGGTGTCGCGACAGGCGTGAATGGAGGGACGAATGGAGACGTGTCGTCTTCAGCGATGAGAGTCGCTTCTGCCTTGGTGCCAATGATGGTCGTATGCGTGTTGGGCGCCGTGCAGGTGAGCGCCACAATCATACGACCGAGGCACACAGGGCCAACACCCGGCATCATGGTGTGGGGAGCGATCTCCTACACTGGCCGTACACCACTGGTGATCGTCGAGGGGACACTGAATAGCGCACGGTACATCCAAACCGTCATCGAACCCATCGTTCTACCATTCCTAGACCGGCAAGGGAACTTGCTGTTCCAACAGGACAATGCACGTCCGCATGTATCCCGTGCCACCCAACGTGCTCTAGAAGGTGTACGTCAACTACCCTGGCCAGCAAGATCTCCGGATCTGTCCCCCATTGAGCATGTTTGGGACTGGATGAAGCGTCGTCTCACGCGGTCTGCACGTCCAGCACGAACGCTGGTCCAACTGAGGCGCCAGGTAGAAATGGCATGGCAAGCCGTTCCACAGGACTACATCCAGCATCTCTACGATCGTCTCCATGGGAGAATAGCAGCCTGCATTGCTGCGAAAGGTGGATATACACTGTACTAGTGCCGACATTGTGCATGCTCTGTTGCCTGTGTCTATGTGCCTGTGGTTCTGTCAGTGTGATCATGTGATGTATCTGACCCCAGGAATGTGTCAATAAAGTTTCCCCTTCCTGGGACAATGAATTCACGATGTTCTTATTTCAATTTCCATGAGTGTATTTTCTAGCTCTCGTATGCGTTACATGAAATTAATTAATGAGTGTCTCTGGAAAATATCAATCCCAACGGTCTGTCTCTCGTAACATATCAGTACACAAAAAAACCGTTCAGCGCCACAGCATGAGCTCTAGTACCTCGCATTTGCTTTTTTAATGACCATATGCTGCTGACCTGAGTCGAAACAAGGCCCCCAGAGTAGACAACTTTCCATTGGAACTACTGACGGCCTTGGGAGAGCCAGTCCTGACAAAATTCTACCAATCTGGTGAGCAAGATGTATGAAACAGGCGAAATACTCTCAGACTTCAAGAAGAATATAATAATTCCAATCCCAAAGAAATCAGGTGTTGACGGATGTGAAAATTACCGAACTATCAGTTTAATAAGTCACAGCTGCAAAATAGTAACACGAATTCTTTACAGACGAATGGAAAAATTAGTAGAAGCCAATCTCGGGGAAGATCAGTTTGGATTCCGTAGAAACACTGGAACACGTGAGGCAATACTGACCTTACGACTTATCTTAGAAGAAAGATTAAGGAAAGGCAAACCTACGTTTCTAGCATTTGTAGACTTAGAGAAAGCTATTGACAATGTTGACTGGAATACTCTCTTTCAAATTCCAAAGGTGGCAGGGGTAAAATACATTCTGTAAAATACAGGGAGCGAAAGGCTATTTACAATTTGTACAGAAACCAGATGGCAGTTATAAGAGTCGAGGGACATGAAAGGGAAGCAGTGGTTGGGAAGGGAGTAAGACAGGGTTGTAGCCTCTCCCCGATGTTGTTCAATTTGTATATTGAGCAAGCAGTAAAGGAGACAAAAGAAAAATTCGGAGTAGGTATTAAAATTCATGGAGAAGAAATAATAACTTTGAGGTTCGCCGATGACATTGTAATTCTGTCAGAGACAGCAAAGGACCTGGAAGAGCAGTTGAATGGGGGGGGGGACAGTGTCTTGAAAGGAGGATATAAGATGAACATCAACAAAAGCAAAACAAGGATAATGGAATGCAGTCTAATTAAATCGGGTGATGCTGAGGGAATTAGATTAGGAAATGAGACACTTAAAGTAGTAAAGGAGTTTTGCTATTTGGGGAGCAAAATAACTGATGATGGTCGAAGTAGAGAGGATATAAAATGTAGACTGGCAATGGCAAGGAAAGCGTTTATGAAGAAGAGAAATTTTTTAACATCGAGTATAGATTTAAGTGCCAGGAAGTCATTTCTGAAGATTAGATGGGTAGATCACATAACTAATGAGGAAGTATTGAATAGGATTGGGGAGAAGAGAAGTTTGTGGCATAACTTGACCAGAAGAAGGGATCTGTTGGTAGGACATGTTCTGAAGCATCAAGGGATCACCAATTTAGTGTTGGAGGGCAGCGTGGAGGGTAAAAATCGTAGAGGGAGACCACGAGATGAATACACTAAGCAGATTCAGAAGGATGCAGGTTGCAGTAGGTACTGGGAGATGAAAAAGCTTGCACAGGATAGAGTAGCATGGAGAGCTGCATCAAACCAGTCTCAGGACTGAAGACCAGAACAACAACAACATGCTGCTCAACTGGTGTTTTTCTCCCTTGAAGTCGATGTTTATGTTTGTAAGGAATGGAGGATCAGAAAGCAACTAGTGGATATGCATATACTTAAAAATTCGTTTTGTATGGATAGTTATTACTGTCGCGGAACTGACTAAGGATGCAGTACTTCAACTATGGTGTGCTCGGTTAGACTAGATTATCTGTTCTTGTATTAATTTAAGATAATTGACAATTATTTGCTCAGAGTTTTCACCTGCTTAAGAACTATTTAAAACTGCATGAGCGTGTTTTTTTTCCTATCAGATATTAGTAATATCAAGTCAACAATACTGAAAAACGACTGATAAAGAAAAAAAAGATATACACTCAATATATTTTTTTTCGTTTGAATCCACTATTGTATAGCATTTACATTAGGAAGTCTCTTTGCTACTACTACCAGCTGGTAAACATACTTAATTTTACATTCTGTATATTAACTAACAGGACACCATGTATTGTTTTACAGCTTTATCATGTTGCTAGTCTTGGATATATATAGTACAGAGATTAATGCAACACGGAGTATTTATTTAATTCTCTACAACCACTCCACCCTGGTCCATCTCACCCTGGTCGATATCCAATAGGTTGATCAGTTGTACCGGCCGAGTAATATTTCTTCCGTCCGTTTTCCGAAGAATTAAGGTCCACACCGTTACATCTCTGCCTCCTCTTGCTTCCATAATGCAGGTTCTGTTGGTTGTTTATCTTCTTGTAAGAATACAGTGTCTCCTACTCGACATTTGATCTGTTTGTTGTTTGGACGACGTTCTTTCCAGCGTCTTTCCATAAAATCATCATGCTTTCCCTCTCTTCGCTGATTCTTCTGTATACTACGTTCAGGTCTGGTGCCTACTGTAGTTAACCGTTCTGCAGTTAAGAAACTGCTTAGCGTCAGTGCTTCTGATAACCATGTGGGATTGGTCGTGAGCCGATGATAGATTCTCTTTCTACTAATAAAAGTCCTAAGTGTTTCTTCAGCTACTGGCAATTTTCCCAGAATGTTTAGACTTTTGTTGGTACTACAACTATACCGTCATAATCTTCAATACTTCCAGAGACATAAAAGTTTTCATAAAAACCGTAATAACTTTTCTGATATTACGAAACGGAGTTAAACCTTATTATGTCTTCAGTTATAATCTAATCGGAAACTACAGGTTTCATAGGGCTCCTAGAAAATGTTTTACTAGAATATTCTTAGCTGTCATTGCAATAGTCTTCTGTGGTAATAGTAACCACTTTCAAAATTATTATCCAATTTTGTTTTGTTGTGTGAATGATGTGGAGATAGTGAGAGAATGTATGGAGGCCATATGTAAAATCTGGATGTTTTATCTCGTTAAAAATATCTAAAATGTATGCATGGGAAAGTTTTTATGCAATCATGAACTATGCGACGCATGTTCATGTCTAGTTACAAAAAAGCAGCCAAAAGTAAAGTTAGGTGTTATTTAGTCCGTTTCTGGGGATAGTTTGTGCTTTGTTTTATGAAAGTTAATTTGTTTTTTCGTACGTATATATGTTCTTTTGCAAATTACTGTCTGTAATACTATTGGATGATTTAGAAATTATCGTGTGTATTGGAGTACGGGATCCTTTCTGATTGTCCGCCTTAATCATTAGCCATTAGAATTTGAGCATTTTCAGTGCTTTGTCGAGGGCTTTGTGATGCAGTTCTGTGTCTGTAGGAGTCGCTTCGGAACTGTCTGTGCAGATCAATGTGGAACTGTGCCAGTCATATTTTTTCTAAAATGAAGAACATCTTAACATCTTACCGTCCGTCGTTTTTTTATCGTATTTATGAAACGACTTCACCTTTAAACGTTTTGGTGAAAGTTTGGAATTTATGGGCGTGTAAACTTCCTTGTCGTACTTAAACTCTGCGTGCGTATTTCGTGAACATCTCGGAGCACTTCTATCTAAGAAACCCAATAAACTGTTGGATGTAAGTAACTTGCGAATAGCTGTGGGTCGGTGACTGTAGAGGACATGAAAATCATTCACGTCGGACCAGGAAAGATCTGGTTCCTTTCGTGTGGAGAACTTGTAGAAAAAAGCCGTAATCGACTTTCACCAATGGTAGTTTGTCTTGACAGCAATTTACATCTTGTTTTCTTGCAATAACGCCTAATCAGCTGAACTTTAAAGCTTTTCAAACGAGTTAGTTAGAATCTCAAACGCCCGATATTTTTTCGAACTTTTCCAGGCTTGGGTTATGCGGCCTTTGCTTGGTAGGGATTTAGTCGATTTTTCTTCAGTGCTGCTTTTGTCGGCCAAAGCAGTGCCTTCCAGTGCGGAGTGAAGGGGGCGAACAGCAAGAAGCCTGTCGAGGCGGATGGACTGAACTGTTAGAGGTGATGAGAACTTGCAACCCGCCCCGCCACAATACCATGTGGTGCCATCGGTCTCCCCATTAAGTCGCCTGTGACGTAATAAACTTCCACGAGGCGCTGCAGTCATGGACTGTGCGGCTGGTCCCAGCGGAGGTTCGAGTCCTCCCTCGGGCATGGGTGTGTGTGTTCGTCCTTAGGACAATTTAGGTTAAGTAGTGTGTAAGCTTAGGGACTGATGACCTTCGCAGTTAAGTCCCATAAGACTTCACACACATTTGAACATTTGAACTTCCACGAGACATCTTGGTGAGCGAAGTGCTGGCTGACCCTCGCGTCCTCCAAGAAATAAGCCATGTCTTTTAGTACTATATTTGCTGCTTGAAATGTTTTTACACTATCCGAATACATGGAATATGTTATTACTCTTCTTGCAGTAAATCCTCTGAAGGCCATCAAAAATTTGTCTGTGGTCATATCTAATACGAGTTCAAGGTTGGGAGCTCTTGTAGCACACTTTTTGGATGGTAAAATATGAAACTTTTGCAACAAGTTACCTAGTTTGACAAAAAGTGGCGCTGCAAAATTTAAGCCTGTCGCCACAAATGGTTTAGTGAACTGAATGCGGTCAGGTGGTAGCGGAGGTTCTGTATCGCATCCGCCGACACTTCTGGCTATCTTACATGGCAGACGCGAGTGTATGACTCCCTTTACTGTTTGTCTTTCCCTTAAAATCCAGAACTCATTCCGTAATTCAACTAATAATATAGCAGTCCCTATGTGGCGTAATCGTACGTGCGTTTGTGGAATAAGCAACCTCATAAGTAGGTCTTGTTTCTAAGTGCGTGGTATTTTACCGGAAAACTCCCCTGGTGGGCATTCGTATCTAAGCAGCGTTTTGCTGATTCTAATTCATGGGCAATGAATTTTCCCTTTACTTTTCTGATCGTGTAATATTATGCATGAAATGTTACGCGATCAGGAAAGATAAAGGGAAAAATCGTTGTCCGTAAACTAGTATCCGCCGGCCGCTGTGACCGAGCAGTTCTAAGCGCTTCAGTACGGAAACACGCTGCTGCTACGGTCGCAGGTTCGAATCTTGGCTCGTACGTGGATGTGTGTGATGTCCTTAGGTTAGTTAGGTTTAAGTAGTTCTAAGTTCTAGGGGACTGATGACCTCAGCTGTTAAGTCCCACAGTGTATAGAGTCATTTGAACCATTTGAACTAGAATCAGCAAAACGCAGTTATGTACGGATGTCCAGCTGGGAAATTTCCCAGTAAAATACCACGCAGTTATAAACAAGACCGAGTTTCCAATGAACTCAAAGGTAAAACCTTCAGGATGAACTCATACTCTTGGACGACAACTTGATTTTACAGACCTGAATTTACTGGGAAACATCCACTACGATTAGAAGTTTCTCATCTACTTACGAGGTTGCTTATTCGACAAATTCTCGTACAATTACACCACGTTTGGTATGCTATGGCATAAGCTGAATTATGGATAAAACGAAGCATCCGTGGCAATAAGTGCAATAGTTTCCAATAAGAACTGTATTTTATGCGGCAGTGGGACACACAGATTCGTTAATAGCCAAGTCTTGTTTGTATATCTTTGTGTCTCTGTTGGAGGGTCGTCAGAGATGATGAGAGGTGATTCATTGAGCCATGAAGGCCCTTGTCACCATAGCGGGGAAGATTGTTATCTCTCTATTCAGTATTCTAAATGATAGAAAATCTGCCGGATTGGTTGGGGTGGATCGGTGTCGCCACAGAGATAGCGTTAAAATTTCATAGCTTTCAGTTATTCTATTAACAACACACGTATTCTAGCGATTTGGTTCCATTCCTATCCACGCAAGTGCTACCACGCAAATACTCTACATTATTGCATTTGCTATGTTGGACTCAGAGGACTGGCAGAAATATCTCACAAGTTACGAACCCAGTAATTCAAGCCGCGGAAGCTTACCCTTTTGATAGGAGAAACTCTGTTTTTATTGACAAGCAAACGGACAAACGTCTTGTTAGCCTCGGATGTTCTAATGTCGAACAACGCTCTGAATTCCCTTTCTGAGACATCAAAAACTGCGTGAACGTGTGATGTTTGCAGTTTTTGACTGAGCTGTCCTACCAATCTGGGTAGTCTGAATGATTGCATATGAATAAGTTGAGATGTTCAAAATTCCTCTCGGAGCGTCAAGTCTGCAGGCAAGATCTTTCCCCAATGCATGCCTTGAAACCATTTATCTCGAAAAAGGATCTTTTCTGTTCTGGATGTCGGCGAAAAGATGCCAAGAGGAACGTAAAATTTCGCTGTCGTGTGCAGTAGCCGACGTTAAGTCGCAGGTACATCTTGTGAGGTAGGGGGTATACATCATTTCAGGTGTCCTACGTACTAATCTTTTCATCCCACTGATGGGGGACAAGAAAGGAGCCTCCACGAAGAGTATGTGAATGCAATACACATACTCGGGCGTCCCCTGGGCGGTTGTATACCGGCTGATCCTTTCACTCCAGAAGCAACATGACAATCCTACAGAAAAGGACCTTATCAGGCACAGCACTGACGATTATCTCTGTAAATATTGAAGGCCTGTCTGCATGCAAAGGACGTCTACTACAAGACCTCTTTCAGAAAGAGAAATGTGACGTCCTATGTCTACAAGAAACTCACAGAGATAGCACACTCAAAAGACCCAAGATAAACGGCATGCGACTAGTAGCTGAAAGGCCACACCGACAGTATGGCAGCGCAATCTTTACCAGGCCAAACATACAGATCCTTTCAAGCAGTATAAACGACATCAATGATACTGAAGTGCTAACCATTGAACTTAGCGACTGCACTGTTACATCAGTGTACAAACCACCAACTGTGGACTTTTCCAGCTCCAACGTAAACAATTTTAATAAAGACAGAATTAATTTTGGAATCGGTGATTTCAATAGCCACAGTACGCAGTGGGACTACCAAGAAGACGACGACAATGGCACGGCTGTGATCTGCTGGGCCGAGCTAAACAACCTAAAACTGATACATGACAATAAACTGCCTGCTTCCTACAACAGTGGCACATGGGGGAGAGGTTATAACCCGGACTTCATCTTCGTTAGCCATCAAGTAACGTCCCAATGCTCAAAAGGAGTTTGCTCACCAATACCAAACACCCAGCACCGTCCAATAATGTGCCAGATCACATCTGTTGTTAAACTCCATAGCGTACCTTTTGCCGTAGGCACAATTTTATGAAAGCAGAATGGTCAACCTTTCAAAACCTCATGGAAGATTCTGTAAACAACCTACCACCTGAACCAAGATTCTATGACAATTTCTTGAAGGCTGTGCAGTGGTGTTCCAAGCAATCGATCCCTAGAGGATGCAGAACCAATTATGTTGAAGGCCTTACGCCAGAATTAGAGGATCAGTTGCAGCAATACCTGACACTGTTTGACGCAAACCCTCTATGCGCGGAAACTATCACTGCGGGCGAGCAGCTAACCGAGTCACTAGCTAAAACCAGGAGAGAGAAATGGCTGAGGACAATAGAGGAATTGGACATGAAAAGGAGCAGTCAGAAAGCCTGGACACTCCTTAAACGTCTCAACAATGACCCGACTTTCTCTCCAGGACATGCACCCGTCACAGTCGACCAAATAGCCCACGAGCTTCTCAAGAATGGGAAACCCGACACCAAAATCAGAAAGTCGGAGACCAAAATAGACAGGATTGAACACCAAGAAAATTCAACTCTGGCCACCCCTCTCACAATGGCAGATCTGGACAAAGCCATAGCGAAATGCAAGCTACGGAAGGCCCCGGGCCTGGACGGGATTTTTGTTGAACAGATTAAACACTTTGGTCCCAACGTTAAACAGTGGCTACTGAAACTGTTTAACAATTGCATGGAAACAGGTCAGATTCCCACAATCTGGAGGAAGGCTAAACTTACTGCCATTTTAAAACCAGGCAAAAATGCTGATGACCCCAGAAATTTCCGATCCGTATCACTTCTCTGCCATATCTTTAAAATCTTTGAAAGAATACTCCAGGATCGCCTCTCCAGTGCCATAGAACCCTACCTAATCCCCCAACAAGCAGGTTTCCGCCCAGGAAAAAGCACTACATCTCAGGTAATTAACCTCACGCAGCTATGAGAACCGGAAAATAACCAGTATCGCCTTTATAGAATTGATAGCCGCATATGACACCGTCAACTTACGTCTGCTAATGAAGAAGCTGTATACCATTACCGTAAGTTCTCTGTGGAATTCCAAGGGATGCATAGCAGGTGGCGGGCCCAGAAAAATAGTCTGCCTCAAGGCAGCGTACTGGCACCCTTACTTTTTAACATATACACCAACGATCAACCACTGCCAGCTGGTACGGAAAACTATATCTACGCCGATGACCGTGCTATGGCCGTACAGGGTGACTCCTTTGAGGATGTTGAGACAAAGCTCACGGATGCGCTAGATATGCTCTGTCAGTACTACGCCGACAATCAACTCAAGCCGAACCCTAGCAAAACACAAGTTAGCGCCTTCCATCTCCGTAACGAGCAGGCATCCCGTAAGCAGCGTGTCTTCTGGAAGGACACACTCCTCGAACACTGCGTTAACCCCAAATACCTAGGAGTAACCCTAGACAGGGCTCTGACGTATAAACAGCACTGTATTAACACCAAAATGAAGGTGAGCGGCAGAAATAATATTCTTCGGAAAATAACGAACTCCTCCTGGGGCGCAAAGCCAGAGGTAGTGAGGACCACAGCACTAGCAGTTTGCTTCCCAGCAGGCGAATATGCAAGCAGTGTCTGGTACAACTCTACCCACGCTAAACAGGTCGACATTGCTCTGAACGAGACCTGCAGGCTCGTCACTGGATGTCTAAAACCGACGCCAACAGACAAGCTCTACCATCTTGCTGGGATTGCACCTCCTGCAGTGCGAAGAGAAGCGGCAGCCTATAGCGAAAGAGCGAGGGCTGAGATGGCAGAGAGCCACCCCCTCCACAAAGCCAGCCACCAAACGCTTGAAATCTAGACGCAGTTTTCTCAGAGCAACCGAAGATTTTAGCGACCAACCTGGATCTTGGGTGGAGAGATGGAAGCGGTCGGGAGAAGGGCACTGGATGGAACCAAAGGAAGAATTGGCACCAGGTTACGATGAGGACTGGGTGGTCTGGAGATCACTAAACAGGCTACGCACCAACACTGCACGGTCAAGAGATAACCTTCTGAAGTGGGGATATTCTACAACATCTAATCTCTGCGACTGTGGAGAGGTGCAGACGACCCAGCACATGTATATCTGCCCTGAATGTCCTTCACACTGCACTTTAGAGGATCTGATGTTGGCAACCTCAAATGCTGTCGACGTAGCCCGCTTATGGGCCGAATGCCTATAACATTTTGTTTCTGTGCACACATATTTGTATATATACACTCCTGGAAATGGAAAAAAGAACACATTGACAACGGTGTGTCAGACCCACCATACTTGCTCCGGACACTGCGAGAGGGCTGTACAAGCAATGATCACACGCACGGCACAGCGGACACACCAGGAACCGCGGTGTTGGCCGTCGAATGGCGCTAGCTGCGCAGCATTTGTGCACCGCCGCCGCCAGTGTCAGCCAGTTTGCCGTGGCATACGGAGCTCCATCGCAGTCTTTAACACTGGTAGCATGCCGCGACAGCGTGGACGTGAACCGTATGTGCAGTTGACGGACTTTGAGCGAAGGCGTATAGGGGGCGTGCGGGAGGCCGGGTGGACGTACCGCCGAATTGCTCAACACGTGGGGCGTGAGGTCTCCACAGTACATCGATGTTGTCGCCAGTGGTCGGCGGAAGGTGCACGTGCCCGTCGACCTGGGACCAGACCGCAGCGACGCACGGATGCACACCAAGACCGTAGGATCCTACGCAGTGCCGTAGGGGACCGCACCGCCACTTCCCAGCAAATTAGGGACACTTTTGCTCCTGGGGTATCGGTGAGGACCATTCGCAACCGTCTCCATGAAGCTGGGCTACGGTCCCGCACACCGTTAGGCCGTCTTCCGCTCACGCCCCAACATCGTGCAGCCCGCCTCCAGTGGTGTCGCGACAGGCGTGAATGGAGGGACCAATGGAGACGTGTCGTCTTCAGCGATGAGAGTCGCTTCTGCCTTGGTGCCAATGATGGTCGTATGCGTGTTTGGCGCCGTGCAGGTGAGCGCCACAATCAGGACTGCATACGACCGAGGCACACAGGGCCAACACCCGGCATCATGGTGTGGGGAGCGATCTCCTACACTGGCCGTACACCACTGGTGATCGTCGAGGGGACACTGAATAGTGCACGGTACATCCAAACCGTCATCGAACCTATCGTTCTACCATTCCTAGACCAGCAATGGAACTTGCTGTTCCAACAGGACAATGCACGTCCGCATGTATCCCGTGCCGCCCAACGTGCTCTAGAAGGTGTAAGTCAACTACCCTGGCCAGCAAGATCTCCGGATCTGTCCCCCATTGAGCATGTTTGGGACTGGATGAAGCGTCGTCTCACGCGGTCTGCACGTCCAGCACGAACGCTGGTCCAACTGAGGCGCCAGGTGGAAATGGCATGGCAAGCCGTTCCACAGGACTGCATCCAGCATCTCTACGATCGTCTCCATGGGAGAATAGCAGCCTGCATTGCTGCGAAAGGTGGATATACACTGTACTAGTGCTGACATTGTGCATGCTCTGTTGCCTGTGTCTATGTGCCTGTGGTTCTGTCAGTGTGATCATGTGATGTATCTGACCCCAGGAATGAGTCAATAAAGTTTCCCCTTCCTGGGACAATGAATTCACGGTGTTCTTATTTCAATTTCCAGGAGTGTATTTATATTTATTTTCATATGCCTGTAATTAATTTTTTTTCTGTGTGCTATTCATTTTTTTTATATTCCTGTATCCATGGTGCTTCTGACACGAATAAAAAAAATCCCACTGATTCTGAATGCAAAGCAGCATTTGCTAATCAATATGTCGCACTAAAATGACCGTTACTACAAAATTCCGCTTCTAACAACATTTGGCCTTTCTATGATAGAACGATTGGAAAAAAGGATCATATCTTTCTTTCTTAGTAATGAAACTGCACTCGGACGTGCCACGATCTGCAACATATCATGGACATCACAAACATCCATGCCCGAGGCAGGATTCGAACCTGCGACCGTAGCGGTCTTGCGGTTCCAGACTGCAGCGCCTTTAACCGCACGGCCACTTCGGCCGGCCCATGGAGTTAAGATAAATGGCAGCATATTTCGGTAAGAGTGATGTTTCTTATATTCTTTTATCCAATTGATTTTAAGTCTCAAGAGCGACGTATGCCCTCACATAATGGCGCAGAATAGTCGTTGAGGTGCACTTGGCTAACATTAACAGGCCTGACAGTAAAATCCCACCTTCGCCTACTCATAATCCATCAAATGTAGAAGGAAGAAGAACTGCCGAATCAGTAACACGCAATGGTTTACCATCTTTTATTGTTTTCCATTATTGGTATGTACCTATAAGAATTTCAATGGGATACTTGGTGCTCATCATTATTGGAATCAGCAAGTTGCAGAATATAGATGGTCATATATCTTGTGGAAGAGCTGGAAGTGGTGAGTACGTGTTCCTCCTTTGAAGGACAGAGAAAGTCGACGTACTTTTTGTAGAAACTTCTGTGAACTTGAAGCGAACAGATCTGCGTTTTCTTGACGTCAAATATGGTGATTCAAATCCTAACACAGCTAATGGTTGGTGATTGATGACTAATAGCAGGCTGTTGACGAAATTCGTACTGATAAAGCTGCGTTGGCTTCCAGCATCGAGTAAACAGCGCGTAAGTTTCTTCAGCCCTGTCGCACCTGTGAGCCCAACAGATGAAGTTTGAAGATACGTGAGGAGAGGCAGTTCAGCATCAATCTTCTCCACTGAGACTCATGGTTCTCCATTTCAGATAGACACATGACGGAAGTTTTTGCACCCAGAATAAGTTACCTCATCTTTATTGCTGCATTCGTTGATGTTGTGTCCCGTTTTCGGACACAAGAAACATAGACGGGAGGATATCAGTTTGACTACCCGATCCTTGGTGCTCGATATCTTCGTACGCTCTTGTGTACAATGAAGATATGAATCACAAAATACGCAGTATTCCGATTGTTCTCTTTTCGTCTTTCTTCTTGGATTCTCACCCATTCTATCGACCTGTAGAGTCGCATCTGTGGATGTGACTGTGTCTAAAACGCTACTACCTCTTATTTTGGGGGTAGTCATAGCTCCTTCTGCTTCATTTCTCAAAAATTGCATTAATTCATGAGGTGGCTGTCAGCAGTCCCATTGCTTCTAGCGTGAGTAACCCAGCGTCTAACTACATCTCTCGGAAACGCACGAACAATTTTGGGTTCTAACATATGGCCAAAATGGTCTAAATTTTATCCTAAAGCTCGTAACGCTTGAATGCGTTTTTTGCATTTGATGTACGTAACTTTCAATATATCTGTTGGGGCATGTGGCATCGATTTCATAGTTTTAAGATAATCGAGATGAGCCTGAATTATATGGTTGTCGTCTCCATTGCGAGAGACTAATATGCGTTTAGTTTCTCAAACGAATTCACAGTAATGGGAATGCCTTCAATCAAGTTCTTTGGCTCATGCACCAAAATCCTCGAAGGATGACATGTTTGTTTATAGTAGATTTCAAAGGATTGCTTCTTGAGGATGGCTGAAACTGCTCCCAAAATCGAGACCACTTCTCCACTTGTCCTGAAAATAGCTAATTCGATGATGGGAAGTTTGACAGTATGTGTCACAGGAAACGGAGCTGCTGTCATAGCTGAAGCTGCTGAGTAGAGCATCATTGCCGATTCTGGTCAAAGCAGCTGACATCAGCAGTTTTTTGGCATCAAGGTTCCAGGAAATATTGGCGTCACCATCCAGTGCTCAGCGAATTGGGCTTCTTATATTTCTATGACATTAGCGTCGGCATTCTGGAATCATCACACCATCACTTGGGCAGAATTTCATCAAGACCTTGACGTTATCATGTCACAACTCTGTTAAGACCACCCCCACCCTGCGCCCTCCGCCATCTGCTCCCATTGTCCCACGTCCCCCTTCCCCCCATATCCCTGTGCATCATAGGAGCACTCTAATTACTTTTCATATGGTGCTGTTTATACTTTTTACCACCGTTGCCGCTGCTGCCGATTGCAGATCTGCTGTATTGTTGAGAAGCTGTGAGCTAGCGAAGCCTAAAACTGTGACACCATGTGAGTAGCTTGCGGGCATTTTATGTGAAAGTTTGATGAATGTTACTGCCTACTTTGCCAAAAGCCTTAAAGCATATTATTGTTACTAATATGTTTGATATTTTTAAACACATAGTGAATTTAATATAAATGCACATCGGCAAAACCAGATGTAATTACACATTCACCAATTGTTTTTTTGGTTGGTACACCTGCATCTTTTGATTTATCGTGCTAGTTTTAGAAATTTACAAATTGGTGTCCTACCAAACTGCTAATTTTATCGCCAATTATATCAGTTTCCAATCTGATGTGCTACAAATTTGGCAGTTTTACCAATTTATGATTTTTCACCCTACAACATAATCAATTTTATACCCAGTTTTACCATCTTACAGATTTATCGTCCTACCGAGCTGTGAATCACTTTTCAGATTTGTTGTTCTACTAATATGCAAGGCAACCAATACTACCAATTTCCTACCAGTTTAAGAACGTGGCACAGTTGAATCTTAAGACTCCGCTGCTACATAGACAACTGATAGTCCTTCATAAACTGCAACTATGTGTGCTGTTATTCACTAATAGGGTTGAAACAGCAGCGACAGCAGTCACTTGTCCACAGGATGTCTTCGTGATCTATTTCTCCTGTAACTGTTCGACCATGCTGCATCACAGGCACAGCCAGAACCCAAGCCTAAACTAACTGCTAGAAAAATATTGCTATTCGCCAATATGTAAAATCTGACTGCAAATGAATGTCGTAATTGAGACAGAGGACACTCAACGTCTTGTACTAGATTGCAGGATGCATGGTACGGCCTGCCCGGCTAGCCGCGCGATCTAACGCGCTGCTTCCCGAGTGGGAATGCGTGCCGGTCCCTAGCACGAATCCGCCTGACGAATTAGTGTCGAGGTCCGGTGTGTAGGCCAACCTGTAGATGGTGTTTAAGGCCGTCTTCGTCTACCTCGGTGAATGCGGGCTGGTTCCCTTACTCCGCCTCAGTTACACTATGTCGGCGATTGCTGCGCAAACACTGTCTCCACATAGGCCTACACCATCATTACTCACATTTGGGGTTACACTCGTCTGGTATGAGACGTTCCCGGGTGGGGGGTCTTGTGAGATTGTGACCCACTGAGGGCTACTGCAGGACGAAGCACCTCCCCAGTTTAATACACAATTCACAATGCACGGTACAAATGAGACTATCTGTGCAATATGATAAGGTCCACTGGTGTCTATATGTTAGCGCGTTTCCTCAACAAACATGCCAATTAGATAGCTCCCACTTATGCTGTTCCTACACAAACACATTTCTGTTCATGCCTCAGGTGCCACCACGTGAGTATTGAGAATGTTGTAGCTCCTCCTACAGAATATTTGCACAGTAGATCGGTGGTCTGCTTATGACACACATAGCGCGACCCAGCTGTGAGCAGTATCCCGTTTAGTACACACCAGCTACGCAAGGTTTCCTGCTGTCGCGCTTCTCGCTGAGTCTTATGCGAGATGTGAAGTGCTGAAGGAGCACCACTTCATAGTAGACACAAACCAACTAGAATACTCAAAGGTAATACCGATTTAACTGCCTATCTATAAAGAAGTATAACCACTCTAGCATACACTCGCTGCAATGTTAAGAAAGGGCACTGTATTAAATATCAAAGATAACATGATTCGTTACACCGAAACTTATGTATTTACAGCTATCGATAAACTGTTCAAACAGTAATGTGAGAATTCTCACATGGTGAACACGTCAAGGCATGTAGTCACAAGACAATCATCATGCAAGTATTGGTATCGATGATGAGTAAAAATTGCTGTCAGTAATATATAATATGCTTAACTAAGAAATTGTTTCTCTTTCTCCTTACACACCAGGTGCTGCCATCACAACAGCAGCAGTCGCCCGAAGTGGAAATAAAGCTATATAACCATACCTCTACTCACGCTGATGTGTAGAATGTTTGAGTCTGGTGACATACCATCTGACTTTCTGAAAAATTTCATCCACACAATTCCGAGGATTCCAATAGCTGGTTGATAATGAAAGCAAGACTAAAGAAAAATCAAGACATGTTCATTATGTACCTGGAAAAAGCATTCGACAATGTACAATGGTGCAAACTGTTCGAAGTTCTAAGAAAAATAGGGATAAGCTGTAGTGAGAGACGGGTAATCTGTAACATGCACAAGAGCCCAGAGGGGATAATAAGAATGGAGGGCCAAGAACGAAGTGATCGGATTAAAAAGGGTGAGAGACAGGGGTGTAGTCTTTCACCCCTATTGTTCAGTCTGTACACACTAATGATGGAAATAAAAGAAAAGTTCAGGAGTACAATTAAAAGTCAACATGAAAGGATATCAACGATACCATTCGCTGATGACATTGCTATTCTGAGTGAAAGTGAAGGAGACTTATACGATCTCCTGAGTGGAATGAACAGTCCAATGAGTACAGAATATGGACTGAGAGTAAATCGAAGAAAGACGGAAGTAATGGGTGGTAGCAGAAATGAGAGCAACGAGGAACTTAACATCAGGGTCGATGGTCACGAAGTAGATTAAGTTAACGAATACTGCTACCTAGACATAGAAATAAGCAATGACGGACGGAGCATGGAGGACATCAAAAGCAGACTAGCACTGGCAAAAAAGGGCATTCCTGGCCAAGAGAAGTCTACTACTGTCAAACGTAGGCTTTAATTTGAGAAAGAAATTTCTGAGAATGTACGTCTGGGCCGGTCGGAGTGGCCGTGCAGTTCTAGTCGCTACAGTCTGGAACCGTGTCACCACTACGGTAGCAGGTTGGAATCCTGCCTCGGGCATGGATGTGTGTGATGTCCTTAGGTTAGTTAGGTTTAAGTAGTTCTAAGTTCAAGGGATTGATGACCACAGCAGTTAAGTCCCATAGTGCTCAGAGCCATTTGAACCATTTTTTTGTGCGTCTGGAGCACTGCACTCTATGGTAGTGAACCATGGACTATGGGAAAACAGGAAGAGAAGAGAATCGAAGCATTTGAGATGTGGGGCTACAGAAGAAAGTAGAAAATCGGAGAGGAAATCAATATGTGAAAAACACTGACAAGCAGAAGGGACAGGAAAATAGGACATACGTTAAGACATCACGTTATAGTTTCCATGGTACTAGAAGGAGCTGTAGAGAGCAAAAACTGTAGAGGAAGACAGAGATTGGAATACATTCAAAATAATAATTGAGGACGTAGGTTGCAAGTACTACTCTGGGATGAAGGGGTTGGCACAGGAGAGGAATTCGTGGCGGGCCGCATCAAACCAGTCAAGAGACTGATGACCTACCCCTCAAAAAAGCTATGCCTACAATTTTAACCACTATGGTACTAATCGTGGCATGGTGGATGGTATTTGATGCCAAGGTAGCATTATTCCTGGATGAGTGGATTTGTCTGTGTAGTGACTCAATGCTGATTTCTGCTTTATTCTATGGAAATGTATACTCCCCCTTACGGATACAAAATGAAGATACAATCTTTGCAGGAGACTTCCAACGCACAGTTAAAATATTTAACGACAGAGAGTGCACACATATGCAGGAGCACACCTTTAAAATTCTAGTGGTTGTTAGCTGCACGAGACAGCTTGATCTAAAGTATCGTCAAAGTTGACAGCCATATGTCTATTGGTTCTATTAGAAATTGTGGCAATGGCTGTTGGAGATGGCGCGCAAAATTTGTCAGCCATCAGAAGAAACCCTAATTCAGCGTTGCAACTCATGCAATGCTTCAATAGATATGGAAATGTATGAAGTAACTGTGCTGTTTATATACCATGACTACGACTTTACTATTTCATGTAACATGCAATATGTAAGAATTTATAAAATAAAGAAAAAAGTGCGTTATTTACTCCTCTAAGAAACCATCATATACTAATGTAAACAAACGGTCGTCACCATGACCGAGTGCACGTAACGACCTTCTCACAAGAGTGACTGGTCCTTCACTGGTGGTGAGAAGAAGAGGAATTATTCACTTTTTCCTGATAATGTAACTGCTTTGATTGTTAGGCGATCTGACTGCAGGAACACTAATAATTTCTGTAGCTGTTAATACATGCTGAAGGGGCTAACTTCCAGCATGTATGTATACTTTCAAAAACCCCACTTCAGCCTAAATATAAAATATTATGGGAGATTATTCATGGCATTGATGGAGAAACCTACCACACAATCAGCTGAAGCAGTGATATTCCTTCACTTGAGAAAGTAAATCCAGACAGAGTATGCATACTTACGCCTTTGTAGTGGACAAGCGGTATCCAATACACAAATACTTTGGACTGCCATATGAAAACTGATACCTTTACTTTGAGCCAGGTATATTCCAGGATTCCAAAGAAGTCGGTAAGGGATAATGTGGACATTATTATCACATCTATCTGGGCACTTGTGTCTAATGCCTTCTGGATATTGTAAACAACGCATCATTGTTGTTTCACATGATCATTATTTGCTTGATTGTTGTTTCATTTTGATTCATATAGAGCAGATTTTTCTGTCTGCCTTTATAAAGGTGTTCGACTAAGAAATGGGACCCATATGATTTGTGATCGATGTCACACATAGGTCCTCTCATAGATGTCTCGTCATCTGTTCCGACGAAGAGGATGAAGTGGATGACCGAGTTTCACTTCCGCGCCATGAAAATTGCGTGCTACTGTATTCGCATCGTTACACAGAAGTAACGAAATCGTGTGGCAATCAAAATTAGTTAATATTATGATTTAGTGAAACATTCACGTTAAACAACTGTGCCGGCCGAAGTGGCCGTGCGGTTAAAGGCGCTGCAGTCTGGGACCGCAAGACCGCTACGGTCGCAGGTTCGAATCCTGCCTCGGGCATGGATGTTTGTGATGACCTTAGGTTAGTTAGGTTTAACTAGTTCTAAGTTCTAGGGGACTAATGACCTCAGCAGTTGAGTCCCATAGTGCTCAGAGCCATTTTTTAAACAACTGTACTTCTATGTGGACTATTGTGCAGACCATTTCGCCTCTGAAATAGCTAGAGACAATACCATATGTTATAGTAAACATAAAAGGAACTAAACCATCGTTTATACATGTGCCAACGGATCCTGGCTCTTATTAGATTGTTGCGTAAGTTAGTAGAATTTTTGTTTTTCATTTTGGTATTCCGGTTCCTATGGTTTTATTTATCTATTAATTTTTTTAATTTGTACTTCACTGTTGCTATATGAATTTACATATTGTGATTTTGTCTTCTGGAGATAGTGAGTGGGGGAGTGGAGACTAAAAAATGGAGTGCCAAGTAGCGAAATTGGAACATTTCCGATATATTCTTCTGTTTTAGTTCGGAAGAGGGGTGTCAGCCTCAGGGGCAGCCTGAATCATTTGTGGAATTTATGGGGATAATGCCACTGGACATAGCACCTAAAGAGAATGGCTTTCTCGTTTTAATGAGGATCCTTTTGATAGTAGTGACCCTCCACGTTCAGGAAAACCTTTGCGGCTTGGTGAAGATCGTTTAAACCCATTAATCCACTATGACTCACGTCAGTGTGCTCGAGAACTGGCAGATGAACAATGATTATTTCACCATCCTGCCACATTTGAATGCAACGGGGAAGGCTCAAAACTCGGGTATGTAGGTACCGCACGCTCCAAGCCAAAATTACACGAGTCAGTAGGTGGCCGTACTTGCATCTGTGCTTGTTTATCATCAACAGGCTCGTGAACAATACCAACCATTCCTATCGTTACTGATGATAAGAAAAAAATTAGGCTAATATAAGGAAAAGAAAGAATGGTTCATCCTAAACAAAGCAGCGACTCCCATTACGAAAGCCTGCATGCATCCACAAACGATAATGTTAAGCATCTGGAGGAACAGCGACGCCGTGACGTACAACAAATTGCTTCTCGGGGTGTAAACATCACTGATGGTATTTATTGTCAACAACTGAGACGTCTTGAGACGAAGTCCAAGAACAACGACTAAGAAGGAGACTGCGTGAAGTGCTACTACCGCACGATAACGCCTACCAGCATTCTACACTGACAAGACACTGTACAGGAGTTGGGTTAGGAAGTCACTCCACACCCATCCAATTCACCTGATCTTGCGCCCTCAGATTTTCACATTTCCCGGTCTCTGTCGAATAACCACCAAGGGCACTTGTAACCTCCCCCTCACTTATCGACCTTAATGACAGTGAAAAATTAAATCGCGTGTACCTAATGGAAATTTGGGAAAAAGCAATCGTCACCGAAGTTAATCTGTCGGTAAAGAGGGAGGAAAGGGTTACATCTAAATGAAAGGAAAAATGCCAATGAAACTGGTGGAAATTAATTTTGAAAAGGGGTAAAGTTAATAAAGAAAGTAAATGTGCGGCCGTTACGTTAACAATTAACTAGCGGTAATTAGATATTTGAGATTTGGGGGAAATTACGGTCGGCAGTCCTAAGGACTATTACTATAGTAACTGAAAAAAGAAAGGTTATTACACATATAATTAGCACTAGAAGCGTGGCAACTGAAGGTTGACACGTGTAGTGTGAAAACTGAAAGTTTGTCAGAAGTAATAAATTTCGCTACACTCTGACTTAATTTAGCAAAAGAATTAATAAAACCGGAAAATCGAAAGTTAATTTTGTGACTGAAGTTAATAGTGAGCTTTCTTTCTGAAGCACAGCGAAATTCAGTAAAATACGGTTAGTCTTGGACTACCTCAACAATCATTTCAAAAGCTACTTGAATCTACGCAATTTAGAAATAAGAGATTTAACTTTGAACTTGAATTAAATGATTCTGAACAATTAACAATAGTAAAATTTAGTACATACCAAGCTGAGCTGCAGTCACAGGTAACTAAAATACGGTAACAAAACTCGCACTCTTAATTTGTGCTTGTGCAATCTACATATTGTAGCCAGCTATGAATACCTTAACTGAACTTATAAATTAAAGCAGTGAAATCGAATGATGCTGGCGTTTGAATTTCAACGACACTCGGGTTCATTTAGGAAAAGGAAGGGACCCTGCTTGTTAATGCAATTGGGACAATTAGCAACAAAGGTTCATGCTAAGTTGCTGTAATTTTGTGGTGCAACAATTTTAAAAGTTTGAAAAGCTGAGGTCTGCCATACAGTTCTAAAACATTACGTGCTTCCAGTCTTCTGTTGGCTCATTGAAGGTTTGAAGCCGTCGATCGAGGAGGTGGCGACAGTCACTCATTGTCGGCCGTCGCTGTTCCAGAAGCTGGATGTTGGCGCACCTTCTTCTCGACACGGTCACCAGGCGAAACGGGCTCTTGATGTGCGCCAGCTAATGCTTCCCGTCCGCGACACCGTGTCAGAAACTATCATAGCAAGTCGAGCGCAATTACATGCCGCCCAACCCCGAAAGCGCGGCAACTCGCGGGAGCGTCACACAACACACCTGCTCCACTGCACCACCCCCGCCAGACTCCCTCTGCTCTGCCCGCGCTCCTCGCGGCAGAGTTAACACTACCAAAGAACCTAAATACTTTGGTTCTCCACACGACCTGTCGATGTAATGGTTCGATAGCATAGTTTCCCTAGGCCAGACCCAGCGTAAAAATACAAATAATCTTTACACAACAAATCAATTATACATCGATATAAATGCATATATATACAAATAGTAAAACAATTACAATATACAAAGACACAGAAACGTCATATATTCAGGTAACAAAATAAGGAAAAAAAATTATAGTACAATAGATGGAAATACGAGGATATGCATTTCCGGCGTTACACACTTCCTGGCAGATTAAAACTGTGTGTCGGACCGAGACTCGAACTCGGGACCTTTTCTATTCGCAAGCAAGTGCTCTACCATCTGAGCTACCCAAGCACGACTCACGCCCCGTCCTCACAGCCTTACTTCTGCCAGTACCTCATCTCCTACCTTCCACACTTTCCTTTTTTCCTTTCTTTCAGTAGTGCTAGTTCCGCAAGATTAGCAGGAGAGCTTCTGTAAAGTTTGGAAGGTAGGAGACGAGGTACTGGCAGAAATAAGGCTGTGAGGAGGGGGCGTGAGTCGTGCTTGGGTAGCTGAGATGGTAGAGCACTTGCCCGCGAAAGGCAAAGGTCGCGAGTTCGAGTCTCGGTCCGGCACACAGATTTAATCTGCTAGGAAGTTGCACATCAGCGCACACTCCGCTGCAGAGTGAAAATCTCATTCTGGAATCACCAAGGAACTTCCTTTTCGGGTGAAAATGCGCTCCCAACATGACTCGACGAGTTCTTCGCCTCAGAACCACGTGATTTCTACAATCGCGGAATCGGAATGTTATGCCAGCGCTGGGAGGCTATTGTAAATAGCGAAAGGGAATATTTTATTGATGACTGAAGTCTCTGTTATATATCTCTTGTGTTTACTAAAGTTATGAAGAAACGCTACGAACTTATGAACCAGCCTAATACTTAGGTAATTATTAATCAATTTTTTTATCTCGAATACAAAACTCATTGCTCTTTTATTTTTGTTGGTTAGTTTCCTCTTAACGGTCAGTGTTAGACAAGATGAAGCAAAGTTGAAGAATTGGCAGTAATCTGGTAACGGATTTTGAGTGGAATATATTGGATTAAAAAAAGTGTGGCAGATTGGATACAACCAGGACTTGTTACCCAGCGAAGAACAGAGCAATTGCTCTACACAACTTCATTCTGAAAGAGATGTCTCAAATTGTTAAACTATTTCAAGACTTACTTCGTGTTATTCTGTCGTTCGAGTGCTGGTACAAATAATTTTCGTTGGTTCAAGTTAGACATTCTTGCGGTCTACTTTATTTCCATCAAATCGTTTCCGTATTTTTCAAGAATATGGTACTTGAATGATCTCCTTTGGAAATTCCCGCGATAAAGCCACTTAAACTGCGAAAACTGCAAGCGCAACGGCAGCGACCGACACTTGAGACACTTCCCAAGGGTAGCGTAAAAGTGCTGCAGAGCTGGCTTTATATTTCCATTTACTACATCGCAGGGCGACAAGCAGTTTGAACAAAGTCTGGGTCGATCTCGCAGTTAATAGCAGCGGACGGGTAGCGACAGGGAAGCGACAGGGGGTTGGCATCCCATCAGGCAGCACTTCCTGCAATCGGGAAAGCAGACGACAGCCTTTTATGGAGGCTCCGCGCCAATCGATTATCGACCTCTGACTCTGCTGCGTCGCTACGCCTCGTTTGTTTCCGTCGCAGCTCATCTTCGCGCTAGGCTAGTCAACTTATAGACGCGGCCGTCTGTGATGAGATTAGGCTGTGAAAAACGACAAAAGCTGTGAGGCTAGCGTAGATAGTGGTGAAAAGCTTTAACGGCTTTTCCGCAGCAGCTTTTAATATTGGAGCATTGTTCTGAGACACGCTTAGTAACTGAGCAGCGATAAGGGGTTCGGTTATCCGTGCTGGAGTTTTCTTAGCTGGTCTCGAGCGTGGACATTACAAGTTTTATGAGTTAAATACTTGCAGGCCCTCTATTGTCGGACAAGAAAGACGAAAACCATCACAACTAGCATATGAATAGATTCTGGAATGGAGAGGTAGTACACATGGGAACAACACGTAAGTGAACAGTTTATTTTCAGGTCAGTTTTGAAACGATCGCGAACATATGGACCGTTTGATGTGGCCATGCAGCGGAAATTTGCTTAGCTGTCACAGTTACTACCTAATTTCCCTCTAAGATAACGTTCAATGTTTTCTGTGTTAGTTATTAAGTTATGCAATAAGCGAATGCACTTAATTGTACCACCGGCAATATCCCACTGCTCAATTGTTTTCTGTCAGCGTCTAACTGATTCCTTCCACAAGATTTTCACAAATTGCGTAAAAGTAGGTAAGCTTAATTGTCTGGAATGACAAAAGCTACAAGTGTATCATGGTTTGGCAAAGTACAAATATCAGGAAGTCTGAGTCCTCTGTCTGATAAACCCGAATGGAGGCTGAGTAGATCACATGCATGATCTTTCAGTTTATTGTGCATTTGCAGTTTTACGCAATGCGATTTTCAAATCTGAAGCGTTGTTAATTACACATAATTTTGCTTCTCAGCGACTGATTTCCGAAATAAACAAAAAAAAGGAAACTTGATAAATTTAGGACAGCCTTCACATTCATCCTAAAGCCAAATAACTACTGCTAATCACTCAGCTACACACTATTATGAACTGCTGGTCATGAACGCCTAATAAAAGCTCCGAGAGTTTCTCTCCCAAAGGTTTTTTTTGGTCACAGCTAAATATAAACTTGCACTATACGGCAACAGATTTCCCTTCTTAAAAAAAAAAAAAGATGTCGGTTCGTTTCACTTTTTTGTAATCTGTCCTCTTTATTATCCTTTATCTGTAAACCTCCATTCTTCTCTTATTTCTCATGGATTAATCCTGCTCTTCATTAGGGAATGTTTTCTCTGAATCGACTAGCACTATCAAATAGCCCTTGTTTATTTCATTCTGTACATATACTCAACATTTCAATTTTTATTTCTATTTGTCTGGAAATTGAGTTGCCAATTGAAGGTATAGAATGAAAAATTGGCCTGGTGCGAGTAAGACTCTCGCACTGAGACTTCCGCACGAACTTAATTATTCTCACATACAGACGTTCATCCGTTCCGGGAATCGAGGATCTCCGCCGTTTTTGCATGTTATAGGCATTGATATCGATCAAAGGGATTCCAAGACTTTCAAGGATGTTTTAATTTAAAGTCTGATGTCAAATAACAAATGACAAAAAAAAGATTTTTTCGTGTGATATAAATACAAATTAACGATTATTTTTTTCATTCTTGTGATGTAGAACCTTTCTTCTTGCGAAATTTCATGATTCTACTTCAAGGGCGATTACCCTCTAGGTTTTAATCACTGAGTTTGCGAGTGTCAAAATGTGTGACGTAAATGGCCATATCTTCTGATTAACCTTCTTGCACCATCAGATCATTACAGACTTCAGTATGTGACATGAATTTGAAATTGATTCCTCAACTCGTTCATGACTAAAAGGGTTCTTAACAGACGGAGGGTAACAAATGATAACAAAACATTTTGTTCGTGTGATGTAATTACAAATTAATAGTTTTCCCTTTACTTGTACTGCGAAACCTTGCTTATTGCCAAATTTTATGATTTTAGACCTATGGGATTTGAAAGGATTTGATGAGTGACTTGGATAGTATCAAAGTATGTGACATAAATGGCTTATCTTTTGATAAAATTGACTCAGAGGCCAACGTTTATTATTTTTGTGTATACGACACAAATTTCAAATTGATACGTATATGCGTTCATGGGAAAAAGAGTTTTGAACAGTCAGACAGACAGATAAAGAAGAAAGTGATCTTGTAAGGGCTTCAATTTTACCGACTGAGGTTCGGAATCTTAAAAGCTAATAGAATAACTCGTTTCGAATTTACATAAGGACCATCGACCGACAACTTGAAACACATTTTTCTGGATACACTCGCCTCATCAACTTAATTAGAAGCATCAAACTCTCCTGTGATATCAATTAAATCGGGCTGTATCCTCCGATCTTTTGGCTCTTCATTACGACACTGTTCGTTGTTAAGGTTTCAGATGGTGGACGACATGCAGGTCGGAGTAGTGAGCATTATTGGATCTGAACACTATTGAAAGAGTCATGTAACCTCCTGTAAAGCACTTGAAGATGAGCCTGAAAAGGTCCGAAAAGCGGTTTATGGAATAAAAAACGATTTTAAAAAAGTGACTGGTTGCAGTTTCCTGTATTTATACTAAACAAACAGTCACGGCTTTTCAAATATCTGTAATGGATACGCTTAAACTATTGAACAAGTCACGTAGAGGGCTACTGAGAGTTGGTGAGACGTAGAACATATGTTACAGAGAGAGCTTGATTTTGTTCTGTTTGAGCAGTGGGAGACTATCCATCAGTTACTCGTCAATAGAGATCGAATAATTTTGTAAAATTTATAAGGAAAATATGAACATATTTATGTAATGAAAGCGGGTAAAATGTATAGGAAAATATGTAACATCTGCAAAATATTTTATTAAATATTTGAGAAGAAACAATAATTTCAGCTGAAATCAACTATATTATCTTAACATGCACTTAAACGTGCAAGAAACTTGTAAAGTACGTTAAGAAAGTAGGTTTCGCATTACTCAATTTTTTTTAGTTTGACAGTGTATACTGCGCTACCGAAAGAAAGATTTTTCGGTCACACCTGCTTTCTCAAGTATCCATTTCCACTGAAATGTCAGTACTCTACCTTACCTTTCATTTTGAAAGGTCATGAAGAACCAGATCCTTCTCCTAATTCTCTGCTTTCGTAAGCATAAGAAACAAATGTTTTCTGTAGGAGGAAAATGATCTTTCCACGTCACAGGACGTTGATGGTGATAATTTTAGGAGATAGAAATTCCTGGAGGGATGTTCGCTGGAGTGTTCTCTTCCCCCAGTTGAGGCTGTTGCAGATGGTAGCAAAAGTCGATTAGCCTGGATTTCATCCTAAAACAGTGTCAAACATATTCACTACCCTTTCCCCAGTATCTCGTTTAATGTTAGCCAGCTCACTTTTTATTTTCTCAAAATTTTTTAACGTTCTCTGCAAATACAAACTGATAGATTGTAATTCTTAAAATGTTCTGGCAAGGAAGGTTAAGTTAAACGGATATACACACTCACATTTTCGATTTTATGTTTAGTGAAAATATTTTACGACTGAAGTTCTGAAATTGAAGAATCTCTTGAAAACGAATCAGTCACAGGTTTGACGGATTGAAAATGTTCATTATGAAACCCTACAGCTTCATTCGATGTATCTCACCTCTTTTAGTCTGGGTCTGGCCGCAATTCCAGGATCTGTAGCAGTTCTCCATAGGACGATACATAATGTGGCGCTTTGAGAGGCACTTTCTTCTTGTACTAAGTTATTTTATGTATTTCTCGAGAGCTGCCATACACTTCTTTGGCTATTCATTGCAGTGTGTGGGCAAGACGGGTGACGTGGATTAAAAGCGGATAGTATAAGCGTGGGGCAGTTGACGACTTAAGCGTGTAGGTCACAGTACCCAATTATGTAACAAATTTTTGTTCTTGCATTGTTTCAGGCCACAGAGCTTTCAAGCCGTCATTCGCTAAAAGAGCTAGTGGTGAATGATTTTTGCTTTCCAACACTTTGTAGGAAAGCAGTTATGGCTTCTTGGGCTCATCTCTGTCGAGTTTGTCAACAATGACATTGTCAATGAAAAGTCCACGTTCGTCCGCTGTTTCTGCAAAAAAAAAAAAAAAAAAAAAAAAAAAAAAAAAAAAAAAAAAAAAAAAATGGTTCAAATGGCTCTGAGCACTATGGGACTTGACATCTATGGTCATCAGTCCCCTAGAACTTAGAACTACTTAAACCTAACTAACCTAAGGACATCACACACATCGATGCCCGAGGCAGGATTCGAACCTGCGACCGTAGCAGTCGCGCGGTTCCGGACTGAGCGCCTAGAACTGCTCGGCTACCGCGGCCGGCGTTGTTTTTGCTTCTTAGACGATTGCACTGCTTTGTGGATATCAGCACACATATGTAACTGAAGCTGGGAATTCATGGAGCACCCAACCTTTTTATTGCACGTGCGGCGTGGAGTAATCTCCTCATCAGTTCTGTAGCGAAAGCATCGTCCACTGTAACCCAGTATCTCAATTTACATATCAATTCTGATGCAACAGGACGCATCATGAACACAAACAGCCGTAAACTTTTAGGAAATGCTGTTGGGTAAACTTTTCTTCGCGCACTCACTCCCTAGTTCGAAATCGGTAAAAGAGGTAAAAAAAGTCGCTGGCAATCAGAAAATTTCACGTTGCTAATCTCTTGCTTCCCCACTGCGGATTCGAACGTCACGTAAAGCTCTTCACAACACTGTCTCTGCTTTGCTTTCGAGAAATGAAATTTAGAATCCTAGAAAATTCAAGAGAAGGACATCCTTTACACTCTAACTCAAAGTGCACTTAACGACGTTTTATTGCACTAGAACGTGCGTCTAGAGTTAATTACTGTATTTCTGAAGGAGCAACCTACTAAACGTGTGCGGATGTATGAACAAGAGCTGAAAATGAAGAAGAAATGTAGGATCTGTTGGATGGAACGAACAGTCTAACGAGTACAGAATATGGATTGAGAGTAAATCGAAGGAAGACGAAAGTAATGATACGTAACAGAAATGAGACAGTGAGAAACTTCAAAATTGATGATCATGAGTAGATGAAGTTAAGGAATTCTGCTACCTAGGCAGAAAAATAATCCACTGCGGACGGAGCAAGGAGGACATAAAAAGCAGACCAGCACTGGCAAAAAGGGAATTCCTGGACAAGGGAAGTCTACTAGTATGAAACATAGGCCTTAATTTGAGGATGAAATTTCTGAGAATGTGATTTTGGAAAGCAGCATTTTATGGTAGTGAGAAATCGACTATGGCAAAACCAGAACAGAAGAAAATACAAGCATCTGAGATGTGGTGCTAATGAAGAATTTAGAAAAATGGGTGGACTGTGTAACGGGACATTCTCCTCCAGCATTACTTTTCCTCAACAATAGTTGTCAATGCCACTATTATTTTTCGAACTTTGGACAGGTTAGTGTTATCTCAGTTGCTTTCCTGAAAACTTTCACATAATTTATACACAGCATGTTATATTTCAAGTTACATTTATGACAAGGTATTTCTTTGTAAAATATTTTATTTTCGATGTTATAATCCACAAGTACTAGTTCTGAAAGTACAGTTAAAATAATTCTTTTTAGAAATGTTTGAAATTACGAAATATTTGATCACTTAAAATTTATGTTATTAATTACGTAATTCTGTACTGTTTACTATGTTAATTTCTGGATTCATTTATGAAATAATAATCGAAATTAATAATGCAACGAAAGCGAGTAGAAATTCATTTCTTAAGAAAAATTGTAAACCCTTTGGAATATTCTTTTTTTCGGCAGGCTATGAGAGTGGTGAGCTTGCTTCTGATGTGATCCGACGTATGTTTGTATATCAGGTGCGATCAATGTAATTTCGGCTTTGTTGATGTGAAAAATCAAAAGATTATATGACATACTAAAATGTGAGAAAATATATTTACATAAAAAATACTGCAACAACAATCTTCAAATTTATTTAGTTCAGACTAACCGTGAGGATCTGATGTGAAATTTTCAGCTTCAAGAATGAGACCCCTAGACAAGAAGGACAGGAGCCATCTTAACATGACAAGCTAAGTAAACTTGAAAGTTTATTATCTTCGCTCCTCTCAAGACCTTCATAAAGCCTTTGCTTCTTAATTACTTGGACTGGGCATTGTTTAATGTGGACAATAGCTGGAAGAAGGAAGGCAGGGGGATATTACAACTGATAAGGTAAAGAATGAAGAGGTTCTCGGCAGAATCGGCAAGTAAATGAATATATGGGAAACACAGAAAAGAGAAAGGGACAGGATGATGGGATACGTGTTAATACATCATTACCTTCTGTGGTGCAAGAGGAAGGAAAAAACTGTAGAGGTAGACAGAGATTGGAATACATCCAGCAAATAACTATGGAAGTAGGTTGACAGTGCTACTCTGCGAGGAAAAGTTTGGCACAGGAGGGGAATTTGTGGCGGCCTGCATCAAACCCGTCAGTAACGGAAGATTTAAAAAAAAATGTTGTGACATAACGCGCACCACTTCTGAATGGGGAATGTGAGTGGTGGATGTCGATCGGGAGCGGGTTTGGGCGCGCTGTTTCGTGAGAACCGGGCAAACGCGCCTCTGACAGCCGCGGACGTGTTGCCGACCCGCAAAGGCGGTGTGCGCGCTTGGGCGGCACGTCAGCGGCTGGGCCGTGTGCTTCTGTCAGACGCAGAGAAGTCGGACGTGACGTCAGTTCTGCTGTCAGCACACACGGACTGGAGTTACAATGTTCCCGTGTGTAAGCTTGCAGGGAAAACTGTTACAGGTTCAGAGGAGCACGATACGTCAAGAGGAAGCGAAGATTCTGCTGATATTCATATATGTGTGAGCGAAGTTACAGCACCGAGAAGATTTATGTAACTGATATTCAGTATTTAATTAATAACTATTATAATATTTGACCAACGGTGTTGCCGCAGTGGTAACACCTGTTCCCGTCAGATCACCGAAGTGCTGTCGGGCTGGGCTAGCACTTGGATGGGTGACCATCCGGTCTACCGAGCGCTGTTGGTAAGCGGGCTGCACTCAGCCCTTGTGAGGCAAAGCGAGGAGCTGCTTGATTGAGAAGTAGCGGCTCCGGTCTCGCAAACTGACATACAGCCGGGAGAGCGGTGTGCTGACCACTTGCCCCTCCACATCCGCATCTAGTGACGTCTGTGGTCTGAGAATGACACGGCGGCCGGTCGGTACCGTTGGGCCTCCAAGCCCTGTGCTGGCGAAGTTTAGAGTTTAGTTTATTATAGGATTTATATTACCAAAGAGATCGGCCTATCAAATTGTGGCACTGTTCAATGCACGTCAAAGTAACTATTCGTTGTGTCATAATGCTTAATTAACCTATGAAACATTTCTTAATTGAATTTTAAATTAAAATCAGCATATAACTTAATCCATGACCTCTACACGACTAACACGGCAGCATGTGTTGACACATGTGATTACACATCACTTAAAACATTTAGTATGCAAGATTTACAGTTTTAATGTCATTCTTAATTAATTCCTTACTAATTCTCATAGTTTTGTCTGTAATTCTAAAACTAATACAGCTGTTCTAAAATGTGATATTGGAGAGAGCAGGAAAATTCCTACAAGAACGTGGCGTAATATTTATTTGCATGTAATGACTGATGACAAACTAATGTTAAACTGATATTGAGTACAACAAAAACTTGCGTTTGTTTAACGTTGACTTTTGAGCAAACTACTGCACATAGAATAAAGTGTAGTGTCGGAAGTCTTTCCCTGATTACAAACACTGATGCGGTATGAAGTATGACAAAAAGAAACGTGTTGTTCAAATGGTTCAAATGGCTCTGAGCACTATGGGACTTAACATCTATGGTCATCAGTCCCCTAGAACTTAGAACTACTGAAACCTAACTAACCTAAGGACATCACACATCACCCAGTCATCACGAGGCAGAGAAAATCCCTGACCCCGCCGGGAATCGAACCCGGGCGAAACGTGTTGTCTTGAATTGCATGTGGCATATTCAAGTTTCGTGTACATACATATCTACTGTAACTTCGTTTGTTACAGGGTCCAGTGACGTAACAACGGTGGAATCAGACACCATTTGCAAACAAGCCAAGAGAATTCCCAATGTGTCTTCTGGTATCACGGGAAACAGCCATCAAAATCAGTCCAGAGAAGTTTCAATCAGTGAGTCTGCAGATCCTCAAGTGACTTGCATATTTCGAAATACTGGTGCACCATTACCTGAAACATGTCCTGTTCTCAGATGTGGCCATATTTCAATTGACCAGGGTTGTCAACCGACCCAGTGCTAGAATCTGGTCGTCCGACAATCTCAAAGGTCTGTTTGAGGTCGCCAGATACAGCCGTAAGCTGAACGTGTGGTGCTGTCGTTTGAACAATAAAATCATAGGACCTGTTTTCTTCAGCGAATCGATAATCACAGTCTATACCTTTCTTGATAAGTTGCAGTTATTTGTTGTTCCACAAATATGAGACATTCCGCACTTATTTTTGCAACTAGATGGTGCGTCATTTCATTGGGGGTTAGATGTTTGTGCCTACTTGGGTACAAAATTTACGGGAAGATAGACCGGACGTGGTGGTACCATCAACTGATCTCCACGATCGCTGGACGTAAAACCACTAGATTTCTTCCTTTGAGGTTATGTCAGACAACAAGTTCCCCCAACACCAGTGAACGACGTCACAGCTTTACAGTGCAGTACTACTGACGTCATAATATCTACCCCTCACGCAATGTTGACCAACACTTGGGTGGAAATGGAATATCGTTTGGACTACTAGGATACCCTGCATATAAGTTTTTACTTTTTTAATTTTTTTTAAAAAATAGCACATGTCTGATGGCCCATTCACATTTTTAATAACGTTTATATGTCAAAAGTTGTAAATAAGGCTGATGATATCATGACGTCATTAACTGACGTAGATGCGTTTTTTTTCCCATGAACGGGAGAGGAAAGACCACAAAAGAGCGAGAGCTATCTTTCTTGTGTGCACTGTATGAGTCAGAACTGAAGAGGCTACATGTCTGCTTGTCTGAGCAGTGAACCGGCAGCAGGCTTTTCGGTGGCAGAAATTTTTTGTGTAATCGGTCGGGACAATCTGAGTTATTTAGCGTGATTTCATCGCAGACTTACAGATTTTCTGCGGTGGTCACGACTTTGTTTCGTTTCTGCCGATTGTTCATCAGAATTTGTAGTTTAGCGCGTGAAGCTGTTGAACTGCGAATTAGTTACATTTAGATTACTCTTCGTTACTGATCGGCACTTAGGTTTAATGCATCATGTATCGATTAGACTTCCATTTATTTAAGTTAGTGTGGAGTTTAACCGCCAGTGTTTTTCACGTGATTGGTTTATTTTACTGTTATGTAGCATGTTTGCTGACCACTGTATTAGGGGTCGAGCTGATTTCAGTTATTTAATTACATAGCAGCTTATCA
This sequence comes from Schistocerca americana, assembly GCF_021461395.2. Lineage (NCBI taxonomy): Eukaryota > Metazoa > Arthropoda > Insecta > Orthoptera > Acrididae > Schistocerca > Schistocerca americana. The sequence continues at coordinate 91,097,691 of NC_060123.1, read as the reverse complement.
CCAATCGTCAAATAATTCCATGATTTACGAACAACAAACGCTGTGTGTTAAATATATCTGACTGCAGTTGGGACACGCTGTTTGAATGGTAGGCACCAATGACTAACAAAACATTAATTTGCTCGAACAGTCCACAGGTGTACTACCGGTCTGTAGTGTCCAACGGGCACAATAATTTGGCCATCAGACATGTCGCCATCGTCAGTTGCCCTGACGAACTGAGCTCCTGAGGGCGGGTGGCCGTCTTAAATCCCCTCCCCCTGCGAGGCGTTCTCTCCACTGTCCGCGGCTGCAGCCGCACGTCGGCGCTCGCTCAGACGCTGGCGTCAGCCCCTGTGGAGGTGTTGGTGTAATTGCCTCATCTGCCCTAGTTGCCCGTTCGTTTTCTTTGCTGAGCGTCTTCTTAATTTGACTCAATGCTGGTTCCCATGAGCTTGCTGAGGTTATAGCTGCAATCTCCTTTGATACGTCCGTGTCTGGTATGAATGTCGATAGCCAGGTCCCTGGTATGTTGGTAGTCCATTTCGTGATTTTCGGACAAACGGTGCTCTGCGACCGCCGACTTGTTGGGCGTACCTAAGTCGAATTTGCCCCTGATGTTCTCGGCAACGATCTTCGGTGGTGAGCACAGTCTGTCCAATTTAAGTCTTCCCACACTGACACGGAATCTGGTATATGCCGGCCTTCCGCAAACCGAGATCGTCTTTGACACTTTCCAGTAATGCCCGTGTTTTACTGGGTGGGCAAAAGACAGTTCCTACTCGGTTGTTCCTCAATATTCGTCCTGCTTTCCCCGACAGTATATATGCGGTATATATACAGTATATAGCCAGTAGCTATCTCTTCCTCCGTAACTTCTTCCGTCTGCACACGCTGTACTGTAGAGGTGGAGCGGAGAGCGCGTCGGATCTGCCATTCTGAGTACCAGTTATTCCGGAATACAGTTTTGAGGTGTTCCAGCTCATGGGACAGACTCTCTGTGTCAGAGATGGTGCGCCACGGGATATACAGGAAGAAAAAGCGCATCGATCTGTATTTCCATGTGGATAGCTGCCAGCACCCTTTGCAGAGGAATGGGATGCTAAAAACATAAGTGCACAGGGCGCGCACCATCTCTGACACAGAGAGTCTGCCCCATGAGCTGGAACACCTTAAAACTGTATTTCGGAAAAACAGGTACTCGAAATGGCAGATCAGACGCGCTCTCCACCCCATGTCCACAGTACAGAGTGTGGAGACGGAATAAGTCACGGAGGAAGGATAGCCACTGTGTATATACTATATACTGGGTCACTATCAGGGAAAACAGGACGAATATTGAGGAAACACCGAGTAGCAACTGTTTTTTGCCCACCCAATAAAACACGAGCATTATTGGGAAGTATCAAAGACGATCTCGGTTTGCAGAAGGCCGGCATATACCAGATTCCGTGTCAGTGTGGGAAGACTTATATTGCACAGACAGTGCTCACCATCGAAGATCGTTGCCGAGAACATCAGAGGCACACTTGACTTAGGTACCCAAGTGGTTCAAATGGCTCTGAGCATTATGGGACTTAACAGCTGAGGTCATCAGTCCCCTAGAACTTAGAACTACTGAAACCTAACTAACCTAAGGACATCACACATCACCCAGTCATCACGAGGCAGAGAAAATCCCTGACCCCGCCGGGAATCGAAGCCGGGCGAAACGTGTTGTCTTGAATTGAATGTGGCATATTCAAGTTTCGTGTACATACATATCTACTGCTACTTCGTTCGTTACAGGGTCCAGTGACGTAACAACGGTGGAATCAGACACCATTTGCAAACAAGCCAAGAGAATTCCCAATGTGTCTTCTGGTATCACGGGAAACAGCCATCAAAATCAGTCCAGAGAAATTTCCACACGGCGTACAATAGACACTGAGAAGTTTCGATCAGTGAGTCTGCAGATCCTCAAGTGACTTCCATATTTCGAAAACACTGGTGCACCACATCTTACATAAAACATTTCTTTTCCGTGTGTACGAAGTCCACATTGTGCAATCCCCCCCATCAACAGATTACAATGCTCGTTATGACTTTGCTGTTGCCTCGCTGGGTGAGATCTATGATGAGAATGATTACCTGAAACATGTCCTGTTCTCAGATGTGGCCATATTTCAATTGACCAGGGTTGTCAACCGACCCAGTGCTAGAATCTGGCCGTCCGACAATCTCAAAGGTCTGTTTGAGGTCGCCAGATACAGTCTTAAGCTGAACGTGTGGTGCTGTCGTTTGCACAATAAAATCATAGGACCTGTTTTCTTCAGCGAAACGATAATCACAGTCTATACCTTTCTAGATAAGTTGCAGTTATTTGCTGTTCCACAAATATGAGACATTCCGCACTTATTTTTGCAACTAGATGGTGCGTCATTTCATTGGGGGTTAGATGTTTGTGCCTATTTGGGTACAAAATTTACGGGAAGATAGACCGGACGTGGTGGTACCATCAACTGATCTCCACGATCGCTGGACGTAACACCATGTTATGTCAGACAACAAGTTCCCCCAACACCAGTGAACGACATCACAGCTTTACAGTGCAGTATTACTGACGTCATATTATCTACCCCTCACGCAATGTTGACCAACACTTGGGTGGAAATGGAATATCGTTTGGACTACTAGGATACCCTGCATATAAGTTTTTACTTTTTTAAATTTAAAAAAAAAATAGCACACGTCTGATGGCCCAAACACATTTTTAATAACGTTTATATGACAAAAGTTGTAAATAAGGCTGATGATAGAGCAGTGAACCGGCAGCAGGCTTTTCGGTGGTAGAAATTTTTTGTGTAGTCGGTCCGGACAATCTGAGGTATTTAGCGTGATTTCATCGCAGACTTACAGATTTTCTGCGGTGGTCAGGACTTTGTTTCGTTTCTGCCGATTGTTCATCAGAATTTGTAGTTTAGCGCGTGAAGCTGTTGAACTGCGAATTAGTTACATTTAGATTACTCTTCGTTACTGATCGGCACTTAGGTTTAATGCATCATGTATCGATTAGACTTCCATTTATTTAAGTTAGTGTGGAGTTTAACCGCCAGTGTTTTCCACGTGACTGGTTTATTTTACTGTTATATAGCATGTTTGCTAACCACTATATCAGGGGTCGAGCTGATTTCAGTTATTTAATTATATAGCAGCTTATCACCAATCGTCAAATAATTCCATAGTTTACGAACAACAAACGCTATGTGTTAAATATATCTGACTGCAGTTGGGACACGCTGTTTGAATGGTAGGCACCAATGATTAACAGAACATTAATTTGCTCGAACAGTCCACAGGTGTACTACCGGTCTGTAGTGTCCAACGGGCACAATAATTTGGCCATCAGACATGTCGCCATCGTCAGTTGCCCTGACGAACTGAGCTCCTGAGGGCGGGTGGCCGTCTTAAATCCCCTCCCCCTGTGAGGCGTTCTCTCCACTGTCCGCGGCTGCAGCCGCACGTCGACGCTCGCTCAGACGCTGGCGTCAGCCCCTGTGGAGGTGTTGGTGTAATTGCCTCATCTGCCCTAGTTGCCCGTTCGTTTTCTTTGCTGAGCGTCTTCTTAATTTGACTCAATGCTGGTTCCCATGCCTTGCTGGGGTTATAGCTGCAATCTCGGTTGATACGTCCGTGTCTGGTATGAATTTCGATAGCCAAGTCCCTGGTATGTTGGTAGTCCATTTCGTGATTTTCGGACAAACGGTGCTCTGCGACCGCCGACTTGTTGGGCGTACCTAAGTCGAATTTGCCTCTGATGTTCTCGGCAACGATCTTCGATGGTGAGCACTGTCTGTCCAGTTTAAGTCTTCCCACACTGACACGGAATCTGGTATATGCCGGCCTTCCGCAAACCGAGATCGTCTTTGACACTTTCCAGTAATGCCCGTGTTTTACTGGGTGGGCAAAAGACAGTTCCTACTCGGTTGTTCCTCAATATTCGTCCTGCTTTCCCCGACAGTATATATGCGGTATATATACAGTATATAGCCAGTAGCTATCTCTTCCTCCGTAACTTCTTCCGTCTGCACACGCTGTACTGTAGAGGTGGAGCGGAGAGCGCGTCGGATCTGCCATTCTGAGTACCAGTTATTCCGGAATACAGTTTTGAGGTGTTCCAGCTCATGGGGCAGACTCTCTGTGTCAGAGATGGTGCGCCACGGGATATACAGGAAGAAAAAGGGCATCGATCTGTTTTTCCATGCGGATAGCTGCCAGCACCCTTTGCAGAGGAATGGGATGCTAAAAACATAAGTGCACAGGGCGCGCACCATCTCTGACACAGAGAGTCTGCCCCATGAGCTGGAACACCTTAAAACTGTATTTCGGAAAAACAGGTACTCGAAATGGCAGATCAGACGCGCTCTCCACCCCATGTCCGCAGTACAGCGTGTGGAGACAGAAGAAATCACGGAGGAAGGATAGCCACTGTGTATATACTATATACTGGGTCACTATCAGGGAAAACAGGACGAATATTGAGGAAACACCGAGTAGCAACTGTTTTTTGCCCACCCAATAAAACACGAGCATTATTGGGAAGTGTCAAAGACGATCTCGGTTTGCAGAAGGCCGGCATATACCAGATTCCGTGTCAGTGTGGGAAGACTTATATTGCACAGACAGTGCTCACCATTGAAGATCGTTGTCGAGAACATCAGTCGCCTAGAACTTAGAACTACTTAAACCTAACTAACCTAAAGACATCACACATATCCACCCCGGAGGCGGGATTCGAACCTGCGACCGTATCAGTGGTGCTGTTCCAGACTGAAGCACCTAGAACCGCTCGGCCACACTGGCCGGCTTAGGTACCCAACAAGTCGGTTGTCACAGAGCACTATTTGTCCGAAAATCAGGAAATGGATTACCAACATACCAGGGTCTTGACAAAGACATCTAAATAATGGGACAGGCTGTAAGGTGTCAGTCAAATTCAACACCTTCCATGAAAACCCTGACTTGATAGCAAATCCGGCAGTATGTCAAATAGCTCCGAATAAATCCCGACATTAAATTAACCAAAGTAATACGATCAACGAGTGAGCAAATGGAATACCACAGACTAACACAAGAACATCTAATGCATGTCATACCTGCCCACCGTAAAACAGACGCACTTCCGAGGGGAGAAACGAGAACAGAAGCCGAGAGCAGAGCCGTGTAGGCTAGAAGGCCCTACGATAAGAGCGGGACAATGAGACACCCTCATCGCCGGCCGACCGCCAAGAGGTCCATCCCCCGGCCCATGTTAAAAGATAGAGCCCTCCATAAGAACAGTATAGATCTTACGATAACACTAAAAGGGTCACACCAGCTGCAAGCTTTAGCGTGAGACTATACGCGTCTCTGTTATGTAGCCAACATTAAAAACATTGCCCCACCACGAAAAGTATAGCGATTCTCATTGGATTGACAGAATTTTTGTAGGCATAGCTTAAGGTTAACATTGACACGCTGATTACTCGGTTGAAAACACAGCCAGATACCTTTTTCTTAAACCAACTTCGGTAAGCAGTAGTAAGGATAAGTTCGAGAGAGTTGCTACCGAGGTGGCGAGGTGTGTGGAGCTGCGCCACCAGCAACCCACGATGCTGCCTAACAACCGATAAGGTAATGAACGCAAGCGATGCCGCATAAGAGCGCATAAGGCTTCACTCAGAACTGCAGAAGTCTCATCTGTTACATCCCCTTTTTTCGTAATATTAGTGTCGATCGTCAATTAAACTTCATGGTATTCACTTTTGCTACATGAAGTTAAAATCTGAAACGCGATTATTTTTCTGTTGTATAACTACTGAGAAGCCACATCAGCCATTGTAATATACGACAAGTTAAATAAATAATTAAAGATAATTGAGGGTAACTGTAGACCATTTTTGATAGTTTTTTCTTTTATGAAATTTAGTTTAAACCTAGATTATAGATGTGATGTGGCATAGGTCATCCTTCGATCCATTATAGAACTTGGAAACCCATTCAGGGAATATTCGTTTACATTTTTGTTGAATTCAGTTGGTTTTTATCATCCTGTATTAAACTATTTCCTTTTATCACTAGTACAATTTATAAACAATGTTTTGTGAGTAGAATAAAAATTCAAATGGTAAATTTAATTGCTTTTTCGACGTTATTTTGCCAGCCAACTAAAAATAGGAAAGCCTTGAACCCCTTCCACTAAATTTAGTTAGTATTAATATTCATTTACAGGGAGTGCAGTGGAGCTGACGCTGAAATCATTAAGTATTTGGTTATATAGTCTCACTGAACTCTTCTGAACTCTACATGTCATGTGTGGTCTGACGTCTCCTTACCAGCAACAGGTCCCAGGTTCAAAATAGTCAATTCCCTAAAAAAACACGCTCAGAGCGTCGTTGCGCGGAAGTGGTAGGGGGACACGACTTAGAGCAAACAGACACCACGCAGAATGGTAGAAGGTTATCGAAATTCGTACCAGGGACGGACTCATCAACCGAGATGGCGGCTATAACCTCAGCAAGGAATGGGAACCAGCATTCAGTCTAATTAATAAGTCGAGGGGCAAAGAAAACGATCGGGCGACTAGGCCGGACAAGGAAATTACACCGACACCACAACAGACGCCGACGCCAGCGTCTGAGCGACTGCCAACGCGCGGCCGCTGGCGTGGAGCGCGGAGAGAACGCCTCGCTGGGGGAGGGGATTTAAGACGGCTGCCCACCCTCAGGAGCTCAGTTCGTCAGCGTACTTGACAATGAGGACATGTCTGATGGCCGATATATTGTGTCCGTTGGACACTATGGACTGTCAGTACACCTGTGGACTGTTCGAGCAAGAAATACGCTGGGAGAAACTGAAGAATCAAAAAACATTAATTTGTTTATCTGATTAATACGTCAGAGACAAGTATATTATTTTATTGTTATTTAAAAAGCGATCAATATTGAGAGAGAACCAATGTTCCCCGTAACAGACAACAAGAAGCGGCAGCAGTTCACAGTTTTCAGTCGACATTTTATGTCTGTGTCGTGTAAAAATACTCAGTTACAGTGAAATATGAAAAAATATGAACTACAAAATGAAATGTATCATTGTTGGTAACATAACTCGTGAACATTTAAGTTTTCATGTACGTGGGAGCGAAGGAAAAGAATATGTAAGTATCTAAAAATGCAGTCTCTACTCGTCAACAATGACAGTGCACCTATGTTATGAACAAGCTGCATTATGAGAGATTAATTGTAGTTTCTCTTTTGGGTATCGGACATTACACTCGTGCAGATATTATTCACCTACGTTTTCATTTGGAGAGACATAGTTGTACACTTGCACCAGTATATTCTAGTACAGTGTTATATCTGGAAGTGTAAATGAAGTGTTGAAGCAAGTTAATTTCTTGTTTGTGAATAATCTGAAGTGTTAGATTTGGAAAATGACTCCAAATTGTGCTATGTAGATTTTATAATCATTTGATGAATTTCATGGCGTTACAGTAACTGGTGTTTCTGGTACCTGCTTTTTGCAGAAGGAACGAGACAAAAAAGCAAGTAATTCAAACGATGTTAAAAAATGTTGACGAAAATGTTTATCTGGGACAGATAATTGATATCCAAGGAGAGGTAAAACCTGAAACATTACGCCGAATAAGCTACGTTGGAGGGCTTATGGAAGGAACGCTACAGTTTTTGAATATAATGTGCCAACGAATTCAAAAAAGAGGTTGTTTTCGAACAGTGTGATCCTCTCGTACTAACAAAAAAAATGGCTCTGAGCACTATGGGACTCAACTGCTGTGGTCATCAGTCTCCTAGAACTTAGAACTACTTAAACCTAACTAACCTAAGGACATCACACACATCCATGCCCGAGGCAGGATTCGAACCTGCGACCGTATCAGTCGCACGGTTCCGGACTGCGTGCCTAGAACCGCGAGACCACCGCGGCCGGCTCGTACTAACATTTTGGATTTTAAAAGAGTTTTTAAAAAGGAAACTACGAACAGCTCATCACTAAAGCTCACTAACAAAGATCGGATAAGAAGTGAAGACATGACAACAATAACAGTAATTCAGGATATTGTGGAAAGCGTAAGGCTCTAATAGGGAAATGTGCAGAACATATCGCACGAAGAAAGGACAGAAGATGGATAGTGGCTGCACTGGAATGGAGCCTCAGAGAAAGGGGGAGATCACGAGGCAGACCACCTGACCGATAGGATAAAGAACTGAAGAAAGTGGCAGGCATCAGCCGGCAGCATAGGCCAGGAGACAGAGAGGCATGGAAACAGCTACTGAAATTGAATGTGTTACTTTAATGCCATACCACATTCACACACACACACACACGTTGAGAAATGAAAAACGACACTGTATCTTCCCCCCCCCCCCCCCCCACCACAAATGAACCATGGACCTTGCCATTGGTGGGGAGCCTTACGTGCCTCAGCGATACAGATAGCCATACTGTAGGTGCAAACACAGTGGAGGGGTATCTATTGAGAGGCCAGACATACGTGTGGTTCCTGAAGAGGGGCCGCAACCTTTTCAGTAGTTACAGGGGCAACAGTCTGGATTATTGACTGAACTGGTTTTGCAACATCAACCAAAACAGCATTGCTGTGCTGGTACAGCGAACGGCTTAAAGTAAGGGGAAACTACAGCCGTATTTTTTTCCCGAGGGCATGCAACTTTACTGTGTTGTTAAATAATGATGGCGTCATCTTGCGTAAAATATTCCGAAGGTAAAATAGTCCCCCATTCAAATCTCCGGGCGGGGACTACTCAGGATAATGTCGTCATCAGGAGAAACAAAACTGGTGTTCTACGGACTGGAGCGTGGAATTAATCGGGCAGGTAGGTTACAAAATGTAAAAAGGCAAATGTGTAGATTAAAGTTAGATATAGTGGGAATTAGTGAAGTTCAGTAACAGCAGGAAAATGACTTCTGGTCAGGTGAATACAGAGTTATAAACACAAAACCAAATAGGGGTAATAGTGAATAATAAAAATGGGAACGCGGATAGGCTACTACGAACACCGTAGTGAACGCATTATGTGACCAAGATAGACACGAATCCTGCCACAGTAGTACACGTTTATGTGCCAACTACCTACACGAAAAGTAGTAGATGAGTTTGGCTATTTGGGCAGTAAAGTAACTGATGGCAGCCGAAGTAAACAGGATATAAAATGTATACTGGCGCTGGCAAGGAAAGCGTTTTGCAGAAGAGAAATTTGTTACAATCGAGTATAGATTTAAGTGTCACGAAGTCTTTCCTGAAAGTATTGCATGGAGTGTAGCCATATACGGAAGTTAAGCATGGATGCTGAACAGTTTAGACAAGGAGCGAATAGAAGCTATTGTAATGTGGTGCTACAGAATAATGCTGAAGGTTAGAGGGGTTGATCACGTAATTAATGAGGAGATACTGAATAGAATTGGGGAGAAGAGGAATTCGTGGCATAACTTGAATAGAAGACAGACTTGGTTGGTAGGACATTAAGGAATCACCGATTTAGTAGTGGAGGTGAGTGCTGGGGGTAAACATCGTAGAGATGAATACACTAAGTAACTTCAGAAGGTTGTAGGTTGCAGTAGTTACTCGGAAAGGAAGAAGCCTGGGCAGGATAGAGTAACATGGAAAGCTGCATCAAAGCAATCTTTGGTCTGAAGACCACATCAAGAACAATAAGACTAAAGAAGTTACACCTTGTAAAGGTTGAATGAGCTGAAAATAAATAAATATATTTATGACAAATTTCGTATGATATTTTAGCGGAAATATGATTAAGAGTTATTGCTAATTCAATACCCTTGAGGATCATTATACTTAGGATCTGTGGGAGGAAGATCAGCATATCGCTTCTTTTGCAACATCAGCTGCGGAACTGATCACATTATCAAGCGACAGTTCAAGTCCAGTGCGGAAGGAAATAGTTTTATGGTCTTATTCATGTGTAAAACGTTGAGTGGTGTGTCTGTAAACTTTAGAGCACTGAAGTATTCAAACTGGTAGCTTGTCTGTGTGTAATATTGTATATGGTCAGTAAACTAAGCTGTGAAAGAATATTGAACTAAACGAAGCAATTCTTAAGCATGTGTCACAGGTGAAATGATCCGAAACCGAATGAATAAGTTAAAATATGGTGTTAAAAAGTTTCGACTTCTGCTTCTAAAACTAAAAATTAGTTTGTGCCGTATCGCAAACAGATATACCAATGAGGAAAACCCGTTAAAGACACAAGAACCAGGAACTTTGTCAGATGTAACATCTTCAACCAGTTGACTTGGACATGTGGTATGCATGAAAAAATAATATAGAAATCTACAGACGACGATCGAACCAGTTATTTTCAAGCCGTGCCTCAAATTATAGGAGAACAGATGACAATGAACATCAGAACTGTAATACTGATTTAACCATCCTCTCGTATACTGCAATGTAAGATTTTGGTAGTTGTCTTTATATATACTACGACCACAATTACCGGATGTACTATCGAAATAGTCTACAGTGTACTATTATTGTGAAGGATTGCGATTAAAATAAGTGTGTTATGGTACTGTAATTTATCTTGCGGACACTAGTGTTTACATGCACAATCACGTGCAAGACAACGGGTAAAATTATGTCAGTACTAAAAGCAATCCGTTTCACGTAAATTGTACTTCAAAATATAATCGGGATAGTGTCCATTAGTTTTACTCTACAGAATGATAGAATTACTTCCGAATTTTATCTGTCTGACAAATTACCAGCTCCTGGTGCTATTATTGCTTTTAGTGTTGTTCGTTTCTTCTTATTACTTTTGGAGACGTGAGCAGATCATGGCATCCGACAATATACTCGTCAATAGTATGCATTTAAAGGTTTATTTTATTCACGATATGTTAATTAAATTAACTGAGGCAAATAAATTGTCTGCCGAAACGTCATCTGCTGTCACAAGCATTTTAAGCTTTATTTTATCCGCAATATACTAATTAAATTTTACTGAGGCACATAAAATGGCTGGCGGAAAGTCATCTCCTGTGACAAAACAGAACGTAGTTCTTGGCGTCATAATTATAATATGCATGTGTGTCCTTCAGTTTCTTTGTATTTAGCACGTTGTTACCTTTAATTCAACTGACTGATTTGCTGATGTACACAGTTTTCAAGCCACCTATTGTAGTACATTGTCGTCAAAATTCCCCTTAATACGATATAAATTTTGTCTGACAGTAGGAACGAGTATCTGTGTCGTAATGCAAAATACTGAACCTACGTTCTATATAACGTATTCCTGTAATGAGGGCGTAAGCTGCGGTTCGTGCAGACTGATGCAACGTTATGAGCGCTCTAACATGAATCAATGTCTGCATCCACTGACCAAAGTGGACACGTAAACATAGACTGCTCCGAGAGGTTTAGTTACAGAGGCTGTTCTCGGATGTATCCCAACTTCTAATATACTGAAGCAATAGTCGTCTGCTCGTGTGAGGTTATTTTTGAGACCACTGTACGCTGACAAGCACGTCTTACTAACAGCGAGCGTGATGAGGGCAGCATTCAGGTTTTACAACGTATTTTGAACTACTTAAAATATCCAACATTTACTTATTTTGTGCCGTGCGGGATTAGCCAAGCGGTCTAAGGCGGTGCAGTCATGAACTGTGCGGCTAATCCCGGCGGAGGTTCGAGTCCTCCCTCGGGCATGGGTGTGTGTGTTTGTCCTTAGGATAATTTAGGTTAAGTAGTGTGTAAGCTTAGGGACTGATGACCTTAGCAGTGAAGTCCCATAAGATTTCACAAACATTTGAACATTTGAACTTATTTTGTCATAACACTGGACATACAACTTCTCTTTCAGCTTTCTTCTTTACGAGAAGTGTCACTGGCTGGGCCGACTACGGGTGTAACAAATGTAACTGCTTTGCAATCTGGTCTTCAGGGCCCTATACACGTCAGTTTAAATAAGCAGATGTGGCCTGGTGGCAAATACTTTTTGAGGTATCGTCATAAAACTTCGATGGTATGTTATTCAACGAAATTCATTTATTTCAATTATCAAATTATTTTTCATAATTGAAAATTTGAAGCTGAATCTCTGTTGGTCGCTAAACTTTACTATCAGGTGTAAGTGGGGGTGGTTGCCTTGGGTAGTTGCCTTATCTTTTAGCGACTTTTGACAAATGTTTTGTCTACGCTGCCAGTGTGTAATCTGATGACTTAGGTTTTCCTCGTTTTCCATAAAAATTACTTCTCATTAACCAGGCTATCATTGTTCCAGACCACATTGCCCGATATGTGATGGTTTAATATCAAGCAGCTTTAATTGGGTTGTTTCCTTTTGATGAACTCCCTTTCAGGTAAACCTGAATTCTTTGTTGTATTTGACTACCACTTCTAAAAATGTCTGCCTGTTTTGAAGACTATTTTCTGAGAACCTTTGGAGAGACCGTTATGTAACTTCAGTTGGCGAGAAATTATATTGATTCTCTTACTCAAATTTACTGTAAATATATCCCGACAACATTAAACAGTGGCAAACAAAATTTTTGGAAAGAGAATAACATTGTTTTAAATTTAAACTTTCATACTTCATGTTCCCATGAAACGATTTTGGAGAGCTGGGAGCAGATATTTGAATTAACACGAAGCTTTTGTTATTTGATCTCACTGAAATATTTGATAAAATGTTGACCAATTATCAGTAATTGTTCTTAAAAAGTTGAATGGTTTGTCTTAATATGTCAAGGTCCTGTTGATCTATTTGGTAAGCCTATTTTCCTGAGGAGTATAAATGAAAATCTTGATACGAAAGATATTCAATCCTTTTTCGGCTCGGTCCTTCCACTCCCAGGCAACGTTACGCCAGTAGAATGTACCAAAGATCTTAAAATGTTTCGGCGGCCCTGAACACTCTGTTGGACTGATTCAAGCTCTCCATGACGACACTCCCGGGCAAGGGCGATACAAGACAGAAACATGTGATAAATTCCTTATTTCTAATGGGCTCAAAGAAGGGCGAGTCTTTGTGCCAGCATTTTTAATCGTGTAGCTCGTAGTCTTGCTTTATGAGTTTTCAGTGGTGCATATGAACGGTTTTGCCTGACCATCACCTCCCCAAAAACCAAGTCACTCTCACAGTCAGCTCCTGGAACTCCTTTTCTGGATTTTAACATCTCTGTTTCCATTATACGTTTAGTAGAATTGGACAACTTCCTCTATTTGGGAAGTATACGAACAAACACCGTCCGAACAGGACTTGAAGGCCCAACGGTACCGACCGACCGCCGTGTCATCCTCAGCCCGTAGGCGTCAAATGGCGCAGGTGCCGAGGAGCATATAGTCAGCACACTGTTGTCCTAGCCGTTGTCAGTTTTCGTGCTCTGTGCTGCTACTTCTCAATCAAGTAGCTCCTCAATTGGCCTCACAAGCTCTATAGTTGCAAATCGTGGACGCGCTATCGACGTGATCTTGAGAATATAGAGCGTTTCAACCAAGAGAAATTTTGTTACGTTACGAGCAACAAATGACATTCTTTCATGTTAAGCCGAACTGTTCTTTATGAGACGAACGTGAAAGGCATTCAAGGCAGCGTTATTGGTCACCTACTCAGATGGACTGTACGTATCCAGCGACAATTATCCGCTGCAGATTCTGCATAGTGAAATGACCACCGGTAGGGGATCCCGTGACGCTCCTCTGAAGCGCTATAGGGAGCAGTTTAGGAAGAACCTGCAGAGTCTAAACATGCGGCCGAGTTATTATTGGTGTATCACAACAGAAGATCTTGCTCGCTACTTTGGACGCTGTTTTACATTTTCAGCAGGAACGTCGAAAACCGAAAATGGGAAACGTGACAAATCAGGAGCTCTGAAAAAAACATAACTACCCTTAACTCCTTCGAATCACGCTCGAATTTCGTCGAATGGATTCGAACCGTCCTTAGTGGTTCCAACTTGTACATGAGTGTAAAAATAGCGGTCGCTTTGCGGTCCAAATGAGTGCGATCACATTCGATTAGGAATGACCACACAATGATCTTTGAGAAGACCTGAAACGCCCGACGGTGTGAGCAGTATCAAACGTTGTGAACAACTTCCTGTTTCTCAACGCATTGTGTATGTAGGAGTCAGTGCTCCTGGGAGACGAGTGGTTGTATTACCTGCCTCTATGGCACCTCTTAAGACCTTTTCTTACTGAGTGTGAGCGGCGTTGTGTCTGGAATGTTTTCCTCGACCAGTCATGAGAAACCCGCGTGATTTCAAAACTGGCCGTCGTGATTCTGACCACCTTCGCAGAAGCGTCAGAAGGGATGATTCGTGGTAAGAGGGGGTGTGACGACTTCTGTGTCAGTGTGACATCATTAACGCATCTTACAAGATTCATGAACTTCTGAGCTGTGGCTGCTTTTCTTTTTTTTTTTTTTTTTAAGCATTTTAAGCTTAAACGTCGAAGTGGGTGGGAACTATTTGGTTTCGAATAAGTAATCCTTTTATTCTGTTGCAGAGGTAAGTCTTCATTTAATAATATGAACATAGCTGACATAAGACAACCGGTCAGGGAGTGGTGGACAGGTACAGTCTGTCTGTGAACTGAAGGCGAGCAGCGCCTGTGGTGGAGGAAGCTGCCTTTCCTTGAAGAATGCTACAAATGCCGCACTGGATGAATAAGCTTCCCCTGTAACAGTCCAGAACAGTGTGCGGAGATTTACGTACAACCCGTCCATATACTTTTACTGCGTTTGTGGTATTAGGGACTTGCACCTACATTCAGTGTGGTGTTAACACAGTTTGTGGAAAAGAAACGCCCTGTGCGAGAGTCTGCGCACTGCGTCGCCAGTGGTTCATAATGGTTGCTGCGGAAGGGCCAGTACAACATTGTGAAATATCCTGTGGTTGCTTTTTGTGACGTAGAGCGGTGGCGAGATGGGGAATTGCTCGCTAGCTCTTCGTTTAGCGGACCACTGGAGGAGGGAATTGAATATGCGCAATCAGGCAAACTTCCTTCCTTCAGGCTTCTAACATGCACCACCGCCTTTCCACCCGATCACACCCACAAAAACACAATTTTTCCGTTAAAACTATTTTACTACATTTGGTAGTGGTACAAGTACTTATGCCTGTTTTTGACCAATTTCGTTTAGCAATAAAAAATAATTTTATAAAATTAAAACACTATTTTTAGTGATCTGTGGTTTTTGCGTCCCCTGCAACACAGAAACACTTAGTGCGGGAGAGGAAAGGCATAGGACATTGTTTGTCAGGATATTTAATCCAGTTTGATTTTGAACTGGGAAGAATTTTATTTAGAAGCCGAGAATTTAGAGTTATTCGTGAAAAATTTGAACTTTAAACATCTCCCTCCCGCCCCCACGGTCACATCCCGCCAGTGTGTATTTTTAGTACGTTGTTCGTGACATTCTCTCCCAACGCTGTATAAAAATTTTGCGACTAAAAGATTTTTTCTCCCAATGTTTGCTTCGTTCACTGTACTCTTAAATGGGCAGCGGCGGCGTGTTTGGAGATGTCACTGGACCCCGGAGAGTTCAGAGCGAGTATACGGAGAACATTTCTCATCTCTGCTGTCGCCGATTACCTTCTTTTCTACTTTACGTCCGATCTCCAGGTTATGCGATGAGAAGGGTGAACATATGTCAATAACGACCGACCTGTTTCACTGCTGACATCACTTTTCAAAATATTTGAGAAGAAATGTGTTCTAGAATAGTATCTCACCTTAGCGACAATAATGAAACTGAAGTTTTATGGGTATGATGGTGTAACCAACAAACGAATAATGACATATCTAACCAAAAGAAAGCAGAATGTTGTATCTAAAAATTGAACCAATATAGTCCGGGGACGTAATTCTGACTGAGGAGAAATCACATATTGGGTTCCCTGAAGCTCAATATTAGGTGCACTATTGCTCCCCGTATGTGTGAACAATCTTCCGTCTAACATATAACAAGCAGAATTAGTTCTTTTTTGCAAAGTAAACTTGTGTTACAGTCCGTCCACGCATACATACAGAAACGGATAAATGGTAAACAGTGTTCAGAAAACAAACTGAAAAAGTATCTCCTTGACAACTCCTTCTAATCCGTAGAAAAATTTCCGTTATTGTAACATGTAAATGGCATTGGGTAGGAATTAAAAAAAAAGTTCAAATGTAGACTTACACACTACTTAAACTAACTTATGCCAAGAACAACACACACACCCGTGCCTGAGGGGGGACTCGAATCTCCGGCCGGAAGGGCCACGCAATCCGTGACATGGTGCCCTTAACCACGCGGCCACTCCGTACTCACATCTGTTCATTAAAAAAAAATTTAAAATTTACAAAAGAATTTGCAATGTGAATGTAAAGTGACTCGTCCCGCATTATTACGATTTACTGTGCAAAATGATCCATGGAGCATGAAACTGAGTTGCGGGCAGTGCACCGTCCCTCAGAGACATTCCACACATGTTCACAACAGTAACACGCGAACAACCGAGCAGCCCTACTGCGTGTGAAATTGTCGCTGCCAGCCGCCTGAACGTAACACCCCGCCCTTCTGTCTCCAGTCGCGTTGGTCACTGGATTTAGCCGTTTGCGACTCATATCGTCGCTATAATGCTTCCCCATCCACCTCTGCTCCGCTTATGTGCTTTCTGCATCGCGCCATGAGTCCGGAACGTCCCCAGGTTGTGTTGAATCTCGCACTGCACAGTCCTCGTACGTTTTTGGCTC
Organism: Schistocerca americana; assembly: GCF_021461395.2. Classification (NCBI taxonomy): domain Eukaryota; kingdom Metazoa; phylum Arthropoda; class Insecta; order Orthoptera; family Acrididae; genus Schistocerca; species Schistocerca americana. The sequence continues at coordinate 91,080,965 of NC_060123.1, read as the reverse complement.
ATCCCGGGATAAGCAGTACCTGATAATCATTAGTGTTCACTATACAGTGTATAGCCCGCTGAACAACAGCTCGCTGATGTCTGTCTGGTAAGCGAAAATATTTGGGTGTGTGTGTAGTAGAGAGGTTTTCTTCGACAAAGCTGTAGATATTGTGGTCCACTGCACTTGTTGGTCCTGTACTTGGAATAAAAGTTCATTCGTGCTCACTGTGCATAACATTGGATCGTCAGATTTTATTACTAATAACGTCTCACCTTACAGCACCATATGTCGACAGCCTCGCTGCATTGCTGTCACTGCAATGCAGCTTATTATTTAAAAAAAATTGTGACACTGCGGTACTTTTAGTGTAGTTCATTTTATCCAGTAAACATCGCGGAAAAGTCGCGTCTAACGTAAGCAGAAATAGATAGGAATTTAAAGTTTGTCTAGCTTTGGCTGAATTCATTACAGGCGGCCAATGTAATTAGTAACTCAATGCGTAGTAAAATAGTTATTAGCTGGGTTAATTAAGTACTAGGGGTGTTCAATAGGTATTGCAAGGCAGTTTTTTTTGTGTGCCGATTTCGCTCGGAAAAAAATGCGGAATTTGTTGTGGGACATCGTGGTATATTTCCAGTTCAGCCGCTATAGTTTCCTGAAGTTCCGATACGTGGCGTCGCTATGCATAGGCTCGAAATGTTTCTGTAAGGGAGGTGCGTTTCAGGCAGAGAGCTGTCATAGAGTTTCTTTTGGTGGACAACCAGAGCATCGCAGATATTCTTAGGCATTTGCAGAATGTCTACGAAGACTTGGCAGTGAACAAGAGCACGGTGAGTCGTTGGGCGAAGCATCTGCCATCATCACCGCAACAAGATCGCGCAAACCTGCCCGATCCACCACGTGCCTGCCGGCCGCTCGCAGCTGTGACTCCTGTAATGTTGGATCGTGCGGAGACTGTCATTCGAGGTAATCGACTGATCACAGTCATTCACCTCACTACACAACTGGACATATCTGCTGGTAGTGCTGAAACGCTAGACCACCAGATGAGGTACTCAAAGGCGTATACTCGCTGGGTTCCTAGCCGCATATCAGAAAACAATAAACAGTAACGAAGGACCATTTGTGCCGAATTGCTTACGGTTACTATGCTGATCGCGATAATTTTTTGTCGGACATCCTCACAGGGGATTAGCATTAGCATGGGATTAGCTCTTCGAATGGAGACAAAACGGCAATGCATGGAGTGGTACCACACCATCTCTGCTCCGAAAGCCGCACACTCAGTGAACAAAGTCGTGACGAAAGTCTTACGGGACTTTGAAAGGGTTATTGTTTGATTCCATCTGTTCTGGTGCAACGATCAGTTCTGAGGTGTATTATGCCATCCTCAGAAAATTGGAGGAGCGGGCATAGAGACCCTCCCAATAATGTGAAGTTAAGTCGACGCACTGAACGGAGATTTTGTTGAAAAATGGGGCTTTCTAGCCGAAAGAGTTGGGAACACTATGGGGTATTGATACCCTGAATAAAACCAACCTGCTTTCAGAGAAAAATGTTATGTTTCTTGTTGAACGCCACTCCTACGTTACATTTCCACGCACTCGTCGTTGATTGGCTGGCGCTAAAATGGTCGCAGCTCCGCATCTGTGTATTCTAGGTCTGTGGTTATGAGGAAATTTATTCGTCTGTTATTCTGGTATAACGTATTATCAAGATTTTTGTCTCCAAACTGCACAAACCACTATTTCCAGTCCTACGTCTAAATCATGTAAGGTGTCAGCAGATGTCCATACGGGAGTGTCCTGCACGAAAGATGGCATTCCGGTCAACGAAAAACCATGTCAACGATGACGTCAGGGCACCTATCATACGGGATAGTGTTTGCCATGTAGTCCCACATCCAAAATCGCTGTGTACACAGTCACAGACGGTGCAGTATGACACAGAGGAAACGCCTCTCAGACTCTCTGCGATGGATGGCCACAGGAAGAATGGAAGCGGGACAGACTGACGTGGCCCGATGGCTTAACGTGAATCGTTCTGTTGTTTTTCGTATGTGCCGACAGTTTTCAAAGATCGAAACTGTATACCGAAGATCATGAAGCGGCCGAATACGTGTAAATCAGAAAAAGAGAAACATTGTTTGGCTGTAAGGGCAGGACGGTACCGCCTTAGTACTGCACGGCAACTGGCAACTGACCTCGCAGCATCCAATGAACGTGTTGCATCGACGCAAACGTTGCACAGAAGGCTTTCAGGACAGTGGCATTTACTGTCGGAAACCTGCTGTGTGATTGCGCGGGATAGCCGCGCGGTCAGGGGCGCTTTGCCGCTGTTCGCGCGGCTGTCCCCGTCGGAGGTTCGAGTCCTCCCTCGGGCATGGGTGTATGTGTTATCTTTAGGCTAAGTTAGTTTAAGTTAGATTAAGTAGAATGTAAGCCTAGGGACCGATGACCTCAGAAGTTTGGTCCCATAGGACTCACAACCACCGGACCTGCCGTACGTGTACCTCTGACGCGTCTTCACAGAAGGGAACGTCTAGATTGGAGCTGTCAGCATGCCACCTGGATGGTCGAACAGTGGGCCAATGTTCTTTACACAGAAGAGTCCCGATTTGATATGTACAGTGATTTTCGACGGATTCGCATCTGGAGGGAAAGTGGGACTTATTTCGGAACCTAAGCATTGTGGAAAGAAACCGATATCGAGGATCACTAATGGTGTGGGCAGGGATAGTGTTGACCACTCAAACACCTGATCATGAAGTTATACGGTCAAATTTGCAAGGTTTAATTGATTCAGGAATCGTGACGAGATCTTGGGACTTCATGTACCGTTGTTGCGATGCCCTGAGACCTAGACTTCGTATTGCTGGACAATAATGCTCGACATCATAGAGCACGGGTGGTTGATGTTTCCTGGGAACGGAAAATATTGGACGCATGGCGTGGCCTGCTCACTCTCCCGATTTGAGTCCCATAGAGCTCGTCTGGGAGGTACTAGGGACACGTGTTGCATCACGTCAGCATCCACCAACCACTCCCAAAGAGTTGTGAGCAGCGCTGCAGGAAGAACACTTGTTACTGCCTCGACATGAGATTGATGACATCATTCACGGCATGCCCCGTCATTTTTCAGGTCTTCATTGCTGCCAGAGGTGGTCACACGCCATACTGAGCGCGTTAACCAGTAGTCGGGAGGTGTGTGCAAATCCGATAAGTTCGAGAAAACGAAGAACGTTTTTGTGTACAGTTATGCACGTTCCAGTTGTTTACGTTCCGTATTCTTTATATTGTTTCTACTTTACTATCTCCTGATTCTACTGTTCTGTGGCAAAATAAACGCAACCTTGCAAAATTTCCGTTTGTTATTTTAATTTTGGACACCAGTGTATACAAGGTGGTCCATTGATCGTGACCGGGCCAAATATCTCACGAAATAATCGTCAAACGAAAAAACTACAAAGAACGAAACTTGTCTAGCTTGAAGGGGGAAACCAGATGGCGCTATGGTTGGCCCGCTAGATGGTGCTGCCATAGGTCAAACGGATATCTACTGCGTTTTTTAAAATAGGAACCCCCATTTTTATTACATATTCGTGTAGTACGTAAAGTCTTAGTTGGACCACTTTTTTCGCTTTGTGATAGATGACGCTGTAATAATCACAAACATATGGCTCACCATTTTAGACGAACAGTTGGTAACAAGTAGGTTTTTTAAATTAAAATACAGAACTTAGGTACGTTTGAACATTTTATTTCGGTTGCTCCAATGAGATACATGTACATTGGTGAACTTATCATTTCTGAGAACGCATGCTGTTACAGCGTGATTTCCTGTAAATACCACATTAATGCAATAAATGTTCAAAATGTCGGTCAACCTCAATGAATTTGGCAATACATGTAACGACATTCCTCTCAACAGCGAGTAGTTCGCCTTCCGTAATGTTCGCACATGCATTGACAATGCGCTGACGCATGTTGTTAGGCGTTGTCGGTGGATCACGGTAGCAAATATCCTTCAATTTTCCCCACAGAAAGAAATCCGAGGACGTCAGATACAGTGAACGTGCGGGCCATGGTATGGTGCTTCGACGACCAATCCACCTGTCATGAAATGTGCTATTCAATACCGCTTCAACCGCATGCGAGCTACGTACCGGACATCCATCATGTTGGAAGTACATCGCCATTCTGTCATGTAGTGAAACATCTTGTAGTAACATCGGTAGAACATTACGTAGGAAATCAGCACACATTGCACCATTTAGATTGTCATCTATAAAATAGGGACCAATTATCCTTCCTCCCATAATGCCACACGATACATTAGCCTGCCAAGGTGGCTGATGTTCCACTTGTCGCTACCATCGTGGATTTTCCGTTGTCCAATAGTGCATATAATGCCGGTTTCGTTACTGCTGTTGGTGAATGACGCTTCGTTGGTAAATAGAACGCGTGCAAAAAATCTGTCCTCTTCCCGTAATTTCTCTTGTGCCCAGTGGCAGAACTGTACACGACGTTTATAGTCGTCGCCATGCAGTTCCTGGTGCGTAGAAATAAGGTACGGGTGCAATCGATGTTGATGTAGTATTCTCAACACCGTCATTTTTGAGATTCCCGATTCTCGCGCAATTTGTCTGCTACTGATGCGCGGATTAGCCGCTACAGCAGCTAAAACACCTACTTGGGCATCATCATTTGTGGCAGGTCGTGGTTGACGTTTCACATGCGGCTGAACACTTCCTGTTTCCTTAAATAACGTAACTATCCGACGAACGGTCCTGACACTTGGATGATGTCGTCCAGGATGCCGAGCAGCATACATAGCACACACCCGTTGGGCATTTTGATCACAATAGTTATACATCAAGACGATATCGACCTTATCCACAATTGGTAAACGGTCCATTTTAACACGGGTAATGTATCACGAAGCAAATACCGTCCGCACTGGCGGAATGTTACGTGATACCACGCACTTATACGTTTGTGACTATTACAGCGCCATCTATGACAAAGCGAAAAAAGTAGTCCAACTAAAATATTCATATTGCTTTACGTACTACACAAATATGTAATAAAAATGGGGTTCCTATTTAAAAACACGCAGTCGATATCCGTTTGACCTATGGCAGCACGATCTAGCGGGCCAAACATAGCGCCATCTGGTTTCCCCCTTAAAGCTAGACGAGTTTCGTTCTTTGTACTTTTTCGTTTGATGCTTATTTCGTGAGATATTTGACCACCCTGTATAAATATGTCGGAAGCCTTGTAATGCCTTGTAACGATGTTTGTGGATGACACTACTAGATCTAAGACAGTTACGGCACCAGAGAACTACACAATAAGTGAACAGTAATGGGGGCAAATACTTCCCTATTGTAGTCCCGAAGTTACCGCCATTAAATGACAGCCATTCAGCGACGAGCGAGAGGATTTGTGTGCTTAAACTAGCTTGCCCCAGCTAAGGAGCGCAGCTACCAATTAAAGTGGCGGCACAAATCGTTCCGTTAACAACGGCGTTTTGAGGTATACGCCGTATTCGTATTCAGAGGATCTGCGCACACGACTGCATAGCTGCAAGCTGATCACGTCACTCGGTAACAGTGTTCTGACTAATGGGACATTCCGTGCATCACCTGTGTGGTACATAGGACTAGGAGCCGATCCTTGCCGTGGCTGTCTGGCTTGTGACTGCGCGTGCAGCCAGTGCGGGCTGGGACGCTGTACAGTGGTGCAGTGTGCAGTGTGCAGCGGTGCCAGGTGCGAGGCCCGCCCTCCCCCAGCCACGGCTGGCCGCCTCTGCTCCTCCATCGATCTGACGGCGAGGCAAGCAGGGCTCAGCTGCACGTGCCCGACGAATGGCGAGGTGCCGAGTCCTGTTCTTTCCCTTCTCTATCTCTCTCTCTCTCTCTCTCTGTGTGTGTGTGTGTGTCAGTAACTCTTCAATACTTGCAGAATATACAGTGTGTGTCCGTAAGAGCGTCCAAAAATGTAACAGGACATAGAGCATGCTCCACTGAGCAATTTGAGGTAAGGAAACTGGGGTCAGAGATATCGAGGTAAACTGGTCTACTGCTTTGTCTATCATTACTGTTTTCCAGCTTATTTACAACTTACAGCCGGCCAGTGTGGCCGAGCGGTTCTAGGCGCTTCAGTCCGGAACCTCGCTGCTGCTACGGTCGCGGGTTCGAATCCTGCCTCGGGCATGGATGTGTGTGATGTCCTTAGGTTTAAGTAGTTCTAAGTCTAGGGGACTGATGACCTCAGATGTTAAGTCCCATAGTGCTTAGAGCCATTTGAACCATTTTACAACTTACATGCGTACAAGTTTACACGTACTGTGCTGTTTATTTACATGTACTTTCTTCATTTCCTGCAAGGAAACAAAGAGGATGAACCTGATTGCTAGGAAGTCATGATGCAGGTTTTGTTAAGGTCGCTCTGTTGTATCGTATTTACTTTATCCTATGACAGAACGTGCTACGAATCAACAATAGACCCGAAACTTCCTGGCAGTTTAAAACTGTGTGCCGGACCGAGACTCAAACTCGGGACCTTTGCCTTTCGCGGGCAAGTGCTCTACCAACTGAGCTACCAAAGCGCCAATCACGCCCCATCCTCACAGCTTTACTTCCGCCAGTACCACGTCTCCTACCTTCCAAACTTTGCAGAAGCTCTCCTGCGAACCTTGCAGGACTAGCACTGCTGAAAGAAAGGATATTGCGGAGACATGGCTTAGCCACAGCGGGGCGTGAGTCGTGCTTGGGTAGCTCAGTTGGTAGAGCAATTGCCTGCGAAAGGCAAAGGTCCCGCATTCGAGTCTCGGTCCGGCGAACAGTTTTAGTCTACCAGGAAGTTTCATATCAGCGCATACTCCGCTGTAAAGTGAGAATCTCATTCTGGAAACATCCCCAAGGCTATGGCTAAGCCACGTTTCCCCAATATCCTTTCTTTCAGGAGTGGTAGTGCTGCAATTTTTGCAGGAGGGCTTCTGCAAAGTTGGGAAGGTAGGAGTCGAAGTACTGACGGAAGTAAAGCTGTGAGGACCGGGCGTGAGTCGCGCTTTGGTAGCTCAGTTGGTAGAGCACTTGCCCGCGAAAGGCAAAGTTCCCGAGTTCGAGTCTCGGTCCGGTACACAGTTTTAATCTACCAGGAAGTTTCATACCAGCGCACACTCCGCTGCAGAGTGAAAATCTCATTCTGGGAACGACAGACCCATTCATTATCCAGTGCTATTCAGAAACGTGCAGTACAATACGATGGAACAGTACAGGTACAGTTTCGCAGAACTCACTGACGTGCACCTTGAGTAAGGGGAAGCACGTTGCAATTCTCACGCTGCTAAAAAGCTGTACCGGGACGATTTCCTAACAAGTATCACCCGTCACGAAGAGTGTTATTTCAGTGTGGATGTCCGCAACCACCTCAATGTTGTATTTCCTGGTCGTTCGGTTGCAAAGGGGGGTCCTCTTCCATGGCCTGCGAGATCACCTAACGTGAATCTCCTTGATTATTTTCTATGGGGATATCTAAAATCACTTGTCTACGAGACCCCAGTGGATATGGAGATGGAATTAGTTGTCAGAGTTGTAGCTGCCTGTGATCTGATTCGAAATACACCAGGGATATTTCAAACGGTACGTCAGAATCTTATTCTTCGACGTCATGCCTGTACTGAGGTTGATGGCCGTCAGATTCAGCACATTTTGTAAGATACATTAAAAATGGTACGTTCATTGCGTCAGTGATAGTATTTTCAGTTAACTGTAATTAACGTAGATAAAAAAGTACACAGTAATGTGATTTTATTCCTATTATCTCCTTAACCAAGTCTCCTGTAAGATAAGGGTTATTTTTCTTTTCTGAGTCCTCAGTTTTCTGACTGGTTTGATGTGGTCAACCATGAAATCCGCTCCTGTGCCAACCTCTTCATCTCAGAGTAGCACTTGCAACATAACTCGTCAGTTATTTGCTGGATGTATTCCAATCTCTGTCTTCCTTTACAGTGTTTTTGCCCTCTACAGCTCGATCTAGTGTCACGCAAACCATATCCTGATGTCTTAACGGATGTCCAATCGTCCTGCCCCTTCTTCTTGTCAGTGTTTTTCACATATTCCGTTGGTTTCCGATTCTACGCAGAACCTCCTCATTCCTTACCTTATCAGTCCATCCAATTTTCGACATTCGTCCGCAGCACCATATTTCAAATGCTTCGACTCTCTTCTGTTACGATTATCCCATAGTACATGTTTCATTACCGTAAAGTGCTGTGCTCCAAACGTACATTCTCAGAAATTTGTTCCTCAAATTAAGGCCTATGTTTGCTACTAGTGGACTTCTCTTGCCCAGGAATGCCACTTTTGCCAGTGCTATTCTGCTTTTGATGTCCTCTCTGCTCCGTCCGTCTTTGGTTACTTTGCTGCCTGGGTAGTAGAATTCCTTAACACCATCTACTTCGTGACCATCAATCCTGATGTTAAGTTTCTCGCTATTCGCATTTCTGCTACTTCTCAATACTTTCTACTCATCAGACTGTTCGTTCCATTCAGTGATCATGTAATTATTCTTCACTTTCACTCAGGATAGCGATGTCATCAGCGAATAGCATCATTGATATCCTTTCACCTTGAATTTTAATTCCACTCCTGAACCTTTCTTTTATTTCCATCATTGCTTCTTCGATGTACAGATTGAACAGTAGGCGCGAAAGACTGCATCCCTGTCTTAAACCCTTTTTAATCCGAGCACTTCGTTCTTGGTCGTCCACTCTTATTATTCCCTCTTGTGTCTTGTATATATTGTATATTAGCTATCTATCCCTATAACTTACTCCTTACTTTGCATTATTTTACATTGTCGTATGCTTTTTACAGGTCGACAAATTCTATGAACGTGCCTTTATTTTTCTTTAGTCTTTCTTCCATTACGTCAGAATTGCCTCTTGTTGCTTTATCTTCCTTGAAGCCAAACTGATAGTCATGTAACACATCTTCGGTTTTCTTTTTCCATTCTTCTGTGTATTATTCTTGCCAGTAACTTGGATGCATGAGCTGTTAACCTGATTGTGCGATGATTCTCCGACTTGTCAGCTCTTGCAGTCCAGAATTGTGTGGATTATATTTTTCCGAAACTCAGATAATATACTGCCAGATTAATTCTACACACCAATGCGAACAGTCGTTTTGTTGCCACTTCCCCAGTAATTTTATAAAGTCTGATGTAATGTTATCTATCCCTTCTGCCTTCTTTCATCTTAAGTCCTCCAAAGCTCTCTTAAATTGTGAATCTAGTAGTGGATCACCAATCTCTTCGACTCCTGTCTATCACATCAGACAAACTGTCCCACTCGTAGAGGCCTTCTTTCCACCTATCCACTCTCTCCTCTGCATTTAACAGTGGAATTCCCCTTCCACTCTTAATGTTACCACCCTTGCTTTTAACTTCACCGAATGTTGTTTTGACTCTCCACTAAGCTGAATGAGTCTTTCACACATTGATTTGTTTTCCTATTTCTCCACATTTTTCATGCAGCTACTTCCTCTTAGCTTCCCTGCACTTCCTATTTCTTTCATTCCTCAGCGACCTGTATTTCTGTAGTCCTGAGTTTCCCTGAACTTTTTCGTACTCCCTCCTTTTATCGATTAAATGAAGTATTTCTTCTGTTAGTATGGTTTCTTCCCAGTTAGCTTCTTTGTACGTATGTTTTTATTTCCAACTTCTGATTGGCGTTTTCAGAGACGTCAAGTCTTCTTCGACTGTACTGCCTACTGAGCAATTGCTCATTACTGTATCTGTAGCCTTAGAGAACTTCAAGCGTGTCTGGTCATTCCTTTGTACTTGCGTATCTAACTTGTTTGCGTATTGATTCT